>NW_010973209.1:3321227-3413749 GCF_000737465.1 Haliaeetus leucocephalus | reverse complement strand
TGGTGGTGGGAGGAGGGGTGGGGGGGGGGGGGGGGGGGTTACAGCAACTGCATAATCTTTTGTGTCTAACTACAGGCTGGGTTTTCCCCTTAGCAACATGTTGTCCTTCTGTCCATTGCATAATGTGGTACTTAATGGACGATAGCAGGTATGCATATTGCTGCTCATAAATGGCATTACCAATGTCATTTGCCTGTACTGGATGACCTCTCTAGTGATTTGAGCTACCTCCTCCTAGCAGGTGTATATTGTAACTGGACTGATTCTGTTCTGTTTTGTTACATGAGTAACTGCCTTCTGGGAAACTGTGTAAATACTAGAATTGTCTGTTAAAAGCTGAAGAATATGATGTGAGTTAAAAATAAATACTTTATATTTCCAGACCATCAGTGAAGTTCCTTAATGCATCAAGCCCTGTACTACTGAAACTTGGTTATAGGTACTTAGATATTGTACAGTTTTTGCAGCTTTAATGTAAATGCAGTTGTATGAAAGCTGTGGTTAGATTCAGTGTTGTGAAAACAATGCAGGACCCAAAGAAACCTGAACCCTGTAGCTGGCACTCTAGCCTGAGTGTTTTCAACCTCAGTCATCCAATTACAACAAAGTCATTTTTTTCTGTAATGCTGTAACTAGACCCAAGGAGTCACATTGGATAATGGAGGGGGGGCGGGGGGGAAGACCACTCTAAAAGCTGAGCTAATGTAGCTCTCCTGCAATTACTGTGGCCTCTTTGCAGTGACTGAACAACAAGTCCTTGTGATAATAACTGTAATAAGGTGAAAAGAGGTCTTGTTCTCTAATTGAGATTGTCAAACTGACACTTTTGACATTCTAGCTTGAAAAGGAAAAGATGTTTGCAACATGGATTCTTCAGAGCTTTTTTGAACCATATGCTCTGAAGTTTCATTTCTGTTGAAAGCAGTTTCTTTTTTAAAAATACCTTCTTTCACTTACTGTGCTGCTAGATTGTCTCATAACTGTTTCATCTATTTGTTAACCCTGTTTATGCTCAGTCCAGGGCGTACTTCTTAGGTGGGGTGTGCTTCAAGGTTTCTGGAGAAAAACATCTTTTTCAGCTGCAGTTGTCATTGGTCTAAAGAGATAGTTATGTCTGCTTTCAGTACTGCTTGTTCCTCCAGTCAGTCTATGCTTCCAGGCTTTGTTAGTTCTTGTAACAGTTGTGAGCTAGCTTGGCTTACCTATATGCAAAACATCCGGACACTTTATTGAATAGAGTTATTAGAGAGGGGTGAGAACAGGGTCTGATATGAGCTACATGAGATACAAAATGCAGAATCTTGTTATTGCCTATTAAAGTGTGAACAGAGCTCAAGTGCTAAGTTCATGCTGGGCAGACATGTTAGCAATGGGGCTTGATTTGCACTGAAGCTTTTGGTCTCTTTCTGTCTGTATTGAAAGCTCTGGAATATTGATTGTGGTCACTAAAGTCAGTATACATGGATGTACTTGAAGGAAGAGGTTGAGTGAGGAAGTGTGGGAACTGGGAGCTGATTCCCTGCTGGTACATCCTCCTCACAATGCCCATGGCCAACCTGGTTGACTGCCCTGGCAAGGAATTTGGCTGCACTTCCCTGGCAGGTGACCAGGCCCTGCTTGGGGATATGGAATCCATTTGTATCTCAATGTGCTGTTAGAGCAGATCTGCTTTCAGGTGACAGGACGCTTGAATTGTGGAAGCTCTGGCCAGTTGGCAGAGCAGAGGCAAAAGGCTGTTCAGCCAGCACCTTGCGGCCAGCTGTGGGGCACTGTGATTTTTGCTACTGATGTCTGAGCACTGTGGGCCTGTGTGAGTGCTCTGACACAGCAATGCATCCCCTCATAGCTTGTCTGTTGAGTCAGTTAAGCTTTTGCAAGACAAGTGCCGTAGGCTCCACCAGACAGGGGAAGTGTGTGTATCCTTCTCCAATGCTGTCAAGGCAAAAACATGCTTAAAGACTAAGGCAACATGTAAAATGAGACCTCTCTTGTTTATTTTACTATTTTAACATGTCAAGACTCAAACCCAAGTTATGACATTTAAATACAAGTCACAAGCATATAGATGTAAAAATCTTTTAAAATGGTGTTTAACTGGTATCTTGCATGTGCAACAAGAGGGAATAGTGTGAGGAGAAACTGAATGGAAATAATGTTCAGGGATGTGCAGAGAAGTAGTGGGCTGAACTTTGGGCAGGGGGGTTGTAACTTGTCTGGATGCGTGCTAAAACAAGGGAAGTGTGTAATACTTAACTGTTTTGCTTTGCGTTTAACTTGCAGCAGATGACGTGGTGGAGTTCTAGTTGATAGGCATGGTGTATATTCCTGTGCCACCTGGTAGTAAAACAAAGGGTAAATGTAGTGCCTGCTGAAATACTGCTGTAATTAACCACCTGTCAGAATACATTGTCAAAGCATGTTGTTAAAGCAATTTTGATGTGTTGGAGCGAGTTCTCACGCTGTTACTTACCCCACAAAGGCAAAGCCCATGTACCACTTCAAAATATTTGCACCATACAGTCTTGTGTAATAAAACATTAACTTTTATACAAGGTAAATTATCTTCACTATTAAATTGTGGATCCTTGGTACTACAGTTGTAAGTCTCTGGGCACAAAGGTAAAGATTTCCCTGATGATCATCTGGATGCTTCAGATGTCCCATGGGGAATTTGTACACCACTTCCCTTACAAGTCTATGAAATGGCTTGCTGAGATAATGTGAGCTTGATGCTCTTTTCCCCCATCTTTCCCTCTCCAGATCAGCATCTTGTTGAGCATCACAATAAAAATGACTGGACCAGCTGTTTTGCCCTTTCACCTTTCCCAAAGGAACCAGACAACTGCCTTTTTGGAAGTGGCTCAAGTATGTGGATGCTCCTGAGGTTCTGTTTACCTGTGGGTGAGAGATAATTCTTCATCTAGGTGCCAGCAGCTGGTTTGCTTCAGCTGAGACCTCTCTCATTTTAAATGCACTTAAGATATTTTTATAGTTGATTTAATGTCTAGGCCTGTTGCTGCTGTGATACTGAATGTGTGAGGAACAAATAAAGTATAAGGAAGATTTTTGCTGTTCTCTGCAAATGTTGTGAAGCTGAGCTTATGATGGAGGCCAAAGAGAGGACTCTAGAACTCTGGGATGCTGAAGGGTGGCACAAAGAAATGTGAAAATGAGTGATGGCAGCGTTGGCACTGGCCCCCTGCCTGAGGAAGAGAATGATTAAGCTGTGCTGCAAGACTAGAGACAGCACTTGGAAGCAGTCCAGTGGGATCAGAGTGAGAGCCTTGAACCTGAATCTTGAAGTAGGAGCATAAAACTTGGCAGACTGTCATTAAAAGTAACATGTGTCCTGTGTGCTGTAGAAATAAGTGGTTGGAGGACATGTATGTATGTAAAATGCCATGGATTTCAGCGATCAACAAGGAAACAAAATGGTTGTAATAAAACTGTAACATGCCTACCTTGATTCTCCCCTAGGACAGCATTGTATCTTTGCCTGCTTGCAATTGTAGAATGTGATCATTTCAAAGTTACTAAATAATGTAACCATGTTTATATATAAATATGCTAGGGTGTCTGTGGATACTTCTGTTCAGAAACAGAAATTCATTTGCCCTCCATTCCAGGTGGTTTATGACTTCAGTGCTTTGGCTGCTGGCCCTACTCTTGCCGTTAGTGAGCTGAGGTTTCATTTTCTTTGACTGTTAAGTGTTATTTAGCTTCCCCATCTACCACTCTTGCATGTGTGCCTGTGATGGTTTTATTCTAGTCTCTTCTGGATAAGTCCAAGCTGTAGTCTTTCTCCTTGAAGGCAAGGAAGTCTATTTGTGTAACAATGCAGTGTCCCTTTCCTAAAGGAGAGGGTTTTTTCCAATCCTGTAATAGAAGACCTTTCTCATGTGGTTTGTTTATACACTGTAATTGCATCATTGTTCAATTTTATCTGCACCTCTAACATTAAAACAATACTATGCAACAGTGTTTTGCTTCCTTTTTCTGTTTACTTAAATATGCACACTTGTATATAGATCAAACATGCAGCCTGCACTGTAGCTGGTGAGTGTCATGTGGGGCAAGATGCAAGCCATGAGTGACATGCATGCTGTGGCCAGGGGTTTTATTTGGCAAGGAGGTTGATCTTACCCCCGCTAAAAATCCGGAAGGTGGAGGGAGCTCATGGAGGGGACCAGGCTTAAAACAGGCAACTGTTGGTTCTCTCCAGGCCTAATGCAAAGGTTTGCTATTCATCCAACTCTGAATGAATGCCTTTTTTTCCCTGACTGGGCCTGATGAGGCAAGTTTCACTGAATTTGGCCCAAACTAGTCATATTCATACTTAGAGGTGGTAAAAGTTAGAAAATTAATGAAAGCAGACTAAAGGACTTCCTTATAGGCTGTGAAAGCTGTTGAAACAGCTGGAACCTGTCAAAAAATCTCACCAAAAAATATTTATATCTTGTTTCATATTTACTTCCCATTGGAAAAGATCATTTACCTATCATGCCCTTCCCCTGTTAATGAACAACCATAAATAAAAAGCCAGCTTTCATGTCTATTATTTTACCAACTATTTAGCGTTAATGGAATGTATCTGCTCAGTTTTAGAACTAAGGTATCAACATGCTGACTTCACCTGCACTAGCGCTGTGCTTATTACCAGCACTGTTCTGTACCCTGCGCTGGCTTTGGCAGGGAGAATGCCTTCTCCTTCAGAAACATCCATGTCATGCTGTGGAAGCAGAAAAAAAGTACATTATGAGAGGAGACAGAATTTCTGCCCAGCCGGAAGAAACCCTCGATGGTTTAAGGCAAACTTGTAAAAAAACAGAGGCTGCCCTGAGAGACGAGAGGAGAAGAAAGAATGAACCCAGCACTTCGAAGAGCCCGGTCAGGTTCGCTCTTGGAGTGTGATGTTCTTCACTAAGCAAAAGAACTATGAAAATGCATAAAAGTATGTGAGGAAAAGTTACATAAAAGCCTCGAGGGTGCCCTCTCCTCACTTAGTAAGGACATGTAATTCAGGTAAGGTCTCCAAGGACATGACTAACACTGAAGACACAGATTTGGTCTTTTTTTCTTGGCAGGCAATAGATGTTAGCAGACAACAGAGGAAAAAGTCCATGTGGACTAAAAATGCAGCCGTAACCCTGATTTCAAACTTTCTGAGCACTGAGGTGAAAAGAAGCCCTGAAACGATTTACACTTCTCTGCAGTCACAACTAGGGAAGTCACAAAATGCAGGGGCCTATTTAGGAAATAGAAACATCCAGAAGGAAAACCTTATTTATTCTTCCTGCATCAGCCACTGGGTCTTGAGTATAATGAGGGCTGTCACTACTCCTCCATTTGTTACTCAAGAGTCGGCCTTTCCATTTCATATATGCATCATCCTTGTACTAATATTTCAGAGCCTGCTAATGATGCGAGTGAGACAGGTGCCACAGGCATCAGGAGACCAGCTTAGAGGATGTCCAACCCCATTTCCACTGTAGTGAAGCCAGCAACACTTTGGAATTCTCTCCCTCAGCAGATGGCAGATGGAGCCGAGGAAAATCCCAAACTGCCCGACACAGCCTGCTCCTTGAAAACCACTCTCTGGTGTATGCCTCTGCCTGTCTTGCTTTACGACAGTGTGTTGTTACAATATATTGCTAGTGATCGCTCGTTTGCAATAAACAGAAGCTGCGTTTTATTTTTACTTTACCCTCTGATAAAAAGCAACACGAAATGGCCAATAAAACACCTCCAGCTGTAAAATAAAGGATGTAACCATAACAGCTGTTCCCAGAAGGGAATGAGAATAGGAGGGAACTAAGGATTTGGGGAATTCATGTTCAAGGGGCTGGGGGAAGCGATTTTGTGTGACTCCTCAGTACTATTTAAGTTGAGCTTGAGGTCTAAGAGGTACTTGGGAGGTTTTTTTTGTGGTCTGTTGCTTTTGTCATAGGCTGGTAAGTAACCATTTTAATCTAAGATCTTTAATCCTGTTCTCTAGTTTTCAGTAAGTTAATTACAGCATCTGCTGTTAGAACAAATGTATTGGGGAAATGTGTAGATTTCAAGAGGCTGGGATCATCCTGTGGGATTTTTAACTCACTTTGTGTCCTAAAATGATAGTATGTGGGGGTTTTTTCAGATGCTGGAAATGTTATTCACAACTGAAGGTCCTTCTAATGAAAGTAGACTCGCTGGTTTAATTTGCAGTTAAGTATTCAGGGGTGTACTTCAGGTGTTGAGAGGGCTCCATGGTCTACTTTCTCTTGTCTCTTTTTTTTTTAAAGAAAGCGGAAATGTAGAAATAGAAACTTGGAAGAAACTATGTGAGTATTGGGAATGCTGGTTCTTAAGCAAAGTGTTCTGTTGTAATTCAGTAGGAAGGCAGAAAATAAGCTTGAACGTCAGAAATATTTTGGTGCTTAAGGGCACTTTGCTTAACTTAATGCCTTGAGCTTTTTATGTTTCTAACAGTTCTTGTAAATATGATGCTGTGCTTCTGGTGGAGAGGCTGGATGCCAGCTTTTAAGGTGGAAAACATGGTGCTCCAAAATACTTGGGCCTTGGTGCATGACACAATTAATGGATTATGGTGTGACTGTGTTGTCTTGATTACCCCATAGTCTGAAACTGACTTTTTCTGTACTGACCATGGAAAGAAAGCAAGCCAATGTGGCTTCAACTAGAAGAAAATATTTTTCTCTGTGGTTAACAACTGCAGGCAGTTAATGTCTTTTATCCTAAATAACAAAGACTGTTCGCTTGGTTGGTTTTGTTGTTATTTTATAGGGACTCTAGCTGAAAGTGTAAAGTCAATTCCCCCTTCAAGTTGAAGGAGTTGCCCTTGTAAACATGCTGCACCTGAACTATGTTACTTAACAGAATTACCACCAGCTGCTCCTTGGTGTCGAGCGTTACCTTGCCAATTAATAAACATGCCTGGGTGACTGATGCAAATCGTTGATTAGTGCGGAGTTCAGAACTCTGAACTGCCTTAGCACTGCAAATCTCTTGCCATTAAACTGGTAAGATGGTACAGTGGTGCTATTGTCACTTCTACCTTAATGACACTCACCCAAGGTGTGGTAGGAAGATGTTCTTTCGTGTATGAAACTCTGTTCAGCTTCTGATGGCCTGTCCTTTCATGCAGTACCCTGCAGTCTGTCTGCGAGTGTATAGACCTCTCTAGGAACTAAGCCAACAAACCTTTGGTGTACAAGGAAAAACTGTTGTGAAGCAGTTATGATACACAGTTGTTCTTTCTTGCAGGTTCTGTTGAGTGACAACATGGGGAGTGATTTCAGCAAGCAGATCTGCTGTGTGATTTGTTGGATATGTAAGAAACAAAAGGTGGAGCAAGCAAATGAAGACACCAGTGAGACCAAGCCGATTTTGCAGACCTCGGGGGAAACATCAATATGCATTTATACGCAGCCTTCCTCTCCAGCCCTGGAAGTCTCTAAACAAGGCTCTGAAGAGGTGCAGTCACTGAGCCAGGACCGACGGCCATCAGCTGATGCTGCGGAGGTGAACACGGAGACCTGTCCTGCTGCACATCCCATGGGGATGACTGAGAGATGGGAGGCAGCCTGGGACTCCATGGACTTCTTGGTGGCCCCTGCAGATGGGGAGACCAAAGGAGAAGTTGAAGTCTTAACCCAGGCAGACAACCAGCAAGAAAGACAGAAAGTGGGTAATGCAGAAGAGAAAATAAAACCTGTTCCTCATGCTTCTGAGGCCCAGCCTGTTACACACACAGCTCAGGATGCTAAGCTCATTGCAGACAAAGAGCAGCCTGATGAACAGGCAGAGGCCTGTGTTCCATGTGCTGGAATAACTCTCCAAGAAAGAAATATTCTCAACTTCATAGAAATCACAAGTGAAACTGCAGCTGGCCAAGACTGTGAGATCAAGCCTCCTGCAGAAACTGGAGAGAGTCTCATAGGAAGGAACTTGCCACTGTGTGCTGTGCAGATGGCAGAGGAGACTGAGACCTACCTTTCTGCTGAGGATGTGGAAGAAACGGACAGGGCTAAGTTTGCTGAAATAAGTCCTCGATCTGCTAAGAGTACTGAGCTTACATGTCCAGTAGAGACAGCATCTCTGCTGACTGTGCAGGCTCTGCAGAAGGCTAGGGAGAGAGTGGATCCTTCGGAAGTCATAGCAAATGGTATGGCTGAGACGTACTCTACTTCTGCAATGCCTTGGGAGTCCCTGTATCCAGAAGGGGAATCTCTAGAGCCAGCAAGCCAGCTGCTTGACTTCTCAGAGCAAGAGACCCAGTCTAGTATGCCAATTGCACAGGAGATGGAGAGCCTATGCTGTGCAGAGCCTGAGCAACTGTGTGTGGTTTTACGCCAGCCAAGCGATGGAGTCCTAGGTGAACTGGAAGACGAGGAGAGCAGGGAATGCAATGCAGAAACTGCAGCAAGTGAGGCAGAGCCACAGCACAGGATTGTGCAACAAACAGAGCTTCCAGAAGAACCACCAGTTTGTGTTCAGATACCTGTAAAGCAAGAGGCTGAGTTTGTAAATGTGGCACCCTCACTGTCCAAAGTGCTTGGGAGTAGTGGAGAAATAGAGGCTGAAAATGTTGAAGCTTGAGAGACCTGAGAATGAAATGGCTTGGTGTCAAATATCAGGTTCAGTGGCAAGGATGATGTACCTGCCTTTAGGAATTTCAGCTTCAGGAAGCAACTAACTCAAGCTGTTGAACTTGGGATTTTGCAAAATGTGTCCTGGACTTCAGAGAGCAGTCTTGCTAAAGAGATATGTGAAGTATGCAGTAGACCTGTCCAGATATTATCCTGAATTATAGTTTAGTCATAGTTCTGTTTCTTACTATTTTCAGTAGCTATTTTTTCAGGAGATCATGCCTTACTGGGAGAAAACTGATTCACTTAAACTGTGATTTCACTGAGGTAATGTTGGGCACTGCATTCTCCCAGTGTGGTATGGTAATGTGAGGTTTCATCTCTTAGTCTTAAGAGTCTGGGAATGGAGTAAACAAATGCTTCTCTAATCTAGGACAGTCAGATGTCGTCTATGAGGCTAACAGCCGCTTCCCTTGCTACCTCAAAATAATCAAATGTTTGAACTGCTCCCTGCATACTTCTCTTGTACAACTGATAGTCCCTGATTTATTGTCAATATTGAACAAATATTTTCACAGGAATGTGATGAAATACTAATTCTAGTTAGTTCTTTGTATCTCTTGTAATAGTGGAAGCATTTATGAAATCTGTACTGCTTATGCAGAAGTTAAAAAAAATGTAGTCTTGATCAGAATGCATAAGTCGGTGTATTGCAGCTTAAATCTACTGACTTTTAATGTTCCTAACTTTATACTACCAATAAAATATTTTAAGATCATGGCAAAAACCCATACTGAATATGTTTTAATTGTTGAGCATTAACAAGAGCAGAGAATATGACTGAAACTACTCTGTGCTCTTCTCTATACAATTCAAAGGAGAAATGGTGACTGACTTCTTTTTAAAAGCCCTTCTAACAAACTCTGTGACTGTATGGAATAAAGTGCCCAGATGCGTATGTGGGAGGGCAGTAGGATGGCACTCTGGAGTTCTTTTAGGCATTATAGTGTGCTTGAGGAACAGGACTTGAAAGGATGCTGGCGGAGGGAACCTACAAGACAAAGTATCATGCTGGTGACTTCTCATTTGTTTTGCTTGCACAGAGCTGAAAGCTGAGGAGGTGAGAGTTAAGCGTCAAGTGATGTTGGGGATGAAACTTAATGCTTTGAGGAAACTGCTTTGGTAAAGGGATAGGTGGTGTTTTTGTTTTTTTTAATACTTCCATCCTTCCAAATGCACTTAGAGTGGCAAAGCATCTGTCCTGGTTTCATCTGGATAGAGTTAACTTTCCTCCTAGTAGCTGGTATAATGTTGTGTTTCGGATTCAGTGTGAGAACAATGTTGATAGCACACTAATGTCTCAGTTGTCGCTAAGGAGTGCTTATCCTAAGTTAAGGATTTTTCAGTTTCCCGTGCTCTGCCACAGGTGTACAAGAAGCTGGGAGGGAGCATGGCCAGGACAGCTGACCCGAACTAGCCAAAGGGATATTCCATGCCATAGAATGTCATGGTCAGTATATAAACTGGGGGTGGAGTTGGCTGGGAGGGGCAGATCACTGCTTGGGCATTGGTCAGCAGGTGGTAAGCAATTACATTGTGTTTCACTTACCTTCTCTTGGGTCTAATTTCTCTCTTTTTGTTATATTCCTTTTCATTGCAATTATTATTGTTGTTATATTTGTGTTATTATTATATTTTATTTTCGTTATTAAACTGTTCTTATCTCAACCCATGGGTTTTACTTTTTTCCCTGATTCTCTCCCTCATCCTGCTGGAAGGGGGGAAGAGTGAGTGAGCAGCTGTGTGGTGCTTAGTTGCTGGCTGGGGTTAAACCATGACACCATCCTATATGTAAAACTTGCCAAACAAATCTTCCCTCACATAGGAGCTCATAAACTGCAAAGAAAGAGGTGCCTGTAATACTTTCTGTTCCTTAAAAGGCTTCCCTGACCTAGTAAACCGTATTTGTTGCTCAGGTGGGCCATCTCTACAGTGATGTTAAACAATGGGCTTCTTGGGCCTAAAAGAAGGAGGGAAGCTATTAAATAAACATGCTTATGCAAAGCTTACTGCAGACTCATCTTTTTAAACTTGCTTAATTGATTTGTTCTGCCAAAAGTCACGCAGTCCTTATTGTTCACGCTTGTGTCTAAGGGCTGCCTAGCAGGGAACTGGGCGAGTTAACTGCTATTCTTTTTCCCACCCTCCCCCGGTAACAAAACTTCACTTCAGGCAGGCGAGAGGCTTGAGTAAGAAACCCTAAGAGAAATCAGACTCAATCACATTTATGCCTGCCTATGGGCTGGTAAGTTAATTCTGTTAAGCAGGGTTTTAAGTAGTTGTGCTACAAAAAATGTTTCTTAACCGACTGAAGTCTCAGGCTTGGGGTTCCTTAGCCTGGAAACAAGGGGAAGGCAGAAACTCTACAGTAAAGTTCGTGTTATGTACCACCTGGAAAAGTTAAGTGTTGGCATCCCAACCATGCTGTAGAGCTCTGTGTTGGAAAGCCCTTCTCGTTCTCTGAAGAGGAAATTTTTCAAATGTAGCCTGTCGTTCTCTTGTAATGTCAGCTGTGTGATGAATGAGAGAAGCCCCTGGGCAGATCATCCAATGTATCTAGATGCCACACTAAATGTACTGAGAGGCCCTGCCATGTGCACTGGAAGGAGGAGACAGTTCTAGTAAGAGGGAGCAGCTTGAACTCTGTGCAATAAAAAAAAACCCAGACACAAAGACTGATGTTCTGAACTGACTGCAGCATGCTCCTTATAAGTGATGATGCCATCTAAAAGGCTTTGTAATGGTCCTGTTGTATGGCATTCAATCACACAACACAATTCTGAGCTGACATGTGAGCCAAGCTCTTTGTAAGGTCTATGATTTTTTTTTTTATTTGTCAAAAAATGAAGTGTGTGCTTTTTTAGAACAGCCCTTTTAAATATATCAAAGTAGCAAAGATCAGAAAAGGCTTTTGGAACAAATACTAAACCTAGTCAAGAGAGAAGATGTGATTGCTCTGACAGTAAGATTTTCCTTTCTCCGCTTCTGTGTATTACGTTGCCATCTTCTGTAGTGTCTCATGTGCAAGACATCTTCTAGATTTTTTCAAATGGGTGTAAGTTGGACTTTGCTATTAGAACATCTCCATTTTTCTCAATGATACGAGGGTAAGTGTTGCGGTTTAACCCCAGCCAGCAACTAAGCACCACGCAGATGCTCGCTCACTCCCCCCCACCCCGTGGGATGGGGGAGAAAATTGGGAAAAGAAGTAAAACTCATGGGTTGAGATAAGAATGGTTTAATAGAACAGAAAAGAAGAAACTAATAATGATAACACTAATAAAATGACAACAGTAATAATAAAAGGATTGGAATGTACAAATGATGCACAGTGCAATTGCTTGCCAACCACCCATCAACTCCCAGTTAGTCCCCAAGCGGCAATTCCCCCCGTCCCCACTCCCCCCAGTTTATATACTAGATGTGATGTCCCATGGTATGGAACACCCCGTTGGCCACTTTGGGTCAGCTGCCCTGGCTGTGTCCCATCCCAGCTTCTTGTGTGCCTCCAGCTTTCTTGCTGCCTGGGCTTGAGAAACTGAAAAATCCTTGACTTTAGACTAAACACTACTTAGCAACAACTGAAAACATCAGTGTTATCAACATTCTTCTCATACTGAACTCAAAACATAGCACTGTACCAGCTACTAGGAAGACAATTAACTCTATCCCAGCTGAAACCAGGACAGTAAGAAATTTTATACCTTGAATCTCAGAAATATTCCAACCACCTAGTGATGAGCTGATGACTAAGAATCTTCCGACTGAAATACGTACCTACAACATTTTCAGTAGTAATTTTCTTCTCACTTAAAATCAACAAATTAACTCAAAAGGTCTTGTAACATTTTCAAAACAAAGGTATACACTTTTAATGTAGGTAGGGTCTCAAAAATCTCCCCTCGATTTTTAACTGATTTACTGGTTTCTTTCATGCTGTGCCTTTTACGATTCAGCTGTGTCTCTTAACGGATAGCAAATTGGCTTCTGCTCATTTGGAAATACACTTGCAGAACTTCATGCGATGCAATGAATAACATTCACCCGTGCAGAAGCAAGTGGTGAGCTGTGGATGCATCATTTCCCTCCAGTTACATTGTTCTGCAAAGCACCAATGTCCCTAAAGGCACCAGAGTTTTTCAGCCACTGATCTGTGACAGTCTCTACATATTGCCATCTGTGTGTCTCAAACGTCAAAATAATGGATTAACTTCAGAGAAGTGTCCAATCTTCAAAGAAAGCATGAACTGCTTATGTATTTCAGTTCCACTGAAGCCCAATAGGAAGTATACAAAAAAGGCTTCCGAAAAGCTGTCGTAAAAAACCCCAGACATTAAGTGAAACCCTTATGGCCAGTGTAAATATGCAGTCGGTGTAGCCACCGAGATATGGAGGCCTGCTTATTATCGTGCAGAACAGATGTTGGACCACATTGAAAGGCAAGACGTGGATGTTGTCATGTTATGGTCCCAGAACTGGCTGCATGCATGGAATTACCTCGCCAAAAGCTCCTTCTGTGTTTTCTGCATTAAGGGAATCATAGTAGCTAGGCAAAGTATAGCATGCTGAACCAGATTTGGCACCAAAAAATGTCGGTTTGAGGGTTTTTTATGTAAAAAAAAAAGAAGCCTGGAATCCAGCTATTTGTTGATCTTTTTGGGTTTCGTTCAGATCCATTGCTGTTGGCAGTGGATATTTAGGATCTGCCTTTACGTTTGTGTCTCTGGGATTAGTTTATTTTTAATGGATATTTGCTTTTGTGTTTTGCCTATGTGACCTATTTAATGTTACAACTCACTTCCAGTCAGTAAACATAACCAGGGCGATACAGTAATGTTAACGCCAACAGAGGGTGATCAGCTGTGGCTGGAAACATTAAAATAATCTGCAACCACCGTAAAATAGCTAATTGCACAACTCAACTGGTTGAAGACAGCACAAAAGTGGAAAGGGGGATAATTTTTCACCCCTAACTGCTCAATATAAAATAATACCGGAGACTACAATTTCAGTAACATCATTTGTACATTAAAGGACTATTCATACACAGCCTGCAGTACGGCTGTTATTCTGCTGCTTGGCATCACAAGTTATAAATAGTGGTCAGTTTTCCTTGTCCATGACTGCACCGTATCAATCTTTAGCTTTATTTTAAGTAGTCAATGCCAATTATCGAATGACCATAATTAAGCTAATCATGTATCAGCTGCACTTAGGAACCACACAGCTGTTTCCAGTGGCTATGAAATGGCTGGGAAAAATAGAAAATACAGTGTAAGGGAACTTCACAATCTGCTGGAACTAATGTTGGGAGCCAAGGGGGGAAGAGATTGCATGTGACCACCTCCTCCTATTTAACACCAGACTAGGGGCTTTGCCATACAGGTGTTGGGTGTTCAGTGGGGATTGTGGAGCTGTGCTGGTAAGCAGGGGATGTGGGTCAGGGGGGATAGTGGTGTGGTTTTGTGCAGTTTATGAGTCTATCAGCTGGTCTGCTGTTTGATTTTTATGGTGTGGGTTCTTTGTTTTAATTCATGCACACTTTCAGAGTCTGGGTCTCTTTGAATACAAGTAATTTTGTTGGTGTTAACTTGTGTAAGTGTTTAAGGGACACCTTGCTACTCAGTTATCAAGACTTAGTTTTGTGCTGGGAGATGTTCTTTTACTTTTTGATTTGCTTTGTGACTCTTGCAGTCTTCTCTTAATGGTCTTATTAAGGAATAAACCATGCTGTGTCTTGTGAATTTTAAATTCATGTGTTATTTTTTCTCTGCCTGCCTTGCTTCTCTTCCCTCCTGCCCCATCTATTGCCAGTAGTCTAAACACTTCCTTGACTGGAGTGCCTAGAGCCTAACAAACTTGGCAGCTTTGCTCTACAAGTCTGTAGTATAATAGAATCCTATTGGCACTGCAGCCATCCTGCTGAAAGATAGCAAATGGCAGTGTCTGCTTGGCTTCTGAAAGCTGTGGTTGTTTTCCAGAGTGGTCTGGTTTGATTGACAGGTAGTCTCTTTTTTTTCCTCTTCCTTATTTCTTAAAAGCTCTCTGTGCCTCCCCCCCTCCACGTGCAGTTCCACCTGTGTTTAGCTCATTTCTGTGACTTCTGACAAAGCTCTACAGCTACTACAATGTGAGAACTGGACAGCTAACTCCCCCAGATGGATACAGGCTAATAAATATCCATGTCTTGCAGGTCTGAAGCCACCTCTTTGTTAAGAGACAGAGCTCCCTACTCATATTCAGGCAGCGTGCAACTTGTAGCAGGGTGGCAGCCCCTCCAGAAGAAGGCAGTTAGCTGAATTGCTCCTTTCATCTCTGGCAATGGGAGGTATTTTTGGCAAGAACAAGAAGCTCTGTGTGTTTCCTAAGAGAGTAGTTCTTTATAAGGCCAAAGGAAAAAAAACATCGGGGACTGCACGTATGTTCCATGATGCATCAACATGGACTGGGGAGAACCATTTTCATTCGGCACGTATAGGAAGGACTCCAAAAGCCCCTGAACCTTCTGTTGCAGAACTGGCATTGGACACTCCTGAAAGTGAATCTCCTGCCCAGGCTAAATGGGAGACAGGAGAACAGGCTGCATCTCTACGTGCACCACATACTGAGGCCCTGCTCTCTATGACTGTTAGAGATGCACAAGATGTTGAGGTGTCACAGGACCCTGAAGCCAAACCTAGCACAGAGGTGATGCAGCACCAGAAACTCACTGAAGAGACAAAACGAGAAGCCCAGTCTGCCAGGAGAAGCTCACAAGAGAGTAGTAAGACTGAAGCTGTTCTGCATCCTACTGGTGGCCATATACCCAACGAGCAACTCCGCTGTGAGGATCATGAAGTGACACCTCTTACACAGACTACAGTAAAGGCTGAAGTGCATGTGTCTGCGGATGTCCAAGGTGGACCTGGCAAGGTTCAGTCTGTTATAGTGGAGACTGAGCTGCTGACTGGTGCAGAGCAAGAGGCTGGAGTTGTGTGTGTTTCAGAGGATGCTTGTGTTGGAAAGACTCATCGGGAAGTGCCTGTGCAGAAGGCAGCTGACTCCCCAGCTGCTTTGTGTACCACGCAGGAGTTGGAGCTGCCTTTGAAGACTACAGAGACAAGAGAGAGCATTACAAATGTGCAGAGCTCTGCAGAAGAGCAGGCAGCAGAGAAAGTATGTTGTGCTGCTAAAGCCCCACCTGATCTCCAGCTGGAACAAGGTACAGAGGTTCCTATTACTGAAGATATGGAAGAAAATGTTTTTGAACCAGAGCAAGCTGAAGAACTAGCCGAGGTCTGTGACAATGGGCAAACATCAGAAGAGATCGCATGCTGCCTGGCAGAAACCCAGGCTGCTCTGCAGGATAAGGAGAAGGTCAAAGCTAGCAATGGGGGGAAAACCAGAGGAGCACTGGAAGAGCACATGAAATCTGGTGTAACAATCATTGAGCAGACTGAGGGTTTGTCTGCAGCCAAGTGATGAATCTGCTGCCTTTATCCTGCAAGGACTAAGATGCCAATGGGTGCTTGTACTCTAAAGGCCCCAGAAAGCAGGGTGTTGCTAAACTCTGCTTTGAAAAATCATATTAAACTTAAAGCTGGTATATTGTTTTCTGCCATGGCACTAACTTCCGTCCCTCCTGTGGGAGGGGGTATGGACATGAGCTAAGTATATCTCAGTACAAAAAGTATATTTATGTAGATTACTTCCTTTCCCCCCCCCCCCTTCATGTGCACATATACCCTGGCTAGGGCTATGCACTTCATAATTATCTCCCTATGTGTGACCGCACAGGGTTAAGTCTTCTCTGACAAACAAATCAGATTAATTATGCTTGTCTGTACACCCCACTCTGACTGTCACTACTATTTGAAACTGTGTTGAAATGCTCTGTGGACAGGGGAGTCTGTATTGCAATTGGAATCAATAAATGGCCACATTTTAGCACTTGTTACTAAGAAATGTTGTTTTATTAATGGCCACCTGCTTTATGGTTTGTGCTTGTTGAATGGAGGTGAAGTAGCTCAGACAGGAGGCCTATGGAAGTAGCTGCCTCCAGACTGTTACCAACTAGAAAAACTTCTGGTGGTCACTTCGCTGCAAGTAATAGATATATTTCATGCCACTACCTATACAATGCTGGTCTCTAATTATACAGCCCCTAAACAGAGGGGAGTATTCCTGTCAGACCTGACTAGTTGAGCAACTCTCACTGAATTTACAAATGATGTGGTGCTGAAGGGAACCAGGAAAGTAATACAGCCTAATTCCTTTCCCTCTATTTCAACCAGAGAAGGGGTTTACACCAAATTATTCTGCTAGAGCTCATGGAGATTTAAAAGTGAAATAATTACTTGTACTAGACAGCTGGAAAACTACAATGTGAAGTAGAGTAAGATCCTCCCGAAGGAAACCATTTCCAGCTCTTGTGCTCTTGCATGCTTCCTATACTATACAGTGTTCAGAGGAGGGAAAAAAATAATAGGTAAAGGTGAGTCAGGATACAAGGATTTTGATAGCTACGCATCTATTTAAAGAATGACTGGTTTTACTGTCTTCATGTGCTTAATCACATCAGGAAGACGGCTTACCCTTAAAAAGACTTCCTTTGAGTAAAAGGACCAGGCTGCCATGCTGCAAGCCTATTGACTTAAGCCAGACTTCCTTAATATATTTTCCCTTATGACCAAATCTGAATGAAGACCCTGCTCACAGAAATGTCTCTTCCCTCATCACTTAAATAACACAGAGCATGTTCTGTCCCCTTGGCTGTTACTCAAAATCCCAAAGGCACCTACCTCAGCTGATGATGTTGACGAGCTGCCTGGCTTTGGTTGCCTCTAACAAACAAAGCTGCTGCTGCTGTTATTCTGGAAGAATATCTATGCCCTCCTTACACAGAATTTAGATTTAACAATTAGTGGGCAGGTAGGCTTCTCCTTACCAATGCCGGGAGAGCTAAGGAGGCCTGAGGAAATCACAGAAAAAGAAACGCTAGAGAAGAGCAACAAAAGCTTCTGTGCATAATTCTGTCTCTATCTTAGATATTCAGATCAGCAACTATAATTAATTGCCAAGTATTTTCAAAAGGTTGGCATTATCATCTGTTCTCTGTTTTGCAGGTGTTGGGGAAACCAATGGATGTTTGACAATGTGGCAGAAAGAGTATAGAAAGCAGTGAAATATTCAAGGAGGGAATCACAGCTTAAGTGGGGAGAAAGGGACGCACGTTCTTCTTAAGCTGGGAAAGTGCTAAATGACAGAAAGGAAGAAATTATGAGGGATAGATTAAGGCAAAAAGTAGATGGAAGTTTGTTTGCATATATTCATGGCAAAGGATCATGGAAGTGATGGCAATCACATCAAAGGATTCTCAGGGTGATGTTCAGTCACCTGGTTTGGGCAGGCATTTCAGAAAACTTGGAGCAAATCTCTCTCTGATTTTAGCAGAAGTATATTTTTGCATTCTCACATTAAAGAATCATATTTTCAAAATAAGCTTGTCTTTTTATTTTATGCCTGTGATTTAGTAAATGCTTGCATCTCGCTACTCATCAGGAAACCATTTTAAGAGTGATTCAGTAATGCTTATGCCTCCTGTGACTGGTGGTAGTACATAGCTCGGACTGAAGGTATCGGTCTAATCTGGAGTCACAATAAAACGTGTAATTACATGACACTGTTGCTGACACTGAAAAAAATGGGTGACAGGGTTCAATTTTCACCCCAAATGGTATCATGCAGAATAATACTGCAGGTTATAGTTTCACAAACATTATCCCTAAATACAAGCCTAGTTCAGACTGACTGCTGTATAGCTGTTAATCTGTTGGTTGACATCATGTGCTGTTAGGTGATCACCAATTTGCATGAACAAATGTGGCACTGTGTTGCACTTCAGTTTTACTTGAATTTTAGTATTTAAATCAAATTAGCAAATCTGGGCGATGAACCTACAATCTGAATCGTGGATATTCCGCTCATGCTCTGAAAAAGGAGTATTCCTTCCCTCCTCCTTTCTCAGAAAAATCCTGGCAGGAGGGAATAATCTTCCATCAGATGTAATACTGCAGGAATTTGGGGACAGAAGTTTGAGCGATGCCCTGTCATCATTTACAACTAGCTGAATATTTGCAATCCAAGATGTTCCTTGGTCAATGAGAACAATAGCTGCGATTCCTCTTACAACATGTCTATTCTAGTTCTGATGGTTTCCTTGATCATAATCTTTTGGGTTTTTTAGATGTGCCCCAAGTACTGTAAAGCCAAGCTTTACTCTCAAGATGTTGTGGTTTGCATTGTCCTGCTTTAACCTACCCAAAATTATACTTGGGGAAGATTTTGCTTTGGCAATTCTAATGGCTTTAATTGCACATGTCAGAAGAGAGTCTACCTCATTTCTGGTATTTGCATTGACTCTAATGTCAAAACTAATGGTTTTGCCCTTTTCATCTTGTAAAGTATTTGGGCAAAATGCTGAATATTGATATTGCTGGCCTCAGAATGAAAGCTACTTGTCTCCTGATGATTTCTTTGCAAATCTTTTAACGCTAACTGGGCTCACTGTATTCAAACTCTGCTGAAAATAAAGATGCAAGGCTAAACTTCCAAATGCGACTCCTGTAAGAATAGGACTTAAGTTATGAAAGCACTTTAATGCTTTTAAACTCCCATTCCTACCCTTAGAACAGGGAAAGACCATTCTGTAACAGCAGTACAATTGTACCATCTAGCACAGCATGTCTACAAGCCATCTGTGTCTCCGCTTCATGAGCACTAAACTCTCTTTGTCACTGATGAGTGAATGCAAGTTATACCTTTTACTGCTCTTTGTCTCATCTTTCTAGGCAAGTTCTAATTGAAGAATTTATTAATAATGCAGTGGTGTGAATATAACTCGGCTCTGTTCCCAGGCTCTAGGCTGCCCTCTTAAGATGATAAGCAGCAAATTCTTTGACTAGTAAATCGACTATGAATCACTGCAAATAAGCATAAAGTAGCATTACCAATTCATATAACTGTCTTGAGGATGGTGTGGATTGTAATGTAATTTTTGGCTTTCTGAAAATCTAGCTCCTGATGCTAAGAATCTTTGCTTTTAACTTTCATAAGTAAGGCCTTCTGTCATTCAGCAGGAAACCTTGAGACTATAACCTGGCCACACTTAAGAAAGTAAAAACCCAGGAATTTTTAGGAGCCTAACATCTGTATCTGCTTGTGCTGTAAGGAACACCAGTATATGTTTCTCTTCCTTTCGAAGCACCTTTGTAAAAAGTCATCACTATCTTAATCACAGTCAGTCTGTTTCTCCTGAACCGTTTAAACTGCTTACACAACTTAGTAAAAACTTCTGACAACAGCTGGTCAAAAAATAAAGACTTCCCTTATCCAATGCTGCAACTGTTGGTCAATATTTTTGGCCAATACAAACCATTTTTGTATCACTTTAGATATTGTATCCCTTCCTGACTTTCAGAAACAAAGTATTTTCCTTGCTTCCTTACATACTTCTCTCTCCATAACATGTAAGAAGCCCAGATTTAAAGCCACAAAATCTGCTAGTGATTTGAGAACCAAAACCAATCACAACATGAAAGTTAGAAAAGCTCTGAAACAAACGCCAGTCAAAACACCCTTCCCGACAGAAAGGTCTCAGCTGGAGAAAATCCAGAATGCATGCAGCCAGCAACACCTCACAACAGATGAAAAGCACCCGAGATCTGCTGGTCCTGCGCATAAGGAAGATGTACTGTGCCTACAATCCTAAGTGTAACACCCAAGCTACAAGCTACGTTTCCTAAAGCCTACTGTGTAGCTGTTGCTCAGTCTACAATATAGGTTGTTATTGTCAATTTTCAGGAAGATATACCCTACCACATTTCCCTTGAGTTCTGAATAAATATTTTGGGGAAAAAAAGATAATATCTAAATGCACAGAAACCTATGACGTGAATCACAAAAGAATCACATGATGTTTTGTAAACATGGAGCATGAAAATTCTGCATGTTTTATTTTTGGGCTGCAGAGATGGTGTAAGGGAACAATAATTCAATCATTAGGTTTCGGTGGGAAGCAATTCAGTGTTACTGTCCTGCCCTGTTTAAGGTCCATCTGCTCTCTTCCAAGCTGTGTGTGGGGAGCTGTTTGGGGGCTTTTCCTTTGGAAATGAGTGAGGGCACTGTATGACAGAAGTTTGGGTGTTTGGTATTTTTCTTTTGGGAAGGAGGGATATTTGCTCTCCGTTTTTGGGGGTCGTTTGACTTCTCTAGTGAGATAGAGGTCTTATCCTTTGGTTTTGGCAAAACTGTAGTTATCCTTTCTTCTGTCTGAAATGGCTTTGAACAAAATCCTGCTAGCGGCAAGAGTGTGGGACTAACAGCAAAGCAAGGAAAAGGAAACATTCACAGTTATGAAATGGCCAGATGAAGAAGGGGAAACAATTTTACTACATATAAAAAGCAACAACTAGTGTATTTGTACTTAGGGTAATGAATATCTACATCTTTATGCCTATCTCTGTAAGTAAAACCTCTCTTGAGACAACGGCAGTAGAATGTGTCAATTGTCATATTTTTGAACCGCTTCTGTAGCGATGACAACATCTAACAAATGTAAATTTACCAGAGAATAAACTAGTATTTTTCTTTCCTCTCCTAGCATTACACTGCCCCACCAAAATCACATGAAACATTTCCTTGCTGTAGTCATTTACACAAAATCATTGCTGTTGATACAGCAATTGCTTACTCTGAAAAGTCAACCTGACAAAACACTAATTTATTTGTAAGTTGTCCTCTTTCTAGCTTTGGTATCAAAGAGCGCCTCTATGTCTTTTTTGTATTTTGGTTTTTCTCCCACACTAGAGGTGGCTGGGTTAGTCTTTCCTGCTTTTCCATTCTTAAAACTATGTATGTAGTTTTAAGTGATTAAGTTCATGCAGTCTTCTAAGTGAGTGCCTAACTGGCATGGAATCACACATTTTTACAGATTCTACCCATAAAAGCAGCTCAAACAGTGCAGCAAAACTGCTCTGGATCCATTAGCTTCACTTTAGAAACTGTAATCCCTAAATTATAGATCTGTTTTTCTGTAGTTCCTCTTATTCTACGCTGTGATGGTAAGCTTTCTGTGGAACCATCTGTAATCATATCATGTTGTGTGGCAGCTCTATTTTACTTTAAATATTTAGCTATAAAAAGTGGCACAGGATTTGTAGTGGAACAGCACTTTAAAGGAACTAATGATCTGGGACTTGTGGGGAAATGGTCTGGTGTCACCAGCTACCCTACTTAAGAGCAATACCTTATCACCCTGAATAAGAAATAAAGGTTGAGAAGTTGTGATGCTGGAAATCATTTAAGTAGTGTTTACTTTGTAGTTTCTCTCCCAGAAACAGGGCACTTCTGTTACTATTTAATTATGAGTTTACATTGTGTTTGCCTCTTTCTAGCAATGCCAGTTAATCTGCATGATGTAGATTTCAAAACAAATAGACAGATCTGTATGTGGGTCCCTCTTTCCCTTTTCAACAGTTTTCTCTTGCTCTTTCTCTGCAAAGTACTTAATCTGTTTTCTAACGATGCTGTAGTTTTAAAATGGCACTCTGTAAACATAACTTGAGGTAAATTTTTCTCTGCATTCAAAATATACTGTCCCTTATTATTATTTCAGTTTGAAGTGATAGCATTGCTGTGGTTTCTAAAAACTGAGTAAATGACTGATAAAATAATGACCTAAGGGCCTGAAATCCACATGTTTCTCTCATCTCTCATTAAGGAGACATTATGCCTTTCCTTTCTCCTCCCTTCCATATCTTACCAGGCCTATCTATGGCTACCCTGGCTAAATGTGAACTTCTTTCTACAATTAATAAATGGTCTAGGAAATAAGAGGAGACCTAAATAGTATTTACTTTGGTAATATAAACTAATAACTGTAAAGTGCAGTATTGGCTGAGAGTCATGGTAACTGACTTCCTAAATGCTCTTAGTGATATCAAAAGACTGAAAAAGACTGTCCCTTGAACTAAGACTGACTTAAAAACAATAAATCCTGCAACTTATGTCTAACCCACTCTGAAATGAAATGTGAATCTGATCTTCACTTTAGGGAGGGCACTTTCCTGGTCTAAACAAAAATGAGATTCTAACAGTGCTTAGCCACAGGAGGACCCAAAGGGACATTCCTGTTCTTGGTCCAGGTGTAGGTAACAATGAATCCACATTTTGAAGCTTCCTGACAGACTGGGGAAATCAAAAGAAATTTTCACATCAAGTTTTAAACTCTTTCTTACCTATATGCTCCTCAGAAAATTGAGCCAGAGCCGCAAATTGGCTTTTACACAGGGCTAGGTTGTAGGCCCTAATGAATTTCTTACTACCTTGCAGGTGTGATGGTTGGCCCAGGAGTGGTCTATCAGCTCAGTAACAAGGATGAAACTTGGTTCTGTGTCTGCTTCTAAGTAAAGGCTCTGTTGGTGCCAAAGTCATTCGGTACCTCAAAGCCTCAAGCTTCCCTGGAGACAGCTACTAGCAGGATTATTGCTGTACATCTTGATCATGGGGAATGAAATTAGTCACAAGAGGTATTGCTGTAGAAAGTCCAGGAAGTTTGAAAAGCCGGTAACTCTGCAAGAAAATACAGCAGTTGATCTCCCTATTGCCCAGACAGCCCCGGGGGCTGCGTTGTGGAGCAGTGTGAATCATCCTCCAAAGGACAAATCACAAGATACTGCTGCAGGGATGCAGAATAAAGACGTAGGAAGAGAAAGTGAAATGGCCTCATCTTCTCCGCATGTGGTGCAGATAATGGTGAGAACCACAGAGCTGCAAGACCTTGGCGAGGCCCAGCCTCCTGCAGAACAGTCAGCGGACACTGAAAACAAGCCCGCTACAACGATGGGTCCAGACAGACAAACCAGTGCTCCAACTCAGGAAAGACCTGCAACAGCTCAGCAAGCCGAAGGAGACGCAGGAGCAACAACTGACTTGCCTCTGCAGACCATCATAGAGACAGGAGCTAGAGATGCAGGACATGTGCTGACTGACCAGGCAACAGTGGAAAGCAACTCAGCGGTATGCAAGAGACCAAGTGACAAGCTGTGCAAGCCAAGCCCTCTCTGCAGATGGCTGAAGAAACTCAAGTCCCCAGCAGAAAAAGCTAAAGTCAAGCCCGATGCAATTACTAGCCAAGAGTGAGGCTTCCTGTGGACTGCAAAAGGACTATCAAACACCCAGTATGGTACCCTCAAAAAGAGAGTGATAAGGAAAGTGTGACTTGCACATAATAGGAGGAAAATATTTTTTGTCATCTTTAAACCGTATGTCTGCTGTATAGTTCTGGCTGTCTTTACAGCCCTGGGTGGAGTGCAGAGGGCATTCCCTCTGGAAGTGGTAGAAAGGGGAAATTAAGTGTCTCTGTTCCCTTAGCAAGCTACTTGGGAGACTTCTGTTTGGCTTGCCTTTCTCTGCTGCTCACTGGGGGTTTGTCTGTAATAGCTTCCTTTTTGAAACTCTGCAAAGGTGCAATGTACAAATTTGTATCTTCTAGTGCTTCCTACCATTATTTGACTTCCTTTCCCCTGCTTTTAATCACTTGATCTGCCTGATGGACCAGGATAAGTGCATTCGTATTATCACACTAAATAAATACATTAAAAAAAAAAACCCTAGATGTTTATAAATGCATAATGGTCATAGTGGGTGTTGTGTGGGAGGGTTGGTAAACAAGGGGCTCTTGTTTTGCTATTCAAAGCGATTGCTTTGTGTATATTTTGTATTTTTAAGTCAATAAAAGCTAGTTTCATTGCCTCAAATGAAGCGTTGACTACAGCTGAAAGGGGGATAAGGGAGGGAGGGGAAATGGGCTGCCGCTAGCTACCCACAGCTGCAGAGAATGCTACTGAGAACTAGGAGAGCTCCCTGCAGGACAGGAGAAGCCAGAAGGCAACAGTGTATGCTCTGCCTATGATGGGGTTGCCTCCTGAAGAGACAGGGAAGTACAGTCTAAGGAAAAGTAACTGAGACTGTAGAATGGTCTTTAATTTGATCACTGTAGCTGTGTGCCATCTATGTGGTTCCTATATATGTCTTAGAACCGACCTAAGCACACTTGCACTAATGAAGAAGAAGGGCACCCCAGAATGCTAAACCTTGTTCTGCTAAAGAAACCAGCTGATAACAAAAATTCTTCTGGGAGCTGAAAAAAAGGGGAAGCTGATTTGTGGGCAAAGACAAGGAGTGGGCTGCAGAGGCTGTGCCAGAAGCATCCCAGCCTATTAGAGACTCCCAGCCTGCCCTCCAGAAGCAGGGTGGGTGAGCTGCTCTGCCACAAACACTAATGAGCCAACAGCCTGGGCTTGTGAAACTCGCTATCAGCTTCCTCCTAACTGCCTAAGGCAGCTATGCTGTTCCTTGCTGCTAAGAAAAAAAAAGCACTGCTTTTAGGCACTGATGAGAAGTTTCAGCCTATTCCCAGCTGGACCCACAGTGAATGGAAGGAGGAAATTCCCGTCTTTCTCCTTCAGCTCTTTCCTTTACAGAAGCCACAGTTTAGCATTCTGCCTCGATGTTTCTCATCTTGATAGGTGCATCCCCAGCTTACCTAAGGTGAACAGGGACAGCAACATGCTTTAGTGTCGTCAATCACCATACCAATGGTCTTGCAAACACCATGTTTAACAAGCTTAGGGTGCACTTTAGTGTTCCTCTTGCGACAGAATTAAAACTAAAAATATAGCTACAGCCTATCTCTTTCTATACCTCTACCTTAATCAAAAGCAGTTAGCTGTGCAAGCAAAGAAATAAATAAGAAAGCAGCTGTTTTTCACCATGTGCTCAGAAGCACCATCTGGTGCACTGCCTCTTCTCATGCAAAAAGAATTCCTTGGTTGCTAATGACCTATAAGGATAGCATTTGCTTCATGCCATCTCCAGGTCCCCCCCCCAAAAAGTTACAGGAAGTTTTTAAAGCAAAGACCCCCTGCAAAAGACTAGCATATTTATTATGACAGGTATCAAAGCTACCCACTAGCATCACGACTGCAATAAGCACCTTGGAAGGCGTGCTGAGCCAGCCGCTCTTGGCAGTCGGGAGGAGAGCTTGTATGGTCTCAAACTCCCGGCACACGGATGATACCCAGGCAGAGCCCCTACCCCGAGCGCGGGCACAACCCACCCTGCGGGAAAGGATGCTCACAGTAACACCACAGTCCAAACCCACTTCTAGTCATCAGTGGGGGGGGGGGGGAATCACAAAATCACCCCCCCCACACACTTTGGCACCGAGCTGGTTTTGGGTTTTTTTTAAAGGAAGGCTCCATATATTGATTAGGCTTTTTGTTATTTATAAGGCAGGTTCCACATATTGTTGGATAGGTGTCTTTTTTTTTTTTTAAAGGCAGGGAGGAAACCTTTTTTCACCTTTTTTTAATTTCCTTCTTTTTTGTCTTTCCCAAGGCAGATTCCATGTAGTGATTCGGCTTTTTTTTTCTTTTTAATGAAGGTTCCAGATACTGTTAATTAGGAGTCGCTTTTTTTTTTTTTTAAGACAGAGAGCTGTCTCTTTTTTAAGGCACAGAGATATCATTTGTTGTTTTTTTTAAGGCAGTTTCCATATACTGATCAGGTGTCTTTTTTTTTTTTAAGGCAAAGACTTTTGTTTTTGCTTTTTGTTTTTGTTTTTTTTTAAAGCCGGTTACATGTATTTATTAGGTTTCTTTTTTTTAAGGCAGGAAGGTGTCATTTTTTAAAGGCAGTAAGGCAGTAACATGCATTTATTTTATATATATATTTAGGGCAGGTTTCATATATTTATATTTTTTTACATATTTTTTTTTTCTAAGGCTAGTTCCACATATTGTTAATTAGGTCTCTCTTTTTGTTTTGTAAAGGCAGTGAGGTATGTTTTTTTTAAAGGCAGGTGCCACACATCATTGATTTGGTCTTTTTTTTTTTTTTTTTTAAGGCAGGGAGGTGTCCTATTTTCCTTTTTTTTTTTCCCAAGGCAAGTCCATATAGTGATTAGGCTCTTGTTTTTAAAGCACAGAAGAATATATATATATATTCTATATTTTTTTAAAGGCAGTTTCCATATACCAATCAGGGTGCCCTTTTGTTTTTTAAAGAAGGTTATGTGTATTTGTTAGGTTTCTTTTTTTGTTTTTTTTTTTTTTTAAAGCAGGGAGGTGTCATTTTTTTAAAGGCAGTAAGGCAGGTAAGATATATTGACTAGATTTTTTTTTTTTAAGGCATGTTCCATTTATTTATTTATTTATTTATTAAAGGCAGGTTCCACATATCATTGATTAGGTATCTTTTTTTTTTTTTCAAATGCAGTAAGGTGTCTTTTTCTTTTTTTTTTTTAGCAAAGCACAGAGGTGTCTTTTTTATTTAATTATTTTAAGGCAGGTTCCATATAGTTATTAGATGTCTTTTTTTCTTTTTTTTTTCTTCAAGGCAGTTTCCACAGGTTCCACATACTGTTGATTAGGTGTCTTTTTTTTTTTTTTTAAGGTAGGTACCATATAGTATTGATTAGGTCTCTCCTTTTTTTTAAGGCAGAGGTGTGGTTCAGGGTTTTTTTAAGGCATGGAGTTGTCTCTTTTTTTTTCTTCTTTTTACAGGCTGGCTCAATTTATTGTTGATTAGGTCTCTTTCTACCCACTCCCAAGGCAGAGAGGTGTCTATTTTTTTTTTTTAATTTTTTTTTTAGGCAGAGAGGTGTGTCTCTTTTTTTTTTTTTTTAAGGCAGGTTCCATATATTGATTTTTTTTGTTTGGTTTGTTTTGTGATTTGTTTGGTTGGGGTTTTTTAGGCAGAGGTATCTTTTATTTCCAAGGCAGGTTTCATATTTTCATTGATTGGAGGTCCTGAACAAGGGAGCGCTGAATCATAAGGAATTTGAAAGTCAGGGAAATAAACCAGTTCAGAATCTGTGTCACATTTTCTGAGTGTGAAAACAGATGATTTGAAGTGTTGAGCTGTATTTCTGAGATGGATTTTCTGCTGCCAAGCAGAGGATTCTGCTCGCAGAGCAACTCAGCTGATTCCTCTCATCCCACTTACTTTTGCCATTGCTTCTAGAGCACAACTGGTAACACTTCCTGTGTCCATCCATTACAGTTCATTACAAATTAAGGAGAAACCTTGTTTTTCATTTTGCAAATGTGCTTTGATATTCAACATATACCTGAGCAAAGGAGCTCACATAACAATGGCATGTGATTTCCCCAGTTATCAAATCAAGTAAGGAACTTTGTTTAAATCTGGTAATAGGTTACCAGAATAGAATAGCTTACCAGAATACTACCCTAGGCTTTCACAGTAAGACAAAACCTTGAGAGATTTTTACCTTCCTGAAGTGCCACATATTATTTCACTATCACAATTTGGCAGCAACGGCCAGTGACTGTGTGAACTGGATATTTGGAGGACATGGTCCTGTTTGTTCTCGTGCCACTGATCTGCACTGTGATCCTAGGTAAACTCTTTTTCTGTTTCCTTTCCAACTTTTGAATAATCTGCCCATCTACATTGTAACTTGCTTACAGTAGAGGAGTATGCTCAGTGTAACTGAGCTCTGAATTCAGCTGCTAGTAGTGTGCAATAATCTCTTATATAAAATTAGACACACAACGGAAAAGCCTGCGTCAGCATTACTGCTCTGTTTCATTAGGCTGTAACATTTCCCTGCATTGGGGTACTTTTGGAAACCTGTCTTTTAACTGGAAGTCTTCACAATCAATCTCACCGCACTATTCAACACAACAGTTCAGTGCTGTAGCTCTGGATATGTTTGAATAGTGTATAGCGAAAAGATCATTAGATGGAACTCACTGTGAGGAGGTGGCAAAGATGCTAAAGGTGGCTACCAAGCACTATTCAAGAACAGCCTGAAGTTGCAAAGGCTTTTATGCAAAATTGAGGAGCTCTGAACGACTTTCGCTGTTTGCTGTTAAGAAAATGGTTTTGTTTTTTCTTCTTCTTCCTGTATTGAGGAGGGCATTTCCTGTAGTTACTCGTTTCTTTGTTGGTTCTTCAAATACAGGTGGATTGTTTTATTTTTAAGGGAATGAATTAGAACACAGGTATCTGCTGCAGTGCTTAGTGCTTCCTGTAGAGATCCATTTGGAAAAGCAGGTTTATAAATAGGGCACTCTGTTTTATATTTGTTGGAAATCGTTTTTTTAATATGCTCTCTGTAAAAAGAAGCAACACCAGTGATGGAATATCACAGCTAGAGCTCTACAGCAATAGAGAAAAGCTTTGATTCTAGAACACCAGTGAAAACCTAAAACTTGAGACTTTGGTAAACTGATTTAAAATCTGTTATCTGCTGCAAGTTTCAGCTGATAGAAAGATAGTGTTATTACTTCTTTCCTGGGCGAATCACAGCAAATCAGCTTTGATTAATTACCTAGCAAATGTAAGGGCTAAACTGGATCAGGTGCACTGGAAGTAGGTCTGAGGCAAATGCTTTAGCCTCTTAGTGTAGGGAAAATAATCTAGCATAGATTTGTTCTCTGTGTGTCAACTACTCAAATGACCTAACGCTAACAATGGGAGCACTCTCTTAGATGCGTTTGAACCTCCTGCGTTCACCCATGTCTTCATGTGGACAATAAAAAACCAGTTGTGTTAAAGAACACCCTTTGCCACAACTTGGATCAAAATATACTCAAAGTTATTGGATTTTTAAAAAAATCAGCATTTATTTTCTTTTCAGCATTAGCATACTAAAAGAAAAGCAACGCCACTATGTAGCTGTAGAAAATATCACACACATTAATCACAAGGTGTTGGAGGCTGAAGAGCTGTTCCGTAGAAGGACTCCATTCCTGTGAACAGGCACCACCCCTTAGGCTTATTAGTAATACAGAAACTGCATTTACAGTGCAAGAGCCATCCTACTAGCTTGCATGCATTTGTCCTGCCTAACTGCTGAAGCAAGATATTAAACTTTTAAAAATTCATCTGCCAAACTGTATGAAAATATTCTGATAGAAAGAAAACCCAGCATGACTCCTTTCTTCTGTGTGAGCCTGTAGCACAAGATAGCCATCTTGTTGCTTTGTGAACAGAATCTCTGAGAAAAGATCTCTTGAAAAAATCCAATTACTGATGCTGCTTGCTTAAAGCAGAAACTGTTTTGGAAATGCAGTAAATCAGCATGATGGTGACTGCAAAAAGCTAATAGTTATGAACACCATATATCTATTTAACAGAGCTCTGCTGTAGTGCAACTGCAAAGTACTTGATTTTATTTTTCCCCTCCTTTCAATTAGCTGTCATATTCTGGTACTTCAAGGAATAAGCACCTGGCTTTTCTTGGCTGTCTTGCATCCCCTTCTGAGAGAACCAAAAAATGCGAGGAAATCTTAGCAAGAAGAAAGGAATCAATGTTGCTGAGAAACCTAAGTGCAGGAGGCTGAAGCAGCCAAACACTGAGCAGAAAAACTCTACTGAATAAAATAGGGAGCCAATTGCAGAGGGCACAGCACCAAGAATGTGAGAAATGATGGGACAAGAAGCAAGAGGGAAAAGCCCAGGCAATTTTGGTCTGCCTGAGCACAGATACCAACTGCCAGAAAGACTTGGCACGGGACACTGTTCAAATCCAGAATTTCAGGGAAAACTAACATAATAAGTCTCCTAAAAGCTAACTGCTAGGCAAAAGATAGTTTTTATACTACCAAAAAGCAGTGAAGCTTATCCCAGAGTACAGCTAATGTGGAGTTTCTAAAGCACTAAGCAAAACACATGCTCCCATTCTCTAACAGATTTTCATAGTTATACCAGCCAACTATACACAGTAACTTGCTATATAGGTCTACAAATTGGCAAGGAGAAAACCTGCAGGGAAACACAAAAGGCCATTTATTTCACCTAGCTTCTCAGTCTTTTCCTGGCTCTGCTCAAGGTCCCGGTCCATCAAAGACCTTTGGCACAGACAGCCAGGCAGAACACAGGCTTTATAAATAGGTCTATGAGAGTGCAAGAGTAATACTACATTTTATACAATGCAAGAGTAAGCTAGGAATGAAGTACAGAAACTGGAACTCAGGTGCTCCGCAGTACAAGCTCAGTGAATAAACTCCCTGACACTCACACTCATCAACAAACAACTTCTTATGATTCCCGAAACATATCTTTTAATTGATTCTCCTTGCCTTTATGAGAAACTCTGCTTTCAGGCTATGGTCCTATTTGAATATTACTGGCAAACAAGCTTAGGCTGCTGTTTTGGTTTAGCATTAACAAGTCACTCTAGAGGAAGCTTAGTAACTGGCCACATCTGTGGCCTGGGGGAATGGCCTTGATACAGAATACTCACAGATAAATTACAAACTATCTGCATCTATATGAGGCCCTTAATATTAAGCATGTAGGCAGAAAAGAGGGGTCATTATGCTCCTGACTATGTTTTTGGCAAGCCTTGGTTTCTGTTGTGCTTCTTAATCAATGAAATAACCATTGAGCTCTCACTGCAGCACTTGCAACTCCTGACTGCAAACAGAACAGGCAAACTTCCTAAGCAACTTCTCTGCTGCAATGGTAGTGGCAAAACAGCTTCTAGTGCTTGTAGGTGCAGGTCCTTGTGGAAGTCAGGAGAAAAGAAAGAGGACAGGAACTAATCCAGTGTCTCATCTAAAAGAAGCCTTGCTCTATATTTCTCTGTGGCTCCAGCCTATATGACACTGCACCACCTCCTGGTGCGTAATTGAAGTCAAAATACAATTACAGAATGTGTGTAAAGGGATGCAGTATCTCTACTAAATACTTAACAACATTCATAAAACACGTACAAGTGGTAGCAGAAATGCTCATCTAGACAATGAGGGAGTTGTCAATTACAAGTTGCACACAGTTAACAGAACAGTAACGCACCAACAGGCTTATCATCTTCTGCCAAAGATCCCAGCGAAACCAGGCTCTGCAAAGGAGATGCATTGGTATTTTTTGCTTGTAATAGCTGTAAGCTGCTTTGGAGAAGTGGCACCAACAGTGTTGTCACAATAGCTAGGATGATCTTAAGTCAGTTACACTTGGCAAAGAAGGTATTTATCTCCAGCACTTACTGAATCTGTGGGGAGCTGGCCTGCCGAGTACCTGCTGCTGTGGCAGTAATACCTGTAGTTTAACCCAGATCCTGCTGCCAAGCCTTAGCCAACTACCCCTCTCTCTTGTGTGTATTTAGTGTTACACAGGCTATCAAGCCACTGCTGCTGTCATCTCTTTTGGTATAAGCAACTCTAGTTCATACAATCCTCCCTGGCTTGCAAGGACAACGAATCAGGATTGCTTCTTCAAAAGAAGATGATGAAGCAGCCTCCTGTGTATCTGGAGTTTCCAAGTAAAGACAGAGAATTATCAGTTATACCTTTTACAGTGGATAGGACATTGAAAAGCTGAGACAAATAATGTCTAGCACCTAGATACAAAAAATCTTTTGACACTTACTCATACCCATCAATTTAGCTATTCATTTCAGTCTTCCTGGCTTAATTATACTGTTGGCTGAACGTGTGACTTATAACTCCTTTCTTCCCTTCCCAAAGACTAATTCTGGAATCTGAGCTAGCTTCAAAAGGAAAAAAGCTGCTCATCACTCTAAATGGAAGGCGCTCTCTACTTATCTTGTTGGAACAGAAAATGTCTGGTGAAAAGTTTAAAAAATGAAAAGGTACAAATCTTGACTTTCTTTCTGCACTCTTTCAGCTTTCCTGGTAGAAGAATGTTCCTACCCACTCTCTGAAATCTAAGCACCTGTGAAACATGCCATGAGATGTCAAGAGTGCCAGGGGAACCTCTGGCTATGTATGAAACAGAAGATGGGATATCTCTGCCCAGAATAAGCATCCCTTTGTAGGGGAATGGAAACAATAGCATACATACTTCAGTCTGCAGCCTACTCCTTATCCTACTGGCCTATGCGTTTCATCAAGGAGATGTGTGAGAAAAGGAGGCCTGTCATTAACATACATGCAAACTGGGGTGCAGTGGTGTTTCTTTTCCCCTGGGTAGGGTTAAGGACCTCCATTTTGCAGCGGGCTCAATGAAAGAAAGCAAGCCAGCACAGACTCCAAACAGCATGTTGGTGAGCTTCTATAATCTGAGAATAAACCAGCAGGGCCTGAAGTTCCTTTTTGTACTGCACAGTCCTTTAGTCAGATTAAGGCAGTCCAACGGTCACCTATTATGTACAATTTAACAATTTTTTTTTTGACTTGGCATGCTGTCCTCCTTACGGATCTTTAAGTGCTTGAGCAAAACATACCAGCCCCAGCTGAGATAAGGGCCAGAGTGTGTTGTATAAGGATACTTAGGCCGTGTCCTTCAGGGAAAGGTGAGGAGAAGCTTGAGAAATCCTCAGAGGGAGTCAGATGTGCCAAGTTTCTAAGACAGATGCTCGCTTTTGAAAAATTTCTGAATGAACTGCACAGGGAGCTGCTGATGAGGGAATGGAGACATGACTGAGGGCCACATGCGCTAAGACGGTTCAGTCCTGTCTCCTATTTAGGAACCTAAAGCTGCTTCTGATTGAGAGGTATTCTGCATGAGCTGCTCACACAGAGTCTACCAAAGAGCAGGTCTGTGGTCCCAAGCTTTCTGAATCCAGTCTGATCAAAGAATCATTTAGCTTGGAAAAGACCCTTAAGATCAAGTCCAACCATAAACCACAAACCTTGCTTTAAGTGCAAGCCCAATTACTTAAACCTTAGTTTCCTCCAGGAAGGGAAAATGCATTGCTTTCAAAGGTACAGAACAAATGCTTAGGCAAAGCACGATACCCTGACAGCAAAACAAAGATAGAAATCTAGGTGCCCTGATCTCCTGTATCTGACTCCCAAGATAACAAAATACTAATACTTACACTGTAGAGAGACTCATAGCAAGAAGATCCATGATGGAATGGAGGTACTTCTCAGAGACAACACTATAAATAAATAAGTTTTGATGAGTGAAGCGGAGCTCACCTCCCATACCCACCCATTCAATTTATTAGCCTTCCAAAGGCTTGACTGTATTACAGTAGGATAGCCCTTCACGGATTTCCAGGAGAGAAAATCCTTGAAGCAACTGGCCTGCTTTTCTCTGCAGGAGCACCTGGATGTTGTCAGCCCAAATTTGTGACAGAGGAAACAGAGTAGATAAGTAAAACACAAAATGTAAGTACGGAACTTCTTTTAGGTTTACTGGTTTGCTGTGTAAGTCACTCAAATAATATTCCAAAAACATATGACTATCTTTCAAGTGCTTAAATCGCTTCAAAAAGGTAGTGTTAGGTACCTGAGTAATTTAAGAGCTTTTTGAGAAAAATGCACGTATTCTATGGTTTTTTTGCACTGACCTGGCTCATGTCCCCTCCCACTGGCTCTCCTCTGACAGGATGTGAACCTCTCCCCCCTGTACCTGGTAACACCTCAAAGCCAAGACTTTCAAAACCAAGCCCGAATCACCACAGTTAAATTCTAAATAAGTGTCACAATTTCTCCTCCACAACCTCAAGGAGCATTGTTAGGCACTTGGCATTTATTTTCAAACTGTTTTTCAAACCCATTTTAAATTTAAGCTTCTATCTCTTGAAAGACACATGGCCCAGATTTCTACTGCCTCTATTTTTCTTTCCCTCTGTGATCACTTCTCTAATGACACTTAACGTTTCCATGCATTACTCAGCTACAGCTTGTGCTGTGCATCTTCCAAGACCTGAACACCACTGCTTCCCCTGACTAAACTAAAATCTGTGACCGTATCAGTGGAAGTGAACAAAGACATAAACAAAGGTCATAAACTGAATTTATTTTACTTCTGATAAAACTTCTTCTGACAGGTTTGTTGAGGTTTTTTTTAGCTGACAATTTTTGTTCCAGCACTGAGACTGTTTCAGGCTTGTTGCCTGTTTACCATGCCTGTGGTGCACACCTATCACAAATACATCACTGGCTGGCATCAAAACAGAAGGGTAAGCAGTAATTAATGGCATGTTCTATAAATTTCACCCCTTTCTCCTTCTCTTTACTGCTACTAAATACACAAGAGATGACTGGAGAGGTGCTCTGACAACACTAAGAGAAAAGAGTATATCCATTACTTACCTCAATAAAAAGGAACCTGAAAATGAAATAACTGTTTTCTGTCACCTTATTGGTTTAGTTTACTCTTCTCCCCACAAGAAGAAGTTTACTCTTCCCCTCACGTTAATCAAGTGCTTTATGCTTCTGAGTTTGAGCTGATCTTTCTGATCCTTCTGTAGCCCAGTAAGTGGTGAAGGAAAGAAGAAAACCCATCTCGCGCTCCTCTTACTCCCAGCCTTTCTTTGTTCTGGCTTTGTTTTAAAAATTAACTTTCATGTTTTCTTGGAGCCGAGAAAGCCATTACAGAAAAGACCAAACCCATTTTTCTTTCCAGTATATGTGATTGTTTTCTACTTCCCTAAAAGGTTAATGTTTGAAATGAATAATGGGTAGTGGGGAAGAGGAGAATGAAAGGTTTTTCCTGCTTCCCTTTCTCTCAGCTCACACAGCATGGAGGTATGGCTGTTTCCTTGCACCACTAGCAGTTTTGCAGCCTACAGAGCTGTTTGCCCATAGCTGGTGGCCTACAAACCAGATTCAGGCCTACTGATGGATCTGCTTACAAAGGGAATCATTTTGTCCTCCTCTTTTCCTCTCTTAACTCCTCTTGATCAAGTGTTTTGCTGCTGCTGCCTCCAAGGCTTGCTATTTCCTGCCAGCAGGTTAGTTATCAGGTCCCCTGTACAAACTAGCACTTGTGAATCCACAGCAGTTTCACCACTGAGTAATCTGTGCAAAGACTCCTCTTATTACCACTTTACCAGCGGGCTTAATGGAATGAAGTAAACGGAATTAGAGTAAGCTAAAAGAGCCACTGAAAATGTAACAGTTCTCACAAATTTAAGAAGAGCAGCATGAAATGTACCCATCAGCAATGAAGGTTACCTACTGCTTGTGCTTGTAACTTCACAACAGCAGCAGGAAGAGAACTCAGTTCTTCTTGCTTCCAAAATCTGACTCTGAGCTGGCAAACGATACGAGGTCTGCGGCACAAAGCAGCAGGATTCCAGCCAACAGGAGGGCAGCAATGAAAGGCAGGAAGCCACGCTGTAGCTGAGCCCTACGGAAATAGTGCGGTTCCATTTTGAAAAGACATTGGATTATCCTGGAATAAATCCACATTGGAAAACACTATTACTCCTTATTAAATCAAAACCTGCTAGCTTGTAGAAAAAATTAGTAGTGCTGTGAACTCTCCCAGGGGTTGAAAATGTAAGGGAGCTTGACGTTATGGAAAGAGCTCTTGAGCTGCAGCAGAACATAATTCTTTGCAAGAGGGAAGAAAGCAAGGAAATCTATGAAGTCAATGACTAGTTTAGTCCAAAAATACACGGCTCGAAATCTCAATATAATTATCACGGTGCCTGGAGTTCCTGTTGGATATGTTAGCCTAAAAAGAAGAAAATATTGACCTAGCAGTATAAGTTAACACATACATCACGTTTCAGGAAGATGTTAAATGCAATGCATGTAATTTAACAGGATAAACATCTAAACTTATGCAGTCATCTGTTGGTGATCCCTGATGTTTATGCCAAAAGTGATAATTCTGAAACCAACAGAGCCCACAGATAATGATGATCTCCCTCTGGAAAGAGCCTGGTTATTCAACATAGTTCAGCAGTCCAGCCTTCTGGATGCTACAAAGCTGAGGCATGTCTTTTCACATACCCACTTAATTTTTTCTCCTCCTTAGATTTCATTCTCCTAGAGTTTCAGTTCATAGGTAAAACCATGGAACTACTGAATTCTAGGCTAAAAGGTGCGCAAACCCACAGATTTCTCATAGTTATGCTGCAAACACAGGTTTTCCTAAGGCTGTGCCTAAATGCTATCATAATTTTCCACTCTCCAGCTGTGGACTCTCAAAACTGAACCTTCTGCATCTCTTCCTTGTTCTCTGCATGTCCTCGCTACATGTACAGAAGCATCCGTGCACTCTGCAGAGTGGATGGATGTATTCCTGAAATGTGAAGACTGTGGCTTTGAGAATTAATCTGCCACACTGGCTTCTAATCATAAGGCAAACATGTCACTAAACCATGGTATTCAGATTTCTGCAAATGCCTCTGTCAGAAATCTAAATCAGAAGCAACAGCATTTTTTTTATATAGTCCAGCCTTGTATTTCTCTCACCTACATGACTTTCTATTCTGCTGTTAATCTCTTCCTTCTCTCCACATATCAACAATTCAGATTCATTCTCTCTTATTTTTATACTAAGAAAGATTTGGACAAAGTATGATCTAGTGGTCACAGAAGGCCCTGGTAATAAAATATCCAGGCTTGGTTTTGTTCATCTATTGTTGTTGTGTATAACAACTTCATCTCTGCCTTCCTTAGTTCAGTCTGTTTAAATCACAACCTCCTTAGGGCAAAGACTACACTGCGTGTGTGCATGTAATTATGAAGGCTTAGGAGAGAAAAAACTTGGACCTTGGATGGGACCTGTGGGCACTACTATAGTACTAAGGATAAATCCAGACAGGCCGCCTGACTACATAAGGCTGTAAAAAAACCCATCAATGAGTATTGCATGTCATGGTGGAAAAGTGAACAAGAGGAAAAAAAATTACCTCAGTGGATGGCATAGCTGAGTTGCACTTCATTATATTGCACTGGTGTCACACAGAGTGTGATAAACTGTTGAGACAAAAAAATGAAACTCATGTCACAGGCAGTGTAAGGAAGTACATTGCTAAGGGTGCATTAAACTTTGATGGCTCCATTTATACATTATACATGTGCAAGTCAGCAAAGCTGTACTGGTGGTAATTTTCCAAAGGAATCAGCTAATAATGTTACAGCACATGCTGGAACAAATTATTGCACAGGTTGTTTCTGCTTTTTTCTGGTTTTCTTTTGCTTATTAGCACACAAAATATGTAATGCTCCACACTATTTTATGCCCTAGGGTATGGTCCAAAGAGCAAAGCAAAGGGGAGTTTTAAGGAAGATTGATAGTGATATGTTTTGCCTCTATAAACGGCATGCTGATGGAGAGGAGATTAAAACTGGAAGTCCCCTTACATTTGAATCACCTATGACCCTCAGTCTTAAGGAAAAGCCCACTGCGTAAATTATGCAAACTATACTAGAAGCACGAGCAATTTTAGGAGAGGCTAGACTCCTTCAAAGCCTAAGGCCACAGGTGTTTAGAAACCATGCTGACAAACAGCATAAAAGATCCTGATAGAGAGGAGCTGACAGCAAAGAAACCAGCTGATACTTCTGCGGTTTTCTCCTGTGAAGCAGAACTCCAGCTGATTACATGGTTGGAATATGAAAAAAAAAAGGATGGTATGAGTTTTGTCCTCAACATACCATTAATACTGAGAACAATCATCGCTGCACAGGGAAAGGCAGAAGGCCTAGTGAGTCAGAAGAGGGTAACAGCAAATCTCAGAGAAATTTTACATTTTCACCCCCTTGATAGAAGAGTCAACAAAGAGTACACAAAGCATCAGCTAGTCATGATCTGACATGTGCTTTCCACCAGTAATTCTCCAGTACTCCAATGATTCATATGACATTTGAGATAGACCAGTAGGAAAGGACAAGCACCTAGAAAACTTCAGTTCCACAACAGTAGATGAAATAGCATAATCTGTCTCTATCATCTGCTGAAGAACCCTTAAACCTCGTAAAATCTTCCAGGCTCTGAGGAAAATAGAAGACTCGCTTCATTGTTTCTGTGGCAAATAAAGGAATGAATTAATATCCTTCCTGCCCAATATACGCCAATCTCAAAGATAAGAGACTAACATATTCTGAGTGACAGAAGCAGCAGCAATACGTAAATCTGAAAGCAGGTATTTCTGAAATTTGAAGAAGTTGTGTTAAGGGATAAAATGGTGCCATGACTTGATTTAAATATTTATGGCTTGAGAGAGGACTACAGGAACTGACATAAAAACACTTTGAGGCAACAACTGTGTTCTTGTTCTCTTTTTGCCCAGCCACTGGCACAGGAAGTCTTTCCTCAGTGCTAAAACTTCTTTATATACTACCATAACAAGTAATAAAAACAACAGCAAAAGTAAAGAGAATCTTCAGTTGAAGGGAAACTTATTCCAGACCATAATCTAGCAGGATTACACTCCTCTTCACCCAACATGAACTGAAAAGGAAACACACTGTAACTTGTGCAAATCTCTGTTCAGTTCGAATAACTTAACTTTCAGTACTCATGTACTGAGAATGTTGCAAACTGAATTTAGGTGCTGCTGAACGTTTTGCCTATTTCCAAATCTCAAAAGCAATTTTGTGCTCATTGAGGGATGAATCTCTAGTAAAAAAGATTAATTACTCTCACTACAGAGACAGAGTATGATTTCTTCACCATTCACTGGTATCAGTTTAGCTCTTACAGCCCCTTCTCTTGAGTTATTCCCATTTTTTTGTTATTCTACTCTCACACCTTGCTGTAGCTTTTTTTAAATTCCAACTTCTGCATGGCATTGGTGTATTTCGTACAGCACCTTGCACAGCAGGGCCGTTCTCCCTGACTGCTGCTATTACAGACAAGGAAATACAAAGAAGGATGCTTCTCTACTTGGAAGCCCCCGGGTGCTATCTCAGTAGCACATAACTATCACAAGCACTGTTTGCATTTGCAGGATACAAAATTGAAATTCCACCAACAATGTCAGGAACATAAAGAACAAGCACTGGAATTGCTTGTGCTTCATAGACACTTCCTGACAGGCGCTTATCTCCACCTGTACAATGCGTTGTTATTCCAGTAAACACTGCATGTTGGTTTATTACGGTTAATGAAATGCAGTCCTAACAACTCATAAGACAGGACTGTTAGAGCTTCTTGCAGGGACTGGATAATTCAATGTGCTGTGGTTAACAGGAAGAAAAATGTGGGAAAGAGAAGATTATTAGTGCAAGAAAAGCAAACTAGAAGGAACTTCATGACCACAAGGAACTTTTTATGACTTTCTGGCATTCAGGTCTCAATTATCAGAGACACAACTCAGATCATAAACAAAATTTATCTCTGGCAGAGGTAGGCTGCTTTATTACAGACTTTGGAAAGAGTGAATGTTTTGATAATGAAGTTAAAGGAAAACCAGAACTTCCCAATTTGAGAGTAGCCTTTTGTGATCATGACGCTAGTGCTGTGCTAGGTCAAAAGTAAATCAATAATGCAGCCCTTGGGAAGGCTCTATTTACGAAAAATTTTGTAAATTGATGCTTATATGCTCTTGGCAAAGAATAAATTTTCTTTAAGGGGCCTAGACCTCTGGAGATAAGGAGTTTGTATGGAAGCCAACGTATATTTATACACTGGCTGAATTTATCAAACTTAAAACATGAGACACAGAGGGAGGTTCAGGGAAGGCAGCCCTGCTATAACCTATATGAAAATATCTGTTGCCTTAGGAGGCAGAATCCAACCCACTGTGAGCAAGAGAGCAGTGGGAAAAGGCTCATGAGGGACCTCCCTCTGATCTGTCATGCAGCTCATACAAAGCTAGAGCACAGCAGGGGAGTTTTGTAGGAAGGGATTTTCAAAGCTTTACTTTCTTTGAAGAGAAAATCTGCCACATAGGGGTGAAGAGCAGCTGGGGACTGTATCACACACCTTTGCAGCATCCTGTGCTACTGCTATACTCATAACTTCCCAGTTTTACACAGTTTGTCCAGCTTAGTTTATATGCAGAATACTATTAAACAAATGCCTTTTTGGAAAAAGAATTCCACTTCCACAGCTGTTTCATTCATGGCAAGTGAATGATGACATCTCTCTCTTGGCTTCTACCCTTATGAGGCCAAGGAAATCAAGAAGCACAGGCACATTTTAAAAGACTCATTAAAAGACATAAAAGATTCCCTTCAATGCTGGTGAAAGGAGTTTGTGTGTGTACTCACGTGCGCACACCTGTAAGGGTTTTTTTTGTTGTTTCTAACTCAAGGACTAAAGGGGGCTTTCAAAAACCCAAGGATAGGCTAGCTACCACTCAGCTCTCAGGCTTGCAATACAAATTGTGTGTAATTGCCCTTGTGCCATTGAAGATCTTCCTCCAGTATTTTCTCCTTGTGACAAGTAGGGGAATGGCAGCCTATGCCTCTGAATATGATATGACCCCTCCATTAATAGCGTGTGCCTGCTTCCTACCTCATGCACATACTTTCTTCCTAGGCATTTTGCACTGGCTTCTAACAAGTCACTTGCCTTTACCAAAGTGATGTAAAAAAAAAAAAAAAAAAAAGTCTGGTATTTTATAGATATTGCCTTGCATTTATCACTCCTTGGTTTCAGCAGTTCCCTGAGGTGACCACATTAGCATCTTAATTACTCCAGGCTCCTTCCATAACCAAAGTAGAGACTTCAGATGGGATGAGTTGCGCTCTGCAAATCTCTCTTTCCACTAAGTTCAGAGAAAGCTCAAGGCACCAGATTCCTACTCTACATGCCCCAGTTTATTACAATGTGGGATAAATTTAGACAGTAGCATTTTTGGTTGTATCTTCTCAAACCGTATTGCAAATAGAAACAAACAACAAAGTGTGGTCAAACCTTCCCCTTTGTTATATTTTCTCTCCCCTGTCCTGCTGGGGGGGGTGGAGGGAGTGATAGAACAGCTTTGGTGGGCACCCGGCATCCAGCCAGGGTCAACCTACCACAGCAAGTGAAACTAGCCAGACACAAGCCCATTATTACCCTAATCAACCACTTAATTGTTTTACAAACCATTCTTACCCTGTGTGTCTTTTTGCACTCCGCCCTGCAAAGGCTTAGGAACAAGCTTAACATTAACTATGTGTTTTCCCATTAAATGCCTACTTTGCATTATTAAACCTTTAGATTATAAGCTTGTATGGGTTATTGGTTTTGTGCAACACATGTTCATCACGTAACAGCATTAGAAATGGCTGGGGGAACCAGGGTAGCATTCAGAATTTTAGGAAGTTTCTCCTACCCTGTTTTCAACTGTCTGATCTATTCCTCAGGACAACTCCCCGCTCCCCCCTCCCCCTGAGGAAAAATATAATTATCACAATTTTACAAACAAAGTATAAGCTCAAATAACTGTGTTACTCATAGGTCACACAGGGAATAAGTGGTGAAGTTGGAAATGGAACTCAGGAGCCTTGCCTACCCGTTCCTTACTCTAATTTACATTAAGCATGAGGAGAAAAAGCCTGCCCATCTGGACATCCACATGATGGGGAAATTTTATTGTAAAAGTATCTCTAATTGCTGTTTCAGCAGGCAGGTTTGGAATTACAGATAGCGAGCAAAACTCGCTCACCCTTTAATAGTCCCATATGGCCAGTGCGAAAGTCTAATGGGGAGTGGAGACTAACAGTTGACTATCGCAGCCTGAATGAAGTTACACCACCGCTGAGTGCTGCCGTTCCAGATATGCTAGAACTTCAATACAAACTAGAGTCAAAGGCAGCCAAGTGGTATGCCACAATAGACGGAGTAGAAAGATAGAGTAGATACCTTCTTGCCTTTGCTGAAATTAGCTTCAAAGCTTCTGCTTTTCTCTTATTTCGTAAAAGTTGCAGGATCGGAAATTCAGCATCAAATCGTGTCAGTAGAAAGATTTTTGTCACTTGCACCACAGATGCTTTAGCTGTTCACTGGAAGAGGCCACCTCATTGCTGCAGGAACTGATCTGGGAAGGTACTTGTGCTTTTCATTTTGTATTTCATCATTCACAGCTGCCTAGAGATTGTACAGGACTAAAGCACTGCTAATCCTTTGTATTGCACTGACTACAGACTTTTTCTTTCTTAATACACAAAAAGCTCCTAATGTGAATAGGAATCTACACTGCATTGTGGTTTGGGTGTTGGTTTTTTTGTTAAAGAAATCAGCTGGCTGGGCATGCAGCTTGTACATAAAACTAGGAAGGGGGTAGTTGTCTAATGGCAATGCTGTAGCTTGAGAATTCAGCATACTTGGGCTTGTTTCCTAGCTGTGCCCCCAATATCTTGTGTGCTCAAATGCCTCTCACTATTTTCCTTGATTTCTAGATTAAAGTACAAGTATGCTTTATATTGCTCTACCCACTTGTCCAAATAAAGCAGCATGAAGATGCATCACGCTATGGCACACACACAGGCAATCAGTCAACATACTGATCTAATAAATAGTCCCTTGCCAGTGCTTTTTAGGAAGCCTACACCCTTCCCCACTGACCCACTGTTGTCCTGCCAGTATGTATTGGGAAAAGCCTTTACTGAGCCCAATTCAATCCTCAGTACAGACCAGGTGAAGCATCAGTGGAAGTGAGTCACTATAGTGTGACGCCCTTGTTGCTCAAGTCATCGCTCAATCAAAACAATCTCTCTGAAGTCAGCCTAGTTCTCCAAAAGCCAGATCAGACAGCATCAAAGCCAAGATGCAAGGGTCAACGGTTCTGAGAAATAACTACCTGACTGATATGGTAACCATGATGACACTATGGGTGTGGAGACCTGGAAATCAAGTACACCTCCATGTTATCATCGCTGAAAAGTTACAGTCAGCTGGTCATCAGAACAATGTGATTTATTAATTTATTTGTGTCTGCTAACATAGGGAGGATAAGTAATTAATAAAGCCTTGAGGGAAATGTTTCTGCTGGATTCACTCCAGTCAGAGACAGGGATAAAGGAACTATGACTCAATCAATACAGAACAGGATTATTTTATTATGCTGCCCATTCCCAAGTGCACCCAATGTTTAGAAACCAAGAGAATAAGGACGCAGACAATCTTATCCATAGAAAATGTATGAGGGAAATGGAAAAAAAAAAAAAGAAAGGAAAAAAAAAAGATAAATAGGACTCTAACACCCCTGTTCAGATCTAGGAAAGCTGAGATTTCTGGAAGAAGTGTTTCCCAGCAGTCAAGCATTTTACGTTGTTCAAACAGTTTAAAAAACAACCCAAAATGTACAGAAGTTGGCATAAGAAAATTTTCAGCTCTTAAAACCAGAAGGCTCCTGCTTGAGAGCTTTACAGCTGTAGGAAGGGAAGAAGTTTGTAACCTAGAGAAGCCCTGTCGTGGTTTAACCCCAGCCAGCAACTAAGCACCACGCAGCCGCTCACTCACTCCCCCCCCATCCAGTGGGATGGGGGAGAAAATCAGGAAAAGAAGTAAAACTCCTGGGTTGAGATAAGAACGATTTAATAGAACAGAAAAGAAGAGACTAATAATGATAATGATAACACTAATAAAATGACAACAGTAGTAATAAAAGGATTGAAATGTACAAATGATGCGCAGGGCAATTGCTCACCACCCGCCGACCGACACCCAGCCAGTCCCCAAGCAGCAAAAATCCCTGCCCCCCCACTTCCCAGTTCCTAAACTAGATGGGACATCACATGGTATGGAATACACTGTTGGCCAGTTTGGGTCAGGTGCCCTGGCTGGGCATGAGAAGCTGAAAAATCCTTGACTGTAGTCTAAACACTACTGAGCAACAACTGAAAACATCAGTGTTATCAACATTCTTCACATACTGAACTCAAAACATAGCACTGTACCAGCCACTAGGAAGACTACATTTCAGCTAACTACATCCCAGCTGAAACCAGGACAAGCCCACAGGCTCTTCTACTGCAATACAGCAGCCAGAGCTCCCGTGACCGGAGAGTCAAGTTTCCTGCTCCCTTGTGTGAGAGACAGCTTGGTGAACAGAAGAAATGTCTCAATGCTTGCCTGTCAGAGGATAGTAAAAGAAGTATTTGAAGAAACCTGAAGAAGGAGTGTAGAAAGCGTATTCAAAAATGTCATGTAAATTACAACCATATGTGAAAACATATTGGAGAACAGAAATTCAGGATGTGTTTCTGTGTACAGTATCAGAAGTTAACACCCTGAACTATCAGCTTTCTGTTAGGTCTCTTCTATTAGCTCAGATACAATAACCTTTTGCTTTTCATGCCTGACTGCTTCTAAAATAGTTGGTTTGGTGTTTTGGGGTTTTTTTCCCAGGATTCTGTATGTGCAGAAAAGCTTGGACTGACAGCCCTCTGAAAATGTGACTATGGCTATTCCTGGCTAGATTTGGAAAAAAACTAATTCCACTAGCAAGTTCTCAGGATTAACCAAATAATGCATCAATTAGACCACAAAGATGCTGCAGGCTTATCTTCATGGTTACAGCCACAGTAACGTTTATTGGACCATCTTAGAGCCTTCGTCCTTCCAGGGCTGTGTGTGCCCTACCTGATCTTCTGGACTTAAACATGAGAACAAACATCACCCCCGTGACTACCAAGGGCAGACTATCAGAATAAAAGGAGACCTGTCCATTTAGTTAAGACATCTGGGAGGCATGCAAGGAGTTCCTTCCACATTCACAGCAGTTACAGTCTGCAAGATGCACAGAAATAGTTTTCCAACAGATTCTGAACACTGCAGGACACTCAGAAGGGAACATTCTGTCCAACGATGAACAGAAGAAAGAGAAGGGCTGTTTAAAGAGGCATTGTGAAGGTTTCAGAGGACATCGTTTTATGTTAAAAAATAACTGGGGGAGATGAAGTATTTCATACTGGAATTCTGTCAAGCAGCTACAGATCCCAGTTTTAAGAAAGGGAACAAGCATATACCTGTGACCATGCCTCTGAGCACATGGACTAGAGCAAATACTTCGACTTCATTAGTAATTCCATTACCCTAACTGGCACAGAGTCAGACAAGAACATTTTTTTCCCAAAGTTGCATTAAAATAAAGTTTTAGAACAAGTAATAAAAATCAGTATAAATGGATTCTTCTGCCTGCGGCTTTATTGAAAATACACAGATTTTTTTTAGCCTTGTTTCCCATGAACAACGCTTAAGCTTTTACTGTTGTTTTATGTCGTAATCTGCCATCTTTGAGTCTCCAAATAAATTTGAGACAACTTGGTCAAACGTGACAGAGGGGCGGGAGACACAGATAACAAAATCCCCATAAAATTCTTGTAAACAGGTAAACATGAGGGAAGACATGAAGCAAGTGTCCTGACAGAAGGAAGATGACAGCATTTCACTAGAAAGCAAAAGCCACCAAAGCCCCCAGCCCAGAAAATCTTTCATCAGACCTATGATCTCTTGGGTGCTGAAGCCAATTAACCATGATGATTAATCCATAGGAAGCCATGATTCAACACTTTGGGTATTCAAAGGCCCTCTGCCTTAAAGGTGTAAGGCACAGTCATGGAGTCTATTCAGGAACCTCGTAGACAGTAAAAAAAAAAAAGGCACCAAAACAAGAGGAAAGTTATACTGCACTATATTTCATAACCATATAATTACACTGTAATTACCCAACAATTACAGTACACAATGCATTTGTTTGAGCCTTTTTGAAATTGCCACTAATTTATGTAACTGGAAATGCACCAAGCAAGTAGGAATAATTACAACATAAATATGATGTAGTTAAATATCTAAAGTTTAATAGCACTTCATTAAGAATAATATCCAAGGCTCTTATGTTGTCATGAAGTTAACCTTCTAAGGATAAGCATTATTTACATATTTGAAAACAAAACTGGAATGTAATTCCACTGTCATTACACATAGGAAACTGTTAAGTTATGACAGTCACTACTGTAGAATGTGACATTATACTCTACTTTAATCATTCACATTGTCCAACATTTGGAAGCTTAAATGTACTACAAAGCTGAAAAGAGAGGAATGTCTGTAAGACGGTGTTGTCCCTCTTATTTCCAGAGAATTTTGACATGTTTCAATCATCTCAAGTTTCCATTTCCCCTGCTATTTTCTCCTTAAGGTTTAAACCCAGACCTCCAGCTCACTGGAACCACAATTTCTGAAGCTGTGCCTCCTTTGCATGTTCTCTGTTGTCTGATTCTGGGCACGCAGATTGCCTAGAATAAACATTTTCCACAAGCAAATATCTTGCCCACTGCATTAAGCACAGCAGTAGTGAAACACACAGGGAATAACCACTGCACCTTAGGTAAGCTATCATGAGATCCCATGTAAAACAAATGCAACTTGCAAAACCCTCCTGTTTGCACAGAAATTGACTTACGTCTTTTACTTCAGCATCACAAAATCCTTGAAGTGGTGCAGCTGGGGTGACACCTCTGAAATCTGTGAATCTACACAAATTTGACCAAGTTCAAATGTATTACATTGACTAACAGAAATTACAATATTGTTTTCCATTCCAGATACCAGGAGACTCCTTCTTTGCAACTGTCAGATTACATGTATGTAGTACACCCAGCATTTACAACTTTGGAAAACGCTGGCATTTTTTAAATTTACATGTCTCAAAAGTTTTAGTATCTTTAAAAGACAAAAAATATTTAAATCTACTAACTCTCCTAACAGGCCAGTGGACAAACCTAGCTACACAGTATTAAGCTCCTCAGTTGCCACTTGTTTTTCCGAGATGCTGAAGTACTATCTGATTCTTCTAAAGCAAGACCAGGATCCTACTGCCATCTCTCAGCCATTACCCTGTACCCAGCCTACCAGTACACAACTAGATGGAAGCTATTTTTTCCAGAGCTGGCATGAAGTTTGGACTACTATAAACTCATTCAATGCTATAGCAGTGAAGTCACTCAGGAGAATTTCCACTCAACCCAAGCTCCCCCAAGTCTTCCTTGCCCCCTTTTCTGCTCTGGTTTGGGCACAGCCATTCAGAAGTTATCATCTGCGACCACAGAGGCAAAGGCAGAGCATGCCAGGCAGCTAACAGGACACTTGCACCCAACAGTCCTGGAGGTAAGAAGCCTCCTCAGGGCACAATAAAAGCCTAGGAAAGCTGAGCTCAGAGGGAAGAAATAGCAGAGGCAGGACCTCATAATCACAACCTTGCTCTTTGACTTAATACAAAGGTTGTAATTCAATTTCAGAGTTCTGCTTCAGTGCATCTCTTATGATGTTAGCAGAGAATCTCTCAACTGAGTTAAAGAATTGTATCAATCAGCAGACAGACATTATTTTATACAGAGAGAAAGCAAGAGAAAGACAGTTTATATATGTGTGTCTGCACTATGTTCCAATTTAATTACTCATAATTATAAGGTAGTGGGATGTGAAATGCTAATTGAAAATTTTGGGTGCTTACGTCTCAAAGTCTGAGAAGAATTTGTGTGCCCATCTGGTTAATAGGAAAGGGATTTTATTTTCTAGATCATTGATTTATCATCATTAAAGGCCCAATATACAGAGTTCTGTAAGTCAGCTTCAGGAATATGTTTTTTCCATTACGTTTACACTCTGTCTAAAATTGCCTCTAGCGCTGCGAATGTTAAAATTGACTGGATTCAATTTAGTGAGATCGCCTTCTTGCTCTGTCAGGGGTTATTTATCTCATTTAGCTTTTGTAATGGAAGTTTTTTTTGTTTTGTTTTGTTTTTTTTAAATAAAGGTCCATGTAATTATTCTTTTTTTATTATTACTGAAAAACAAGCCCCAAACTGTATTGATTTCGAATGGTAACAATGTCTTGATGGCACCTTTTGTATAAATATACTCACTCTTGCCAAACAGAATCTCAATAATCAGAAGTGAGGCTGTTGTTTTATTACAGGCTACACAAGAACAAATCCCCTTTAGCAACCTGAAATTCCTTCCCCATCCAGTGCAAAGGTCCACGGGGTACTTCAGAACATTACATGAATTAAGAGCCAAATGTTTCATGTCTTATATCAACTTTACTTACCATCCAGACTTGTGACAGTTTGTAGAACAGTGACTGCTTATAAAAGGGGAGAGAGAATGCCCTGGAGGAGTCAACCTTGACCTCCAGAAAACCTAAGAGTAGCACTAATACCAATTTTGGAAGTTCCTTGTTAGCTCTTTTTTTCTGCAGATGGAGGAAGCAATTAGGAAAAAGATTCAATGTCTCATAACAGCTTATTCCTAAATCTTATTTGCTCATTACTCCTTCCAGAGAAGACCTTGCTGAAAGCCACTCTTTTGCTCTGCTGAGTCACCTCAGCAGCTTTCAAACTAGCTAAAAGAGTAGCAACACTACATTAACTGGCCAAAGAATTCTGTTTAAATTTTTGAGCATTTGCAAGATGAATATCATTGGAATACCCAGAATACCATGAGGTTTCTTCTCAGCTTTCAGTTCCACAACTGCCAGCTGAGGGTGCTGCTTTTCACAGCAATAAGATTAATACAATAGAAAACAGGGAACACCAGTCTCTGAGAGGAGGGAAGGTGGCCAGTGTAATTTACAGCTCACCAAAGAAATAAGATGAATAATGCAACAATAACACAGAGTATTAATATAAGACTACATAAAGAATGTGGTCTTGTAGTTAAGCATCTGCCCCGGTCTCAGGACAGATGGCAAAAATGTTGGATTTTTCAAGTAACAGTATAAAAAGAGGCACTGTGTTTAATTTTCCTGGGCCTGTCCCACATCTGCTACACTTTCTGTATAGCGTTTGTTACAACACATCAGTTACTAAGAACTATTATATATATAATACTAGTGTTAACAATACACATGAAAGTATAAATGCATGTCTATTCATTAAGAGCAGAGTGAAAATGCCTAGTGCTTAGTCACCCTGTAGGCAAATAGCTTTGCACCAAGCCAAACTGCTCCCGCTGGTATCAGTAACAGCAACAGGACCGAGATACACTAGTAAAGGCCATGGTAGTTCTGAGGAAACTGTCTTAGTACTCCTAATGATTTACTTATTCAGTAACTCCTACAGGAACAGCAATCCATTCACCCTTCTGCCCTCCTCTAGCACTAAGGTACTTAATTTTTTCCTTGATTTATTTTTCTTTCTTTTTTTTTCTTTTCTTCCTTCACTGAATGCCTTTTACCCAATAAGCAGGTTTTGATTAAATTTTTCAAGGTCGCAATTTCAGAACAAAAAGCACAAAGATTTGCAGTAAAAGCCTTCATTTTCACAAAGATATACTGTCAAAGGGCCATTTTCTGTAAAGTACAACTCTCACCTGCTATAAGCATGCATCTTTTTCCTGGTACAACATACCTATTTTTCCCTTCCTTTTATACAGGAGGATTTGGAGGAAATATGTAATTATTGTGTTGGGCCAGTGGGCATCTCCCCCCTGAAAAATTAATCTTCGGTAAAAAGAAAGAGTCTTAGTCTAAAGTACCAAATATCTTGCAATAAGTATGCTTCCCTCAGGTTTGGTTTGAAAACTTCCATTTAAGTAGTACTCAAAAAATCAGCTTGCAGCATTTGCAAAAAGATTCATAACTGAATACACGCCTCTGGCCACGTTCAGGTCCTGTTATAAGAAAAGTCCCTGTATCTCTTAAAGGGCATCAAACAATTTTCTTCTTGATAACAATGGCTTGCCTTACTGCGAATCTAGACAGGGGTGGGAATATTTGCTTTGTCCACAGCAGGGGGAATGGACCTATGTCCTGCTTTTTCAGAACACACTCCAAAAGCAACCTGGCTGCCATTGCTGTGATAAGACTTGGCTGCCTATCATCCTTCTGCACATCCTGGTTTCCTTTGGCAGCTAAGTCCAATGAATGAGCAGGGAGAAAAGGAATACTAGGCATGCTGCAGAGAACACCAGTTCTGCAGTCCAAGCGTGGCCAGAGAGCACCCATGGGCACGAGGGCTTTAGGGCACACTGCCAGCCTCACCTACCGGAAAACGAGGCCTACAGATTTTTCACTTAACGTCAACTCTTCCCAATTCTCAAGTCAATAAAAATAAATGTATGCATGAACCTATTTTGGTAAAAACTTTCACTTTGGGTAGGATTAGCTTATCTCTCTACTGGGGAATGCTGAAACAATGGTTTCACAAATGTAATCTCTTCAAGCACTCTAGTGTTGTCTTGCCCTTATCTTCCCTAGGCAGTGGACGAAAAGCCCGTTCTCCATCAAACAAAAACCACCTGGTTTAGGTAAGGTGACTCAGAGCAGACCACAGCATTTTCCATGAGTTCTTAAAAGTGCAGCAACTTTTTCCTCCTCCCCTGCTGAGCCATTCTCCCATACCTCTTATTTCTCTCACCTCCCACCAGCACAACCAGTTACGTCCTTACCTGCCCTTTTGCTACTGCAAACCTTGCATGAATTTGCTATTTGATTTCTTCCAGCAGGAGCCCTGTGAAAGCTTAGATTGGCTTCCTGTAGAGGAGAGAATACCAGTCTATAAACACTAGGCTGGTGGAAATCAAATTTGCTGTTATGGTTCTTGAAATAGAGATCTTTTTTCTGTAGCATTAGCTCCTGTACAGGTCTATCTTCCCAGCTGGGCTTACAGCACTGGGGATACCGATTGCTGAACACCTCCCATTGAGCACATATTAGAATTCAGACATTTACAGTCATCCAAACCAATCTGTGGAAATCCAGTGACAAGATGCTCTCACATTTACAGCCGAGCTATTAAACCTTCTTCCTTGTTGTCTGCAGCTAGCCAGCCCCAGGCACACATTCATGCACTGACAGGGTTACAAGGGAGAACACAAGTTCAAAAATTATGCTAAAGTGTACTTATTTATTTTTACTCCCCAGCTATACTTATGATTTCACTGGGGCCTTCTGGTTATTCTTACACTCATTTGTAACTTCCTAAGAGAATCATGTTTCCAAACCACTCTAGAAACTGCTATAATGAAAAACCCAGGTATCAGAACATGACCAGATGCAAACTAGCGCACAATCCACCACCTGGAATGCTCCCTCAAGAACCTCAGTTACTACATTCCCCCCACCACCCCCCAAAAAAAAAATCACATGCAAATGTTAACCTTTAGATCTGAGCTAGCAGTTAAAGCACAGAGCTCAGACTTGCAAGACCTCCATTCTGTTCCTAGTTCTGCTAGTGACCTCAGGCAAGTCATTTCATTTTTCTCTGCCTTAATTCTCTATCTTAAATGAAGGAATAACAGCTGCTTTTAACAGAAGGAATTGTAGGGGGGGGGCAGGGAAGGGAAGCTAAATCAGTTGGTACTTAGGCCAGGCTTAAACATGGTATTGGAAATTACAGTGGCACACTGACAACTAGCTCCATACCCAAATGCCTGAGGGAAAAAATGCCACATATTTCCTGCATTTAAAACAGGAAAACCTCACTATGAGTCCTTGTTGAGAAGTGCAGAAGTTACTGCTTTCAGGGAACCACTCTTTCAATTTTAATTTTTTTTTATAGACCATGTAAGGATGTAAGCAGGGGGCGGGGGGGGGAGCAATGGGGGAAGGACAAATTCTCCCAAGAATTTTTCCACATTTAACTATAAAAAAGGGATCCCTCATAAGCATCATCCCAAGAACTAGTTTCTGCAGCTTGAAGCTTATTATTGACAGGCAGAATAAACTGCACATGTATACAGCTCATGGTAAAGGTGTCACAGCAAACAGCAACAATAGTGGAAGAGTTGAGAATGCCAAGAGTCTAATGAAGCCTAAAGAAAAGAGAATACAGGCACAGACAGCCCTGAGTCCTGGAGGAGGTTCATACCATGGTAATCCAGCTGTCAAGAATTGTGATGAAACACTAATATCACATGGCAATGATAACAACAATCTTTGCCCACCTTTGTGCAATCAACCCCAAACCCAATTGTTAAATGCCAATTATGTTCTGGTAAGTACAGGCAAGGCAATATTATGTTAGCCTTTTGCCTGCTTTCACATCTGCCTTAAAGTACATATGCATGTATGTCAATGTTTAGTGGATGTCCACACGACTGTACGTGTATACTTACTGTCAGCAAATGCTTGAAGACCAATGTACATCTCTCGAGTATGTCAGTCAATGAACATATACATCAATGTCTGTCTGATGCGTATTTGTTTTAAAGTACGGCATACCCATTTGAGTAAGTATTTGTGCACAAATTTAAATGCTTATCTCTGCACATCCTGCCCCTGTGAAGGCATGTCCCTACAAGAACATGTGCATGTCTGAGTGCATATGTGACAGGCATACACGTTACCTGTGTATCTCAATCAGGATATGTGTGCGCATGAATGTGTCAAATGGCTGGTGAGTCTTTTGAAAAGTGATGCTACAGGGCTACTGCTGTAAGTCATCTCGTGATTTGAAGTAATAAAGCAATCAGCCTTCATACTAGGGAAGAGCCAGGAGTTTTAGAATGATTGCACCTCTATCTAACAAATTCCCTCAGATACCTCCTTTTATTCTACTACAAAATTAGCACAGATCTGGAGAGCTTATTAACATGGGCTCTAAACTTCATCTGTAATGTGCTCACATCTCAATATTGTAACAGGAAGCCAGGGAAAAGCATGAAGGGAGAAGATCTATATGCAGAGAAGCTTCAGGCATTAATGAGCGAGGCTTGATTAAAAAACAAACAATCCTCCCCACCCACCCACCCCTTGGGAACTGCTTGTCTGTTGGGTATGGATGATTTTGCGATCTGTTTGGTAACAGCAATACCTCTTACCTATCAAATACCACAAACAAGGTTTTAAGTTAAAGCCTGATATTAAATGTCAGAGATGCAAAATCCACACACTCAAGTACAGTGTGAAACCTGCACAGAACATGATACAGTAGGTTGGAACAATATATTCTCAATTCATAGTGAGAAACAGACAAGTAATGCAATGATTCATTTCCAAAGTATAACGCATGTTCATTATTGTCCATATGAGTGGGCAGGACATTCTGTATTCCTTCTCAGCACTGTAGCAGTGGAATTTGCATCCAAATCTGGAAAAGCAGTTGTATTTCCAGAGACGCTTTTAAGAAGTGCCTAAGAAAAACTGGCTCCTGACAGGAACCAGGTAACGGGTAGATAATACACAAACCCATTTGCTAAACGCCACTTGAAAAATCACAGGCAGCATAATTGACTTTTACAGCTTGGATAATGTAGGTCACTGCGTTAGTGCAACAAGAAAATGAATGTATGTTGGAGTGAAAGACAGAAGGGAAGTAATTACAAAATATAGATTAAATAACCATCAGATAACAGGCATAATAATAAGAACAACTAGGGTGAAGATAGAGGAGAAACAATTTGTTAAATGGATTGTAGCAGGGTTCTAAGAAACTGCTGGTCTCAGATGCTAGGCTTTTCTTTTTTCTCCTTCATTGCAAACTCAATAGAATAAAGTATGCCTCCCCTTTTTGGGGATGCTATCCTACTTCTCATGGTATCAGCTTACAGCTTGCTCAGCCTAGAGGGCTAGTAAGTCAGAACCTGATTATATTAACACACAGTTCTTAACTCCTGCAGAAACAGGAAGCCATAAAGTCTCCAACAAGTAAGAGGGATCACAGTCCAATCCCGCAAAGCCCTGAATTCTGGCAAAGGCTTACTAAAAGCTTTGCATTCTCGGTGCTTTTGCAGTTTAGCTCAAAGAAGTTTTAAACAAAAAAAAACACCACCAAAAAACATCTGCTCTCCGCCTAAACAAATGAACCCCAAGAAACCCAAAACAAAGGAAAAATATGGCATGGGGGACTAAAGATGCACATGTGAATTTTTTTTTTCCCTCCATATTAAACATTTTAGTCCAGCCTGGCTTAATAGTGCTCTAAACTTACCAGTAACAGATAGTTGTTCAGTGAGCTCTAAAAGCAACATTTGGAAGGCTGTCTGTCTTTCAGCCGTTAGGTGTTTTCATATCACATCAAATCACCACCACAACTACCACTCCTTTGGGGAGGGCACATGGCAGCAAATAAACACAAAGATCTAAACTTCTATTTGCTAGAAAAGGGTCTGTGCAAACCTACAGTGAGTGACACCCGAGATGATCAAGGTTGAAGAGAACAAGGCAGAAGCGAAGTAACATAGCTGCTGCTTGTATTCAATCAGTACCTTGTATCAACGTTTAAGTGACACTAACCTGCACTCCAGAAGAAACACTTTTTTTGTTCATCTCAACTCCTGCAAATTTGCATCCGCAAGCTGATGCACAGATGACACCCAACAGCATTCTGATTGTCGTTCTAATAAGGTCAGGGATGGAAGCTGGAAGAAAAGATGGAGAGAGTCACTGAAAACTTAGTGGAAGTGAAAAATGCATAATTTTCATATTGGAAGAGGAACAAAATCCATCACCTCAGTGTCCCTTACACAGCTGCCTCTGAATCTAACTATATGAGATCAAAGGAAGTTGCACAAGTCACATATAAACCTCTAGAAGTGGGAATACAGAATGAGCCTCACGGGTACATCTATGTCTTTGAGAAAGGCATAGAACATCACTACACATAACAACACAGAAGGCTACCAGCCAGCTCCAATTTGTCCCACAAGTGTGGAAAAGGCATAGCCAAGGAAAAAGGGGACACTAAAAAGGGCTCTACAGAAGCATGCTCAAGGAAGAAACCTTTGGTCCTTTTGAATGCAGGAGAAGCTACAACTATCCCACTCATTGCTGCATTGTACAAAGTACAGAATGTCCTTGCCCTACATGAGCTGTTGAGTTTTAATGTTTTTCTCTCTTAAGAAAAGAAGAATGTAACATGGGCTTGTCATCTGCATTGGATCGTGCGCTAGGACAGCTTAACACATAAACACAGCATGGGGAGGGTCTAAGAAGCAGGACTCACTTTTGCTCATTCACTGCCTGAGAGTGGGAATGGCAAAGAAGTCCATCTCCTATGACCTGATTCTTGTCTTTTACCACAATGAGCGGCAGCATTGCCTCATCTGGTGATCTGCAACACAGGCTCTAATATACCTTCTCCTGAAGCATTACTTCTGCCGTATGCAGCTCATAGCCTGTGGCTGCATTGGATCATCCTTGTCCTCTGTTGCTCTGTTCATTAATCAATGGCTCCTCTGAATGCGAATGAGTTCTGAAAGGAGCCAGGTGAAAGGAATGGCAATTTGCTCACAGCTTGATAATTACGCATTTTTCAAAATAAATTAAAGCCAGAGCTAACAGCAGCACACTGTTTTCAGAAGTCCTGCTTATACAGAGAAATTAATTGGAAAGTACATTGATTGGAGGGGCTGCTGAATTCCAGCATGGAATGTATTTCCCCATTGTTCCATGGCAGCTCCCAGACCGCTTACCAAACAGAACCTCTCCTCAAACCAGGAGGGAGATAAAAGGAAGAAAAACTAACCTCCACTCATTTGAAACCATCTTTGGAGAAACCTTGTTTCCTCACAGAATAAAGCAGTGTTTGGGAGGGAAAGGGATCACAGCCTTCAGTGAATCTTTGCTTTTGGGTTACCCAAGGCAGCAAAGCTCCAAGATCAATTAAAACAACAAGACATATGGCAATGAGTAGTTTTACAATAGAAACGCTTCAAAATAGCTCTTTCATCCTTAGACACAGAATCAGGGGTTTGGGTGAACAAGCAGCAGATAAACAGGATGTGCACAAAATACTTATGTTCTTTATGTATTAATGAAGAAATTCCACAAACAAACAAACGAGAAACTCATTCACTCAAGAACTACAGACTCTTGGTTACTCCCTGTGCAAAGGTATCTAAACTCCAGTCCAAACACTTTGACAACTTGCCACTCAATCTGAGGTATGGGAAAGAGGTTAATTTCAGAGATTCCTGGGTCACAAAACACCACAGAGCACACCACAAGGACCCCGATTTAGAAGAGAATCCTTTCCCCTGAGTGTGCTAAGCACACTAACTGACAGCAAGGTTAGGGCAGTCTTCTGAGCTCTTACTACACTAGATTATAGAAGGTGGTTGTTTTCTTGTAGAATAAATCTTGGGTTGTTGTTTTGTTCTGTTTATTCTTCTCTTTTTTGCACAACCCTACTTGCCTTACCAGCTTGCATGTGGTCAAAAGGGCAGCTCTGCCTAATAAATTGAGTTTGTGTAATCAAATATTTCAGATGAGATTAGTTTTAATTTGCTGTACTCGCAATTCCTCCCCGACTCTTCATAAAACTGCACCCGGCACAGCAAGCATTTATCTTAACCAGGGCCTTCTAGATCTAATGCTGGCATAGTCAGGCAATTATCGCAAATAAGTAAAAGATGGAATCCACAAGAGAATTACACCTGCTTGGATCCACTTTGTAACATTTGTTTCACTACACAAAAAATGAGGCGGCAAGGAGACAATTGCTGCTTTCTTCCTAAGAGCAAGGCACCGGAGTGCTCAGAAAAGACCAAGAAAATGCTCCCATTCCAACTTGTTTAGATACACAACACATTTTCAGCAATATACAATGCTGCCAAAAGCAAGAGCTCAGGGTTTATAATGCAGTTGTACTGTGACATCTTAAACAAAAGATTAAAACTTGATCTCATTCTGACAGTTGCCCAAATTTGCTTATCTGAAACTCTGGGTTTGCCCCATTAGGAAATGATGACTGCAAACACGGTTCCCATGGAGTCTGCGTGTGACTACACCTGAGGTTTTGATTTATACCCTTTATATCTATCTATAGATTTCATCTTTCCACACATCACTGTAGTGTCTGAGTATTTGCAAAAAAAAATAAAAATCAGAGTAATAGCAGGTACCCTTCCCTTTATTCAATGCCAGGGTAAAATGGATGATATTCTGTTCCAGCTGAAATTGCTTCTCTTGGCTAAGCTAGGAGACATTTGTATGAATTATTCCTGAGATCCTTGTGATCCATGTGCAGGGAAGAGAGGTATGAATTGGCAAGATAGGAACAGCTGCAGCCCGCTTCTCATTGCCTAAGCAAGACATCTTCATAATAAAAATTAAAATAAAACAAACCCCTTCATCAGCCAAAAGCAGAAGCTACATTCTGAAGTATCATCTGTATTAACCCTTCCTAGACAGTTACCTTATGAACAGGCAATGTGCTGTTTTTACATAGAAGGCAGAAAGGCAATAGGGCATTTGGCTGGGATACAGACTGCAGTGGCATCAGGCTGGGGCGGTTTTCTGGTCAGTTGTACGTCTTTCCTCTGCTATGTGTGATACTGCTGTGTGCTGCGTGGAAAAGAGCTATAAAGCAATGTGGCAGGGATAGTAAAAGGCGGGTTTCAGAGAGCTTTTATAGCCCCCTAAGTGACACCTACATTTCAGCCAAAGCATAGTTTTAACCACGCACCTCACCTGCATTAGTTATTCATATCAAGGCTATGCATACTTCAGGCATAAAATACTACTGAACTCAATGACACTTTGATGATTAATGCCATGGGAACTGTCTTCAACTCTGAACTTGCTCACTGCTGCTCATACAGTCCCCTGAATTACTGACAACACAGTCTCTCATCTACAGCAGAACATATAAATTCCCTATAGATCCCTTACACCCTTCATCAGTAGTCCCTTGACACAACGTCATTAATTCCTTATCAATTCACTAGTTCAACACTGTTCATCAGTTCTTATGTTAATGGTAAAGCTTCTCCTCAGTGTCACAGTGCCTAGCAAAATGACAGATCTAATGGATCAGAGATACCTCAGGTATCACAGAGCTTGCACATTTCAAAGTACTTTCAAGGGAAGAAAAAAACAAAACCAACACAATGCCCAAAGAAATACTGAGGGGAAAAAAACCCCAAGCATAGTGCAGGTTGCATATTAATGTGGATAACACAAACTTTAAGTTGCTTAAAGTCAATTGAACCTCACAGGCCGTATTTTTTAAAAGCTTACAGTTTAAAAGTTACAAAGTTTTTTTTTTTAAATTATTATTTTTACATTTGCCCGGCTTCCATTTTTTCAAGGGATCAAATGAGGACATGTGGAAAAACCTCTTTTCTTTCTCTGTCTTCCCCTGCACTAGACAAACTCTATCAATTGGTATGCGGGGTATGAGCCAGCCTGTAGGACTTTCTATTCATTCTCCACTTAACTTGTTTCAGTTGTGCCAACTTGGGTTTTGCTGCAGAAGCCATGTAGAAAACTGTGGTAAAGGACTGTATTCTTCAGAAAGGAAAGGCATAGACCTCACATATTCCAAAACTACAAAGATACACCTAAGTAGCATTTACCTGTAACTTCAAGACATCCTAACTTCTTATTTTGGATCTGAAGAACAAATCATATATCCAAAATAAACCTCCATTTTTGAAGCAGCTGAATCCTCTTCAAGGCAATTTGTAAGATTTACACTTGCTGTATTTAATAGGGCTATTAAACACACGGACAAAGTGGACTTGGTGATTGGCAGTAACACACTTTTTCATTCCTCACCCCTCTGTGATTCCCTTGAGTCAGCTGAGCTTATTTACAGCAACCTTTCATTTGCACTGATCTGGAACACCATCACTGGTTGCTTTTAGAGTTTTGCAGAAATACAGCCACAGGGTGGAGTAGCACCCATGGGCAGACCCATCTCTGCCTCAGTGCAAGAGGGTAAAAAAAGAAAAAAAAAAAAACCAAAAAACACCAAAACCAAAAGAACAGCCCTTCTGTCTCACTGTTCCTTTTGAAGATCCTTGTGGTTTTATTTTCTAAAATTTTCAACCTTCCAGTGGGCATTCCTATTGACCAGTCTTATGATGAATTAGTATTATTGTGGAAAGGCTCCTGAATTCAGTGGCCTAGACACTCCCCAGGAAAGCCTAGGCCCTACTCCCAGAAGTGATGCCCGAGATGGTCCTTATCCCCATTTACTCTGCACAATTACCACTCAGCATTTGTTATTTATGTTATTAATATTTGCACCTATTCAAGAAACCACCTCCAGACACACCATATCAGTTTCTAAGAAATACAGCCACCTCAGGAGGAAGGAACTTGGCACCTCTAAAGAAACATACAGCAGAATTAGGCAACTGCTAGAGATGAGGAAAGATGCTGTACAAAGACAATAAATACCTCTGTACTAGCAGACATCACCACTGGTGTCAGCCAAATACTCCAGCCATCAGAGTGAATGGAAAGGCACCCTCTACCTTTGGTGAGTGCTGCACTACAATTCAAAGCGTATCAAACCTTCAAAACAACCGATCATGTGAATGGATGCTGCTGCAGAGCACAGCACGAGCAAAAGGGTCAGTGTGTCTGAGCCAGGTCTCGGCAAACCCCATGCATGAAAAGTGCCAGTGGAGGCTTGTCCCTCAGTGCCTGGGAGGCCTGCCCAGTGTCATGCCAGGAGAGCGCCCTAGAGGTTTGCGGCTCCCTGGCAGACCTCTGCAGGTCTTGCTTCATTAACTCTTTGGGGCTGCTGCACTGCAGAAATAGGCAGAGCACCAGTGATTCTTTTTTGAAAAATTCATTCAAACAGCAGAGCTGGGTGGGACTGGGGAGGCAGCAGCCAATTAAGGAACCATCAAACTTCTCTTAAAAACCTCCCTCAATAATGCTCCCCCCTCCTGCCTCCAGCCAACATGGTAATTGTGTCTAATTTCTAAATTTTCATGCAGTTGCTGCATTTGCCTCCCCTTAATGAGATGTAAATGTGTTGCCAGTTTGTGGATTTGTTTAATTGCAGGGTAGCTAAACTGTGATTGGCCAGAAGGTTCATTTTTAAATTTATTTATTTAGCACACATGCAAGGCATTTTTAAGAGTCTTTTCTCCAGCTAAAAGAGGAAGGGGAATACATTCTATTTTCCTGTTATGTTCAGGGTTCTGTTGCAAAGAAACCATCTGGTTTTCCATGTGTTTGCCAGTGAACTTAAAAGACTTCTGCCACGTTCCAAGGGTTTGAAGTAACTCTGAATACCTCCTGCTAGCCTAAACTGGACTCTGATGCTCAGGGATCTTTGGTTCTCAATGGGCACAAGAAACACACTCAAAGCATTTTAAGTGGCTTTGCTACAAAACAATACTCATTCACTGGGCTTTTCCTCACCCACCTCCCATAAAGGCATTTAAAAGAAAGGATGACTCAGGTTCTAAACTGGGTAAGAACAGAATCATAATTACCTAGTCTAACTCCAAGTAAGATGCACTAAAGCTCGAAGGAAATACTAACTGATTTTAGCACCTTTAACTTACTGCCATTTCAGAGTTTGCTCAAATATAGGGGAGCAGTAAGATATCTCCTAAACCTCAACAAAACTTTGCAAGTATAGATAAAACCCCAGTTTGCCCTGCAGAACATATACTATCAAGGATGATGATATAGAAAAACCCTGGCTTGATTTGCAGATCTCAAAACATCTGGAAGTGAAAAAATCATCTCCTACAAACTGTGTCCACCTGGTATCAATGATGTAAGCAAAATCACAGGGCCATTTCTGCAGGGGCAGCTTTAAACCAGACCCACAGAGTAAGAGCAGAAAGTTTTGGTACTTTGTAACCCAGAGATCAATTCTTCCACTCTGCTACTACTTAACAACAATTAGTCTGCTGAGAAAGTACAGCTTTTTCAATACTAAGACCACTGTATAAATAATATATTAATTTTCAGCATTTCTTTCACATTCTGGTTTTGATCATTTTATATAACCTAATACTGCTTTTACCACTTACCTTCATGTAATGACTCACCCATATAATTCATTGAGATTTGCACACAAAAATTTCCCCTGAATCTCCCAGTTAAATTCTAAAGCAGCAGTATTTACCTTAGGATTAGACATCTTAATACAGCACCTAGCACAACAGATTCCAATTACCATCATCTATAAGCCCCAACATCCAGTCTCAAGAAGCTAAGGGTCCCTTTCCCATTCTGATATCCTACAGGAATATCTGAGGATACATCTTGTGCCCCAAGTACTACTCCTACAGGAGCAGTAGACCTATGCAGACCTATATTTAGACCTGTATGTTTCTTCTTGGGCTAGAAGGCCCAAACAATGAGCCTGAGCCAGAAACACTTACCACACTCAGGAAAGGTTCATTTCCTGGCAAATCTGTCTAGGAGACACCGCAAGTATCCAATTGCTAGTGAAAGATATCGCCACATAAGTGGTGAATATCTCGTTGTACAAGTCACTTCTATGTATCCTAGAGAAAAGAATGGAAGTTGATTTCAGCTCCATCTGTCTGTTATTCCACCATAAACAGATAGCTACAAAGGTAATCAGCATGTCCCAGGGCCAAGGGCATCACTTCTCTCAACTATTGTCAGTAACGGCCAATAACACAAGCCGGCAAAGTAAAAGAAAGTGACAGCAGGGAAATAATTTAGCCTTTAACTGACACGTTATCCAGTTAAAAGCCATTTACCTTCTGCTGCTCGGTGTGTCATTGCTCATTTTAGTTTTGAAGTGACATCTCCCCAAGTGCCATTAACATGCCAGCAATGAAAAGGAATTTATAGAGTACGCACCCTGGAGAATTATAGCCTGGGTGGTTGTGGTGAAGGAAAGTACTTCGTGGACTCTTTGTTTATCCTTACAGCTCCCACCCCATCCAATTCAGAGCATCCAGAAGGGGAAGTATCAGGCAACTCCACTGTCGTCACCTTCTCCCTGCAGCATAGTATGACCTGATAATGCATTTCAGCAGCAATTATTGTCTAGGAGGATCCTCTAGCATTCAACAAAGTACAGCATTATAAATTCCTCTTTCTGGAGGAAGAAGAGGTCTATTCTATAACACTGGCAGGCCAACACTACTGAGCGGACCATGGTAACAACTTACCAGCAAATGTAACTGTCCTGGGTAACGCACAAAGGATTGTAGTGTAAAACTAAGGGGACTTTTGTGCAATAGTATGACCAAACTGGAGGTTTTTTTCCAGGACTAGATTCCTGCAGTTACAAAAACATTACATGAAACTGAATGCCCATGCCGCATGTGAAAGAAGAGCCCTCAGCGCACAGCTTACTTCCTGTATTTGATATATTCTAAGGAGGAAAGACCTAGGACTACTATCTTCCCTTCTAATCATCCAAGCTAACCATAAATAGCAATGGATTTCAAGCTACTAGACAAACTGCAGCTTCTTAAAATGATCAAGTCAGGGTTAAGGATAAAAGACACCATTTATCATAAGCCAGAGTTGCAGTAAAAGCCCAAGTCACCTTGGAAGCCAGAATTACTAATGCTATCAGTATCGATATGTACAAGTTCAAATTTGATGTAGCAAACTGATACAAGTCTGCTTCCACTGTAGTAAGGTCAGGCAGGATTCAAACCACACCAGCAGGCAACTTCCACAGGAAACTGTGCACCTTTAGTCAATAAGTAAGAGAGGGGCAAATAGTCACTAATTGAATTCAGAGTTGCCCTTTACTCAGATATATTCAGATGACAGATGAATTTGCATTAGTTTAATGTGAATCACCACGGATAATGGAAAACAATACTTATGCTAATGAGAGAACAGAGCAAAAGCTTTGCAAATGAGATGCCATTTGTTCACCAGCCGAGGTGCAGCTGATTAGAAATAGCACCATGATTGATAGCTCTGTCCATCCTCACTTCTGGCGTGCCACCTCCGTGGGGCATCCCCACAGCACCCTAACTTCCCCAGTGCTTTCCAGACACCCCGGAGGTGCAGCCTAGAGAGAAGAGACACCCTAAGCCAGTAGAAGACATTCCAGAGACAGGAAAAAGGTGCAGGCTAGGCCACGGGGCCAAACGGGAAGGGGAGCGCCCAGCTGAGGTAAAAACCGAAAGCTTGCCAGCATATCTGCACCTTCCCACTTCCCACGAAGGCACAGGTGCTTCTTCCACCTTCAAGTGCTCGTTTTTCCGCCTCCTGGCCGGACCCCACACGGCCTGCCCTCGCCGGCCGCTATTTGCCGCTCCCAACATGGCGGGCACAGGGCGGGCGTGAGCTGCCGCGCGCGAGGGAGGCGGGGCCTCGCGCCCGGCGGCCGGGTGGGCGGGGCGACGGGTGGGCGGGAAGCGCGTGCCAGCGGCAGCGATGGAGCGTGTGGGGAAGCGGCGGGGCTGCCCGGCCCCGGCCGGTGCCTGCTCAAAAGTGGCTCTCCCTGGGGGCCGTTCCCTTTCCTAGCACCCTTAGGGCAGCTTGGGAAGGGTGAGGTGAATGCCTTCGGGGGAAAGAAAAAAACAGAAAAAACCCCTTGAGTTTTGGGGTGTTTCTTCTGCGTGGTGGTGCGGCACAGAGCAGCTCCCCCAGGCCTTCGTCTTCTGTCAGAAGCCATTGCCCCTGAGGAGAGGAGTGTGGGCATTTTTTCCTGCTGGGTGACAGCGCAGAGGTGCGGTGGGAGGAGCTGGTAAGGACCCCGGTAAGAGTGCTGGGCTTTGGGGGACAATGGGGGTCAGTGGGTGGAGGAGGTCTGAGGGGGGCACGTGCCAGACCTGTGGCTTCCCCTGATCAGGGGCCTTTAGTAGCTGTGGTCCTAGAGCAGACGTGGCGATCAATTTCTGGAAATGTTATTGTTTCTTAAGTTGCCGGGTGCTGTCCAATGGCCTTGTTTGATATACACAAGCTTGTGACCAGAAGGGCTTGAGGCAAAAATTTACTGCTGCTGCTTCAGGGGTGTTTGCAGCAATGTGACTGGGTGAGGTTTGTTGTTTGTCACGCATACTAAGCAAAGTCTCAGTCTTCGAGTCATTGGTTTTGTGAATAAATTGCCTGATGCTATGTGAAATACATATATGGAGGAGGGTTGTCTGCATGAGTGACCAGAAAACAGCTGGTGTGCAAGGTGAACTTGTGCGAGGATTGTCCTGTTAGGCGGTGGTTGGTATACAGTTTTTAAAGACTGTATGATAAAAGGAAAGCTTCAGGAACTTACGTAAATGCAGAGCACAAGAAAACATTGTGGAAACCTGGAAAACGCTGCTTGGCATTCACTGGATGTTTTGATGCCTTGTGCGAGAATAGGGTTGGCACCCCAGAAACACAAGGGAGCCAGGAAAGAGGTGTGGAGAGTGACTCCATCAGCAAGGTGAGAGGGGATATGGCAACACATGTGAGCCAAATATGAAGCCGGTGCAAAGGTGTGGGCTGAGCAGGCAGGGCTCTGAAAGGAATTCAGAGCCAGCGGGCTACTTGCGGGCAAAAATTGTAGTACGTGGGCAGAGCTTTGTGGAATAACCATGCTGTGGCAGGATATGATTCAGAGGCACTGGCACAGCTGTATAGGAATTTATAACCTTTCATACTACTGAACTATAATCGTGTTGAATTGTATGATAGGAGTTTACTCTGCTCCTGATTATGCGAGCTCTGGAAATTTGTTAGTTCCTTAATTTTCACACCCACTAAGAAAGATTTAAAATACTTATGTTTTTAGGAAGTGAATAAGGAAGCGGGTGTATAATGGCATTGCTGGCTTGGCTTACTGTACCCAGCACTGTACTTTCATCATTTCTTGCACAGTTATTACCTTTGGCTTTTAATATGTTATTATATAAATATTCATCAAATACAAAAGCACAACGACCCAGAACAATGGAAATCAGCATCTCCTGGAGGAGGATTGGAGGTAGGGTGCCACATTATCTTGGGATTTCCTTGAATATTTGCATTTAATTCCTGAGATTTCTAAAGCAACTGAATAGCTTCAGACACAGGGTGGTACAGGAGCAGAATCTGTTCTTCTGCTAGTTGTTATTCCAGCAGGGCAAAGATCTGAATAAATGAGCGCTTGAGAAATGTCTGAACTAAGGAGGCTTGCCCCACTGAGAGATGCTGACCTGACTCTTTTTAAGTAATGCAGCTGCATGTTTCCAAAGGTGGAGGGCATAACTGCTCAGCAGGGGAGGAGGATGCTGCTGGGAAGGTTTGTCCTGTTTTGCCCCTTTTTTTCTCCTTTCCTTTCCTTTCAATAGTGTCTCCTCCTGTGATCCATCATACAGGGTTAGGCAAATTGTGATCCTTAATGCAAGCAAATGGAACAGCTTCTCTGGCTTCTGCTCTCTGTGATCTCTTGTCTTGCAGTCATAGAGTCCAGCTAACGTTGTGACCTTGTGTGGGGCATTTGGCAAGTTTCCTAATGTTGATGGTTTGTGGATAAATTGCTCTTCTAGCAGTGTTTTGGCAGAGGCAGTAGTTTTGGAGGAATGCAATGGCATTTGTGAAAGCTGCTCGCTGGTGTTGAGACCAAACGATGAAGACGTATATAACCCTTTCCCTTGGAGCTCTGCCAGCAAAACCAGACCCACCACTGAAGTTCCTGCTGCTGCTGCTTGGAGACTGTGAGCAGCTGCAAAGATATACTGCATTCATGAGCTATTGCATTTGTTTCATCTTGCATCTACTACAAACATCTGCACCAGAATCCAGATCAGAAATGCTAAACTTTACTTCAGTTCAGGGACCACTGAATGAACCGCAGTCTCGACCGTCACAAGAACTTCTACTATTTAACTTGCTGAATCTAAATTCTGAACAGTAACTTCTTCAGTGTCTTGCTCCCATGCTCCTTCATAGCATATCCCCTCAGGAGCTGGACAGAGCTTTTCTCCTGAACCCCTTTACCCTTTTGTCTTCCAAGGAAAAGTTGTCCTAGAATGGAATTAATCTGGATACACAGTGCCTAGGACTCTCCTGGGACCTTGCTCTCTCTTGAACCCATTTTTATTCATCTATCAAAAAGTATTAATTCTCCCTTTTGCATCACTCTCTGCCTGTTCTTTTTATTTTTTCATTATCTTTTAAAGCACTGAGGAACCCCATCCCCTTCTGCTCAAGCCACAAGATGATAAAGTTGTTTTTCCCTCCAGCTCTTTTCAATGCATCATTTAGCAGACCTCCTCTAACATGTTCTGAAAAGCCTCTCTTATCCCAGGTGGAGGGCAGGGAGGAGGATCTCTAGGCTGGTAGGACTATGGATTTGAAATCCATCTAGGTTTAAATAGCTCAAGGTCAGCCCAGGATGGAAAGGACAACAGCAGATTTCTGGAGACTTCATTCAATGAACTGTTGATTGGAAAAGCTCTTTCAGATCCCCGTGGAGCAGAATCTGGAAGAAATGTGTTTTCCAAAAGGAGGACAGCAGGTTAGTTGTTAATGATTTCGATAAAGCAAGAGAAGGCACATTAGGAGGTTGGCCATAAGGGTAAAAAAGGAGGCTGGTGTATTGCTCATTAGTGGTTTGCTAAAATTAACTCCATTACTGTGTTTGCTTTCATTGCAAACCTTCCATTTAATTGCAATTACCACTGAACTGCGAAGAAGGGACCCTGCTTTGTGCTACAGGTTGTCAGTACCAGGAAAGAACCCAGAGCTGAGATGTGTGAACTGCTGTTTTAGGGACTGTCTCAGTGGTATAGTTGAGCCTGTTCAGCCTGGTTTTGCTATGCTGATAACTCGGGAGGAAAGTGGGGATTTGCTGTTGTTCCTTTACAAAGGTATCACATGTATTATTTCACAAGTATAGGCAGTAAGTTTGAATTAAAATAAAAAACCAGAGGACCTGATCCAAAGGGTGGTGAAATCACTGACAGCTGTGCTATAGTTTTCTTTCAGCCTTGGATTAAGCCCAAACCCCTACAAATTTAGTTTCTGTAAGAAAAAAGTGGCGGGTTTTGTACCTTTTCACTCTCTGTATTCTTGCATTTCCTTTGATGTTCCTTTTCTCTTTCACAAGCTATTGATTCTCATCTTGTCTTTTATTTACTGCCAGCTCTCTCATTATGTCAGGAATCCTACACTGAAATGCTGTTCTGTTTTCTGCATACGCCATTCTGTTTTCTGCATTCACAACCTTTAAATAAAGAAAAGGCTTTGCTGTTCTTTGTGAAGGTGGCTGCCAGTTGGCTAGTTAGCATTTGAGTTTATAATGCAGAATAAAAAAAAGGGAATAGCTGGAATGCTCTTCCAGAACTGAGAGGTATTTTACTTTCATCATACAGATATCCAGTCCATTCAAAAATGATGACAGGGACAGTTTTGGCTAAAGACACTAGGATACATTGGGCAGCTTATTTCTTTCCAGTGAAATCCCTGAGGATTTCAGGAGTCTACCTGCAGTGTGAAGACAGGGAGAGAGTTAGCCCTGTGTTCTTAAGGGCTTCTCTGAGACCTCCAAGGAGGTCTGCTCCTCATTTCAGCAAGTTCAGAAGAGAGAAGGGCTAAATTACACATGTGTAGATTTGAACTTGTGGCTTCATAGTCTGAGGTTACTGCAAGTCTGCCGTTCCCTTCAGCCTCCAGTTTATCCTCCTTTGCTGGTCACAGATAAGTGTAGGTCCATGTGGTGGCAGCTTTTTCTGGAAACAGAAGCCAGTTTGGGAAGGGAAGGCTGCATGTGAATGGAAGAAGGGAAAAGGAAAAGGAGGTGATAACAATTCTTTGATGGAAGTAGATCAGTCGTTCATGCTATGGCCTGTCTCTTTGGGCTCCTCAGGAACAGTTATAGCTACAGTTTGAGATGGAGATTGCACTACGAACTGAAAGCAGATGTTCTCTGAAGGCAGTTAGCTACTAGCAATAAAAAGCTAAGTGTTTGGAAAATGCAGTAATTCAGTCATGTGATTTTTATTTCTGTACTTTGGTCACTGACCCTACAATGGCACTGAAAAATGGGAGTAGTTTGTATTTAGGAAGAAAATGGAAGATGGCTGTCAAAAAAATAAATAACATGAAGTGGCTAAGCCCATTTTAATTAAAACTCAGGGTGAAGTAGTTATCTCATTCTTGTAGATGGTTCCAAAGCTCTGCTTCTCACTTTATGTCAATGTTTTGTGTCTGTGGATCGGAGACAGATAAAGTTAATTCATAGAGTGATACAAATATGAGGCTACTTCTGGTAATATACTATGTAATCAGCAGAACTGGCTGCCAGGAATTATGCTGCTTCTCTCACCAATTAGTGCTAAAGTGTGGGGTAGTCATAAATATAACATGAATTGTGAGATTTTGATTACCTGATTGTACAGGAATGTGCTCAGGTAGCATGGAGCTAGGAGAGCATTAGAAAAGCCTTGCCAGATCTCTACCATAGATTCAGGAGGGGCATTCATCAATTGGTACAGCTTAGTAGGTATAAAAACTGGGGAATGGGGTAGGAGGGAATCACCATAAGTGAGTCTTCCTTCTCTGCTTAACCAGAGGCAGAAATATCAGAGTGAAAATACTCTGGGTTTAGCTCTAACCTTGTCAAACCATAGATACCCATTTTTCGCTTGTGAAAACTCAGCTTATCTAGCTTGTGCCCTGGGAACGCTGAGCATTTTCTCCCTGTGCTCCTAGGGCTCTGAAAATGAGCCGCAGATGAGCCACAAATAAGCTTCAAAACTAGACCGTTGTTTGTGGCAAGTGGATACAGGGTGTGTGGGAGAGCTACGGCCAGGAATCAGCAGCTAGCTTGGTAGGCAGAGCTGCCACTAGAAAGGGGCATGCTGTGCAACTTTTTTCTAACTGTGCAACAGGTTTGCCTTGCTATGCATTGGTTTCACTAACAAAAAAAAAGTGATAAATGGAGCTGTGTAAATAATCAGTGTTTATATTCAGCAATGTGCTGAAAAGCAGAAAGCACACTTTGGGGGAAAGAAGCATTTGTTACTTTCCCAGGGGGTGGAGGGAAAACGAAGAAGGAAATATGTGTTTCAGGTTGAATGAAACATTGATTTGTTTTGGGGCAGGGGGGAGGTTATCCATTCTATTACAATTTAGCATATTTTTAAAACAAAAGCTTTTGGTGATGGAAAAAAGCAAGGGTTGGTTTAAAAAAGAAAAACACCAAAAATATGTTTAGCTTTTTCTAATTTGTTTTCTTTGGTCGAAAGAATTTATAAATTTGTGTCACATGTGTTAGTCCCTCTGCGTATGTCTGTCAATAAAGTCTTTACTAGAACCACCTCCCCTTGTCTATTAAGAACGTTTTCTCCAAGGCTTAGTGGTTATTCAGTGCCAGCAGAGGTTATTTAGTTAATTTCTGTGTGCATGCAAAGTGAAAAGGCTCCGACGTTTCAGAGCGCTGGTGCAGACTCAGCCAGAATCAAAAGATGTAAACAATATCTGTCCCCACTGCGTTTATCCCTGTGAGACCTGATAGCTGCTGGAACTGACAATGCCTGTATCATTATTAATGCTGAAGGGGACTCTGTTAATGTTGCTATGCAGGTCCAGATACCATTTATTTTTTGTGCTTTCTGGATGCTGCTCTTGAAGGACAAGTAGCTTTTGAAGCAGACCAAGGTTAGCTCTGGCAACCTTTACTGATATTTTTGTCCTTCCCCCCCTTCCCCTACCCCCTCCTCCTCCTTTTGTTTTTGCCTTGGTTCTGTGTTGAAGGCACATTGTGGGTTGAGCAAATCTCTAGGTAATTCTTTCTCAGCTGGGGAAGGATAAGCAAGGGGCCTACATGTGTCAGGAGCATGAGGTTGGCTGGGAGATACCGTTGATTAGCTAAGACACCTGGAATTCTTTTCAGCAGGGCTCAGACACCCAGGGGAGAGCAGGAAGAAAAGCACACCTTGAGTTTAAGTGGGGATCCCATGAAGGTAATAAAATGCAAGGGGCCTGTATCAGAAGCAGATAAATGAGCTGTTAAGTCCTGCGGTCAGTAAGTAGGGGAGTAGACGGAATCAACTGCATTAAGTTCAGTTGCATCTCTGCACGTTTGCTTATTCATATGGATGAGATGGAGTGGGGGGATGGTGAAGGCAGCAGACTGCAGGCACGATGGATGCAAATACAGGAATACGGTGGAACAGTGTGTGTGTTCATGATTAGGTCTGGCAGTGCTCTGCATGAAGCCCAGCAGTGAGACAGGACATATAAGGTCCAATTACTGGCAAAACCAGTGGAAGGAAGAATAAGGAGCTATCAGCTGTTGACCTCACTGATGGGTAATGCTGACATCACTGGTCAGCATCTTGAATTGGAGGAGACTGCAGCATTGCCAGGGCAAGCTAGTATTTTATGGCCTCTTAAATGTGTGGGGGAGCTGAGGCTGTCTTGTGGTGCTCTGGGTAGAGAAAGAAAAATGAACCAGTTAGGAGAAATAAGAAGGACTCACGGCCAAGTTTGTAATTTGGAGCTTTCTGTAAATTTGCTACTACTTGGGGCTAATGAGAGGAGAGAGGATGAAGTAAGCAGATAGTTTAAAAGTAAAACCAAAAAAAAGGTGTCACCTTTGATAACTGCAGATGAAAAGGGCAACAAAAGAGTGACCAGCAGCTTCTTAGCTGTTCCTAACCTACAGCCTGGTGCTCTCCAGCCCAGCTCAACCAACAAACTGCTTATGCTTCTTGCTGCTGGTTTGCTGGTAGCTTTAGCTCTCTGACTGTTACTGCAAATAAATGTCTGCAGTCCAGAGTGAATTTTTAAAAATCATGCAATGACAAAGGTAGAATAATGGAAAGGAGGGAATGGGTCCTGGCAAAGAGAATTAACGGTCTACCAGGCTGGTCTCCAGTGAGCTCTGAGCCCTGCTTTGTGAAGCGCTGCAGAGGGAGAGGAATAGAAAGCAAGCGGAGTGGAGCTTGTGCAGAGCAGGAAGGGACATGGGGAAGGATGAATATGCATTGTGTGGGAGTGATAGGACAGAGGGATGAACATGAGGAGGCAAATGCAGCTGAGGGAGTTGTACAGGGTCAGCATACAGAGAATGGAGATAAACATTCAGGGAGAGAGTGATGTGGAAAGTGAATATACAACTGTGATTTGTAAGAAAGCTTTGGGGGGATATTTTAACAAGGCCTGGATATCTGCGTGTGTTGAGGCTGAGCTTGCATTCTTTCACTTTGAGATTGCAGCCAAGCCCAGCAGTAAGTAAAAGTTGGTGCCATCCTATGCCCCAGAGTGAAATGAGTCAGGAGGTGGTGCTCACGTCCCCCAAAAGATTAGTTCTGCTAGGCGTTGTGGGTTTCAGCTTAAGGGTTAAATAAGCCTGATGCAGTCTATGTCACTATGGAGATGACTGCTGAAGGCAGGATTGGGTCAGAAAGGCACTGGAAAGCAAAGAGCTGCTGTGACAGGTCGTGGCTAAAAAGAGGCTCTAAGACTCAAGCCTGGCATTTCCCATCTTTGTTGCTGGTTTAAACAAATACATCTTGTGTGGGTGACCAGTCAGCCAGCAGGAAAATGGTTGGAAGAGACCAGTGTGCTGCACTGAAGGACAGTTACCTAAGCATCAGCAGAGGAACTAATCCAGCCCCTCTGGTACCAACCAGCTTTGATGTGGTTCTGAAATCAGCTCTTGCTGGGTCTCTGAAGCAAGACATTGCTTCAGCAGTGCAAACTGCTGCTCCCTGCAGAAAATTGATAAGTAGACTTTGGATTCTGCCCTGCATCTGACCTAAGCAGCTAAATAGGTTACACTAAGTTTTAAGAATCGCCCCACTTTTCCTTTTAATAGGCAATTTTTCTGCTTAATTTGCAGAACAAGCAAAAAGCTACTATGTAAAATTTATCAGCAGCAATTGACTCTCATTAGAGATTGGGAGTAGGAGGCTTTGTCATAAGGGGGAAGGATCCTCCAAACTTTCATTTACCAGCCTTAGTTTCCCAGAGTTTATGCTGACCCATACCCTGAAGAAATTCAGACACTGAACCATCAACATTTCTTTCCTATTTTCACAAGAGCCATTCTCACCTTCCTTCAGTCTGGTTTTAGAAATCCTTAAGCAGTCAGTAACCAGTTCTGTTTGAAGCACATGATCCAGACTGAATGAAGTGCCTGTAAATTGCAGTGCTATCATTACAGTGTTTGAGGAGCGAATTTTGCCATGTTGAGCAAACTCAACTGCAGTAGAAATATTTTGTTCAGGAGTGTTAGAGTGCAGTTGTGTGCAGAGCTCCTTGCTGGACCAACGAGTTGGGCCATAGGTGTCTGATTGTGCCTATGGGACATAGGCAAGATCAGCCTTTACATGCCATGTGGACTCCAGCAGCTTGGGTCTGGAAACTCATTCCTGAGTCTAACATCTTTACCAGAAGTGGTATAGCTGCTGATAGCTGCAAGGCTGCCTTTTCTTACCACTCTTTTCTCTTAAGTCCTGCGCTGGATATAGCAGACACAGAAAGAGCTGCTGTCCATATTTCCTGGAGACCAGAACACAGCATGATCTGAAATTGCTCATGTTTTCTTCATGCTGCAGCAGTGTCTTTTGGCTCCAGCTAAAGACAGCTGTGACTTGTGTCGTGTAGGGGGACAGGTAAACTGTAATATACCTTCCTATGAGAGACATTAGGGAAGTGGAAATTATTACTGACATTGAAACATTCAGATGGGGATTTTTCCTTTCCTTTTTCCCCTACAGTAAATGTTAATTATACATGAAGGTTCACTACAGCAGAAGGGATTATAATTAATTTATATTTGAACTATAATAGATTTCACTACAAACTGCATTTCATTGCAACAAAGTGTATTATGACTGTTGTTTGCTGCCAGCAATTTACATAAACCAACCACAAAGCATTGCATGCATTAATCCTGCATTAAGGACAGCAGCAGGCACATAAAACTATGAGAAAAAATAAAGCAAGTCTGTTTAACTTGTGAACAGAGACCTTGTACTTGTTGCAGAACCTATGTAATCTAACCTGAGAAACGCAGAGGAGTGCATTGGACCACATGAATTTGTAAGGTAACATTTGGATCCAAACCCATGTCTGAACCTGCCTAGAAATTAGAATTTATTCATGTGTTCTATCTCTACTTTAAACTGCAAAAACATTAGAATCCTTCTGACAGAAGAATAACCCTTTGTTCTTCTTGGTGCTGAGTCACACGACAAAGCAGTAGCAAGACAGTAGTGACCTAGGGGACAGGCAAGCAGGTTTTTATTCTTGTCCTGATGGGAAAATCATTTACTTTCCTGTGCCTCTTTCTCATTTTCAAGCATTACCTACCTAGTTTTATGGGATAGGAGTTTCTTCAAAGCAGGGATTATGCTTACAAAGATAGGCTGGAGCAACTCCCAAAGCAGAGTCCCTGTCATAGGATAAGTATTAATCCAAACATACCAGACAGTATATTAAAAGTGTAAGATGGCAAGCTGATAACTTTTAATTGGCGCTTCCTAATTTATTACTGCTAACACACTAACCTCACAGCTCTCCCTCCATGTCATCTTTTTGTGATGTCTCAGTGATATCAAGTCTTGGACCTTGGTTTCTTTGCCATCAGGCATACCCTGACACCTTGCAGCCCTTCACTAGGGAGTGTATCAGACTCTGTGATGCTATCTGTTGCACTGCATGCTGTCGCCTTCTGTCTCTGAACATCTGCTTTCGTCTGCAGACAGGAGCTTCATCCCTGATGACCCAATCTCAGACTGTAGAAAAGGGCGAGACGGCTTGTCAGGGACTTCAACAAACAGCTCGACAGCTGTTGTAAACAGCCAAGAGGAAAGGTCAGAGCCAGCCCTCCTCTGCCACTGATGAATGTTTCCTCTCCTGCACTGCCAATTTTTGGCCAAGCAACGTGAACTGCAGCAGAAAGGGCCAGGGGAGAGAAGAGTCGGGAAGAAACAACACAAATAATGTCTGTTTTTCCAACAAAGAAGAGAATTTGGATTTTGGAACTTTGGCCAGATTTTGCAAAAGGCTGAGTCTGTCTCAAAACAATGAAAACTCATTCCAGAGAAAGGATTGATGGCCATTTCAATTAATGGCCAGGTTGCTGATTATCCCTTTGTCATTTATTTTTACAAAGTGCCTTGGGATTCGTTCAGATGGTAGAACCAGCGCTCTGCAGGATTCCCACTTCTTTCCTGCTTCTTTTGGAGGCATTACAGAACAGCTTTGCCTGGGGAACACAGGGCATGCATGCGGCTTCTGCCATCTTCTTGGGAGCTTGGTCACCATCTCCTCAGGCCAGGCACTCTGTCCTTTTTGGGTATCCAGTGCAAGACTGGTAATAAGGAGTTTCACTGTCTGCCATTGATGTGCCAATGTAGAAGCAAGCGTGTATGTGCATGGTTGACCCTGGTGTGGTATGAGTGGGAGTAGCACTTCTTGGACTGTATTGGTAGCCTGACATAGGAACCAGTATCAGGTTCTGGAGATGCAAGTCACCCTCACTAGAGGAGCTCAGATGATTGAGGGAGTTACATGTCAGCACTTCTATCTTCCACAGAAGGCTATTAAAAGCCATGCTGATATTGCAGCTGGGGCCTGTGTATGCGGCACATCTGGATGTACTCGAGCTATCTTTATGCTAGAGAGCTTGGGCACCAAAAAATCAAAACTTCAATAGCACAGCCCTCAGTACGGTCAGCACAAGCCTGCCTGAGACCCTGGAAAATTAGCTGCTAGCTATTGTCCTTAGCTCCTGTGCTCTTCAATCTACCTAGATTAAGCAAGCCTGTGTCTCCGTCGTGTTGTGGCAGTGCTGAAGCATACTCTACATTGAGGTATTCATTGCGCAATTTGCACTTTCTTAGCTTTCTGGCTATTTCATGGCTATGCTGAAGGCACTCGTGGCCACTTCAGCGAAGTCTGGTTTGCTTCCAAGAGCTTTCTTACACAATTCATACTTATACTCTAGCTGTAAAATTAACAGACTGTTTTATTACACAGGCTTTATTATTCAGGAGGACCCGTCCAAAGGCTAGGAGCAGTTTTAATCCCAGCAGAATGACACCTTGGCAGTAAAACAGTTTTGCTACTAAGATTTTGTTGGAGGTGTTTGCTGAGAAAGGGAGACAAGTCCTGAACAGGCTACTCTGGCTCCACTTGACAGAAGAAGATGCAGGTTAGGGTGTCCTAATTTTGGAGCAGCAAAAAGCAACAATGAGGCTACTTACTCCCTTCCCAGGAGATCCTGTGGGAAATAGAGAAGTGGTGCTCTGGTGGCAGCATTGCAATGCCTGCCTTATTGAGGAGAAGCCACTTCAGGGAGTGTCGTGATGTTGCTTTTATTAAAGACCTGGCACCATTTCCTTCCCACACACCCCACAGTGTGACTCATAGTGTAGTGAAAAATACCCACAGAAATCACTTTTCCTGTGCCATCTGAATATGTACGTTGTCCTAAAATGAAAATTGCTGTAGTCTGAGGTGGGGGGTTGGAAATGGCTCCCAGAAATTCCTTCTGTCCTGAAGTGAGACAGAACTGACAGTCCCACAATAGCAGGCTGAGTGGGGGTGAGTCCTCTGCCCCCTTACTTGCCTCTGAGATAAAAGACCATTTCCAGAAAGCGCTCGGGGTGAAAATATTTCAGTTTGCTGCTGCTTTGCCATTGCCAGTCTCGCTAATTTCTGCTCTGATGTCACCAGCAGTGGCCCCATTAATGTTATTTATAGTGTTTGTGCCATGGGCTTTGGTTGTGCTCAAGGCTCTGTTGCTTGTCTGCAAGGAAGGGAAGAGGAGCTCCAACACTTTCAGTGACATATCTTTCAGCCTGGAGTGTATTCCAGGTTCTTCGTGTCACACCTGGGCTTCCTGGATCCACCCCATGCTCCTGTCTGTACCTTGGTTTGCTCCAGCAAACTGAGCCATCCTAGGGCTTATTTTGTTATTTAGAACTTACTTGAAAAAATGCAGTAAGTCATGAGACCAAGCAAATCCGATAAAGACGCTTCAGGGGAAGGCAGTCTGCAAAGCCAGATGCAAATGCAGCCAACCAGAAACCAAAAATATATTAGTACTGAGAGAGCAGGCAATTATTCTCCTATCAGAGTTGCAGGATTTTCGGTGTGTATGAGTTCAGTGCCACTTCAGGACAGCCGGGCATCCGTTTTTGGCTGAAAATGAGTAGAGCCACGGTTGCTTCAGAGCCCATGTCCTTCCCTGCATGACACCCATGAGCTGCAGTTAATTGATGCATTTAAGAAGCACATGCCAGTCTATGTGAGAAGGACCTTTGCAGCTCCTAACATGAAGCATTGAAAAATCATGAGTCAGGCTTTTTATATGATCCAGCTAATCTTAAAATTAAAAAAAGAAGATGAAGAAGCAGCCAGGGCTTTGATATTTACCTGCAGAGGTTTAAATCTCCAGAGTTTGTGTCTGTAAGCTATTCTGCCTGAAAGCTGAACTTCTCAGGTAATCTGATGACTCTGGGAGCTAAGGCATTTTAGAAAAAAGTACCAAATATTGCCAGAGACAGTACATCTGTAAGCACTGGAAACTCTGCAGTCAAAAAGTGTGTTCCAGAAGAGCTATTTCAGCACTTAAGCTGATCTCCAGTATGAAGTGTGCACTGGTGTCCATGTGTAGGAGAGAGACTTGGGCAGATCACATGTGTCTACAGAACAGACCCTTGTATCTTTAAGACATCCCATAAACCACATGGCCTGGAATCAGTCCCTGGGTGAAAAATTTTTTACAGTGAACTTGTGCCCTGTTCCTTATGCATTTCACATTTTTCTGCAATATATCAGCTTGTAAGAAGCCACTCAATGTATTAATGATCAGGAAATAATAATGTTCTCAACCCAGGGCCAAGTATCCTCCGTCTCCCTGCCATCTGTAATAACAGCCCATTTAATGGATGTGTGCGAGATGGTGTCTTAGGAACCCTCAGGGAAGCACAGAGCTACACCAAAAGCACAGTTGCTCAGCTGTTGCTGGAGAATTTAAGGCTCTTTACAATTTTTCAGTGCTGGTTTGGTGACTTCCCCAGTGATGTCAGTTTCTGTTACCTGCGGCAGGTTCTGTGTTGTTTCCTTTCTGACCTGGGAGCTGATTTCTCCATTGGCACAAGGATCTTGTGCATGTACTGTGAGCCTCCTACAGTAGAGATTGATGGCAAGCAGCAAGAACCACATGGTTGCAGAGTCTCCCAGCAATTGCCATGCATGATGGAGGAGGCTGTCAATCAGCAGTCAGCAGCATCAGTGTTGTGTTGAATCAAATATACCAGAGTGGCTGCCTATGCTTGTAAATTGCCACTGGGTATCAATTACGGTTTGCCAGATCACTCTCTAACAGCCTTGCTCCATACTGCTGTTATTGCGTTGTCCGTGCTGCATGCCTTTTGTGGATTTAAAGGCAATGTATGATACTGCCTCCCAACCCAAGAGAAATCCTGTTTTGAGGGACACTTTTCAGAGTGATTGGTCACAACCATTAGAGCTAACACATGGCTTGTTCTGCCATCTAATTCATCTTTAGTTCTTCAAGAGACCAGCACTAAAGAAAGCACAATTGCTGGACTTGATCTAGGAATCACAGACTTAAAGCTGATGGCCTTTGTTAAGTGGTATGAACATAATGGCTTCTACTAGGCATTAATCACTATGAGACTTTGAACGCAGGACCCTGGGCTATTTTTTGCAACCCTCTCAGCTGTGAGCTATGTGTCTTTGGGCAAGTCTTGTCTTTTCCCTGTGGTCCCAAAAGTCCCCCAGCTGAACAAAGCATGTAATAATACTGAAGTGCCTCTAAAGACTTGGTCATTGATGAATGAATTCTTACTGCTTTTTTTTAGAGATTTTTGGATGCCAACTGCTATTTTAGTGCAAAGTAGTATTGATTATCATCATGCATATATAATACAGTAAGTTGTTATTCATTTCCTTATTGCTTCTCATCTCTGACATGATCCTTATTAGGTACCTCAGGGGGCAGGTTAATAAAACTCTATTTACATTTAATACTAAGGGAAGCATTACCCTTAGCACAATCCCTCTCACTGTCCTAGCAAAACCCATCCGCTTGGCACAAGCCTCCAAGGCAACGTTCCAGCATGTCTCCTGAGCATCAGGCCGGGATTCTGCAGTGATATATGTTTCCTTCCTGTCTCTTCTGCTGCATTTTGTAACTGCTAGTCTGACCTGGCATTGCTACCTACCATAGAGAGAGGCTGCTTTTTTCCTGACTAATCTCACAGTACTTATTTTTATAGGTGTATTGAAGATAATGATCCTGCTTCTGAATGGGTGATAAGAGTGAGACAAAGACAGAGCTGCTGGCTTTTAACTCACATGAAAAGCTTCAGATACTACTGCGATGAGGACCATATATGAAGACAGAGCAGCATCATGACTGGTAAGAGAGTGAGCAATGTAGCAACTTTGACATGGACAGTGACCTTCTCAGCATTAAGCATATTGCATTAAGTTGCAGGAATAAGGCTTAAGACCCAGGCTCACAAAGGTGACAAAGTGATGCTGAATTCAGCAGCATCTGAGCGTCTAAATACCATTGTAGATATGGACATAAATGCCTTATTTAATCTGAATTAACATGACTGAAAAAAGTGAAGCGTTAGCACAGTCATACATGCTCTGTCTGCGGTTGTGTCTCCACTTTCCACTGTTAACTGCCATTTTGTATTATGAGTTGCATGTGTTGCCAGCCTTGCCCCAGGCAAGGTTAATGAATTGTGTTTCCTGTGATCCTCCTGGCTTCAGAGAGCTGCACCGTATCTTGTTGAAGGATCATGACTGGGAAACTATCGCAAGGCAATCTGGAGCCATCGGCTTTGATTGTCTCTCAGTGATTGGCCAAATGCCACGATCAACAGATTTGCAACACGGTGGTGCCAGTGTGGTGGGTGTCTCAGTCGCTTCTCAGCCCAGCACATGGCAAAAGGCCGAACGGAGCAGGGAAGCCAAAAATTGTCAGCTGGAAGCGGGGGCAGCACAGGAGAGAGGACAAGCGGGGTGCTGCCAAACCTTAATACTCATAAAGCTCAGGGTCACAGAGGGACACTATTAATATAGATTTTCAGATAGTTTCTTTCCTTTTGTTTCCAATATTTCCTGGTTCCTATCTCCTGTAAGAACAAAGTTGGCAGAGCTGGGAAACCTCTTCTCTCCTCACCACACCAGTGGTCGGATTGTGTCTGAAATCTGGAGTGAAGAAGCAACTGGAGTAATTTCACCAGCATTTTACCTACTTTATGCCAATTGTAGTGTGCAAAGGACTTGTTTTATGACTTTGCCATCCTTTCCCATACAGAGAGGGAGAAGCATTCTCATTTAATATTAATTTCCCCTCTGTGGATTCAGGCTGCTTCTGACAGTGTATCAATTATTTAAACTTGTTTAAAAAATTTCCAGGATTAAAGAGATTAGTTTCTTGTTGATTTTGGTAATTCCTCCTGCTTTTGCATCTCTGAGGCTGAGTGCAACACAGCTACTGAGTTCCTATTTGCTCAGAGTTCACCCTATCCAGGGGCAAAAATGGAAATTTTGTTTCCATTTGTAATTGCCAAGTTCATGTCTGAGTGGTAAGCAGCTGCCGCAAACTGGGTGTTAGTAAAGCAATTAAAGACGTTTTAGGTGGCGCTGTTAGGTGAGCAATCACTTATACCACTACACAGGGACTGTTAGTTGTACGTTTGTGTGTACAGTTAGGATCTTTCTGCAGAAATTTACATTATGAAAGTAAATTTGAAAGAGACAACAACATTTGCAGTTTTCCTCTGAGTTGGTTTGCATTTCTCAGCTACATAAAGTGACCAGTCCCTTGCAGCAGACAGTTGAGGTGATTCCACTGTCAGATCACCAAACCTCATGTGCTACTGTCACAAATTGAAAGAATGTCTAGAGATCATCTGTTGTCCTCTGCATAATGTGTCTGTTAGCTGTGGAAGAACAGCTTACCTGCTCCAGCCTACAAGTTGAAATCAGGGCTGTAACTGGCACTTAAGAAAATCTGGAAGAAAGGATTAAAAAGAATAATCAAAGAGCTTTAAAGATCAAAAAGCAAACAGGTCTATGAAATATACATGAAAACACACTAAAACCTCAATCCCAGCATTATCTGTCTCCCATCCAATCATTAATTCATGGGGTTTTGCTACCAGGAAGAGTGAACTCCTGAAATGGGTTCTTTGACTGTGTCTTCCCTTTGCTAAGCAAGACTGCCTGAACAGTCCAGCTCGCCACTCAGGCAGAAAGGAATGTTTGTGGCTTCCTGCGATACCCCATAAATGTACCTTTGCCTTAATTAACTGGTCAATCTTGCTTAACAAAGGGAAGACCTAGTGATACTCATATCTAAACCCAAGTTTCTATAATTACAAATTAATCAGGAAAAACCCTCAATAGGCTTTTCTCGCTAAATATTCACAGTTAGAAAGAACCAGATGGCCCATTATTTTTCTTCCCAACTGTTTCATGCTGCATGATAGACTTTATCAATCAGCCCCAGAAACCAATCTTCGCCCAGTCTCCAGCACAGTCGTCATCAATCACATCTGTGAGCAATGGCGCTAGAGCCTCATCACAACCTTTCCTTTGCTAGCAAGCATCACAGCTCGGGGAGAGAGGTGGAGATGTACATTTCAAATATCGATCATTCTCTCCTGCAGTGAAAGGATGGTGGGAGGGGAGAAGAGAGAGAGATCGCGTGTGTTAAAATGTTTTATTTTTGTTGTCAGTGTCTCTGGCTAGAAACTGATAAGCTGCAGGAGCTGAGAGCACGGAGAGAGTCTGGCATGAATGGTGTGTGGGAGGAAGGTCAGGAAGGGAGGAAAACAAAATGTCTTGTTGTTACTACCATTATTTGTGTTGCAGTGGTACTACCAAGCTTTTAGATCACGTGTTCTGCCCACCTGCTGCGAACACCTACGTAAAAGTCAGGAGCATTATCTTCATTCTCCAAATGGAGAAACTGAGGAAACTTTAACTTGCACAAGGCAAGCAGGCCCCAGACAGAGGTGAGAAAAGAGCTCAGTTTTCTCGAGATGTAGAATAACACTCTGCCACCCAGGTTGCATTGCTTTCCCTTTATAGAAGAGGGTGAATCTGAGATCAGGGTCTTGCTGGGCAGACTATGGTACAAGGAATAGAGGAAGAAAACAGATTTCCCAAAGGTCCCTGCATTCTTTCCACTTCCTGAGCTCTCTCTGTTATTGTAGGTCATCAGTTGTCATGTGGTTTTCCATATCAAAGCTTTATTTTGTGCTTTGTATACACACAGAAGAAATCTGTTCCAGCTATATGTGATTGCAGTATGAACCAGTGGGAACCCTAGAGAAGTGAGGTGCTTCTTCAAATGTATTTCACTTCATAAGATCAAGGAAAGAAGAAAGAAAAAAAGGAAAAAAACAAATACAAAAATACTGATTTATTTTGCATGTATGTTTCACAATTCATTGATTTCACTTGAGTTGTTCCTAATTTACATGGAAAGGTAAGGCTTAGTGTCCTGGGTCTAGTCTTCCACTCATTCATGCAAACTGTATGTCAGTAAATCACACCCATAATGTCTGCAAGGGAGACAGAGAACAGAGTGTGTTTCTTTCTTTCTTATGCCCTATAACACTGTTGGTTCCCCTTCCAGCACTGAGGGATTTTATTCACTTGAGGTTTCTTTAAGCCATTCTCAGATGCTGAGAATTTAATCTCTGAGTGTTTCTAGTAGTCTGCGTTAACTACCTGAAGAAGTCAGGCTAAGGCTGCACAGCCGTTTGAAATGTTGCTCCTTGTCGGGTTTAAGGAGGCTGAGAATTGTGAAGCACATATTTACCATCCGCAGCATTGCCATGCTGTGGTCCATGACTGTCCATGACCAGGTTGATGCAACCTGGTTGCATGGAGCTATACTGGATGTTGTGGTAGGATTTGAGTTTTGCTTCAGGAACTTTCTGGAGAGTTAACGAAGCCTGCAGCTAACCAGCTGCCTGTGCTAGGCCAAAAGAAATGGTTTGCATGCGTACCTCTGTATTTAAGTTACATGTATCACACATGTCTTGAGCTGGAAATCCATCAAAAAGGGATTTATCAGTCTTTTCCAAATTTGTGCTTTGAGCAGTCTGATGTGCAGTATAAAAGCAAGATATTTCATAAGGCTTTTTTTTTTTTTAATTGGTCAAATATTTGACACTTCTTATCCCACTGTTTGTTTCCCACCTGTGTTAGCCTGGTTTCCTGTTGATCTCAATTCTGCAAAACCACAGCAAAGACCATCCCTTCTGTCATTGGGCTTCTTAAGTACAAAGAATGTGTATTTTGTCTAAAATCAGCTGTGTAGTAGCTAAGGTGCACAGACTTCCCTGTTCCTGCTTCCCCAGGTATCTGTGTACCATGTTCTTTGAATCACATCCCATTCCTTCATCATCTAAACAGAATAAGCTTTCTGTGGGACCAGTGAAAAGCAAAATTAAGAATAAAGTGCCCAGGAAGGGGATTGATGGAGATACAATGGTAATTAAGCTGGCAAAGAAAGTTATGTGGAATCAAATCACCTCATGCTTCCATGCCTTTCTGTCCTTTAAAAAAAAAATACTCTGGATGCTGGTTTACCCTAATTGGCTCTTCATTCTGGCAAGCCAAAGAGAGATCAGCTTCTTTTTCACTGCCTTTGTGTCCCTGCTTCCCGTCCTAACCTAGTGTAGTCTTCTGTGAAATTGTTTTCTCTGCAGAGACGGACTTGCCTCATCTCTTGTAATTCCACTAGAATAATCCTTGGCTCTGTGCTAGAAAAGTGCTGAGCGTAGTCACTGAAGGGAACACTGGGGAAACATAGGCATCTGCACACATACACCTTAGTGCTGGGGGAATTCAGGCAACTCAGAAAACATGGAAGATTTGCAAATATCTCTTTCTTTCCTTTAATGCTTGCACTGTGGTAAAGTAGAAGAGGCTCAGGGAGCAGCCAGCCAGGAGGGTGTGCCAAGTGAGCAAAAATAGTGGCGCACTGAAGGCAAATGCAGGGGGAACAAATGCTTTGTACAGGACCTCACCACATAAGGAGCAGGGTGGTTTGCAGGCAGTGCACGTAGAGACCTGAGACTGCTTAGCATCGGAGCTGAACACAGGGCCAGACCATCAGCATCGTAACTCCACTGACCTTACTGCAATTAGTACAAGAGGTTTTGTCCCCGAGTGCTTATGATCTTAAGTGATGACAATAATAACCTAAGACTTACCTGTCTGTGTAACGCTGTGCTACAAGAGGGAAAGACCTAGTCCTAATTATTTAACTAAATAAAGAATCCTCATCAACATCCTGTGACTAAGATAAGCATTGCCCTCATTTTTACACAGAGAGATGTAGAGGTAAAGCACAGTCCTTTTAATAGATCTTACAATTCCCAACTCACCATCCGAAGACCTCACCATGAGGTGCCAAACCAAAAGGAGGCATAGCTATTACATGTGTGTGATTTAAAGCCAGAAGGGAACACTGTGGTAGGCCTCCCTCATACAACTGAGTAATTCTTTTCCCTTGCTAGATAAATGATGACAATAATACCAAGCTTAACAATTCCCAGTTACACTAGAGACCATCTCTTTCTGAGAGTTAGCCAATGGCGATTTTCAGATATTATCGACATAGCCTACAGTTCCAGCCATATCACACCAGAGTCCTGGCAGACGGTTCATTGCTCCCTGTGGAGAGAATAGGACTTCTTTCAGAGTTTATTGTCACTGTATCAGTATTGTGCCTCAGGTTATCAGCCAGCATCCAAATGGCAGCGCTGAGGAAGATGCTTATCCTGTGGTCCGATTATTCAGTAATTTCCTGTTATTACTCTCTTGCATTTGCTTCTGAATCCTGGCCATTGCCAGCAAGAAGATTTGAGCTAGATGGGCATGCTCTGGTTAGTACGGCAGTGCCCACATTGATAACCTGGTTGTGACCTGTGACACACTGAACTTTAATGAAGTCTGATAGGAATTGAAAATTTTCTGTAGTTGTATCAGCCAGAGTAGATTTAAATCTGAAATCAATTTGTAGACATGACTTTGACATGGTTCAAGACAGAAGGATGTAGAGCAGGAAGCCAGGAGTAGGGAGACAGCAATTGCCATGTAATTATGGGGTCTGTCACTTAACATTTATACGTGATGGGTGTCCTAAAAGACGAGAGGTTGTCATTTGCATTATGGATATGCTAATTTGTCATGCTGACAGACAACAGAATCCCAACTCATACAGTCATTGTAACTAATTAAACGGACAAACCAATCAACAGACATGGCAGATGAGGAATTTTAATGTGAAGAATTAAATATATAGAGTGACCTTGCGATGGTGCATAGTACAATTTTGTTTAATACCAGAGTCTTAGCAGGAAATTACCTTAAAAAGCACCTAAAGCGTGACAAGGCACTAGTGACAATTTTGCCAGGGTCCCATAGCAGCTTTCGTCCGGAAGGATCTCAAAGCATTTTATCAGCTGTCTAGATTCACTTCAATGAAAATGTAACCTGTATACCAGTGTGCTTTACCAGTGCTTGCTCTCTGCTGAGGTCAGTTCAGTTTCTGTTTTAGTTCAGGCATTGAAGATTAACTCTTTCTTTCTTTGTCCATCTATCTACTTGGTCTTTGTCTCGTTCATCAGCTGTGTACAGTACTATGATTAAAGTCATACGAGGAAGTCTTTTGTACAACCCCGAATTTTTATTTTTATTTTACTTCTTTGTTTCCAAGCAGCAGATACAGTGTATCTCCTGTTCAGGCAACAGGCTCCAATAGCATAAGGATTTACTTCTCAGCTTTGTTGCTTTAAATGTGGTGAACTGGGCAATCCATTTCCTGTCTCTCTCATTCATAAAGCCATCTGGGTACATCAGCTGTGATGGATCATTTCAATATTATGCCTTCTGTCCTGGAAATGGAGCTTTCCCTCCTCTTTTAGATAAAAGCTGCTAATATTTGAGTCCCCATTCTAGTCAACCAGACCATCAGACATAAGGCTTCCTGACAGCATATTTGTGTCGTGAACATGTGACACTGCTCCTTGCTTCACTAGCCCAGACAATAAACATTGTGGAGCCAGAGCAAGAAATGAGAAGGGGGATTTACAGTGCATAGCATCATATGGCTTGTAGGCTAGGTTCATCCCTGGGTTAGTGCTGTTCAATTCAGAGGAATTATCCCAAGTAGTGAATCTGCTCCAACGGCAGACAGGCAAGACCGGAATTTCAGCTCTGTTTTTTTAACTCACTCTTGTTCAAAATATATAGAAGAATGCTTAGCACAGGGTGCTGAGGATTTATACTGAGCTTCGTTAACCCATTGCAGAGGCTGGGGAGAATTTTGAGACAGGGATTTGACTTCAACTCAGGTGCTATCAAGCTTCTAAAGCTGTCCAACTTCCAGGGGGATTCAAGTAACAGCTGGGATGAGAACATTGTCAAAGCTGATATGATAAGAATTTACAAAGGTAAAAAGGCTGAGGGAAACTGAGGGAAGGTCCCCAGCAAAGTTTGGTGAGTGGGCAGATTAATTTCTTTTTTGAGAAATTCAAGGTAAATTACTTTAATAAAATGTTATTCTTATACTTGCAAACCTCTTTGAAGTTGAACTGAACTTTAAAAACTCAGTTTGTTATTAGATAGCTCAACAAAATGCTCTTTGAGTGCTTGGAGCACTCAGACAGCCAACACTTCTATGAGGCATAAGGACTAGGAATAGAAAATAGTATTGTCAGTACTGTAAGTCATTACATCCCTCAGCAGAGAATCTCTTTTGGTTGAGGAAGTTATGAAACTGGAAGGGGTTAAATGTTCAAACTTTCTAATCAGCCAAGGGTTCAGAACAAATAGTTTGATGTATGATCTGCTCTCCTTTTTTAGTCAAGTTTTAGTTTCTTTACAGTCATTCTTATAATCTTCCTGTGCACATAAAAAGCAGTAAAAGCATTTAAGGTCTGTGACTGTTTTTTGTACAGGATGAAAGGTGTTCACGCATACAGTAGATGTGCAGTAAGCTCCCAGTAGAATCCCAGGCTACATGGAATTTACCCATTAGATTTCATTTTGAAGAACATCCGTTCATATGGAAATCACTGAAATTTGTCAGATTGCCAGTTTTGCTTGTTTAGAAGAAAATTAAACCTTATGGTGTTTGCAATGCCTGATAATTTGGACACACAAACTTACAATAAGAAACACACCTGCACCCACCCCCCTGTAACATGAAACCACATGCACTTAAAATTGGGGTTTCCTGAGATCAAAATTCAAAGGCAGCCCTTGCTGAAGAAGGTATATGGAATGGGGAGTGAAAAGAAACTGACAGCTATCATATCTGTCTGAATACCTTTGTGACCTGTGTTACCATAGCATCTGAGCTCTTCCAAATCACTAACCAATTTTGACTGCACAACCCTTCTGTCCAGGGTAGAAGCAGTTCCACTACTTTAAATTCATTCTTCCTATGGAGAGTTAAATGGAGAGGAGAGGAGGGAGAGAGGTACAGAGAGGCCAAATAAATCAGCACCATTTACAAAAAGGTTGAAAATTAAAAGAGAGGGAGGGAAAAGAGGCAAGTGCTAACAGTAAAACGAAAAATGAAGAAGTGCCATGATAAAAATGATACAGTGTCCAGGCAGCCCAGTCCCCAACCTTGAAAACTCCATGAGTAAAACATTGCTCAGTGAAGATGAATTCTTTCAGTTAACCTTGTTCACAGCAACATCTTTGCAGGTCAGAAAATTATTACTTTCTCACTTTCCAGCTCTCAAGTGGGTTCCTGAATATCTCTGCATATGGATGGGTAGATTGGATTGGCTTAGGCTGAACTGAATTGGCAGACAGATTTTCCTAAATCGAGGGATATTGTGCAGTATCATTCTTTTTCAATAAGAATATAACGAGGAAAAAATCCTCTCTGAAACAAACAAAGGCACCACAATATGTTGCCATCAGGCTGGTTTTTAGCCATTGACCAGGCTGAAATAGCTGCACTGCAGCAGAAGTGCCTGGAAAAATTATGAGGACTTCAGCAAAACTGCAAAAGCTATAGGAGCAAGTTGTTTGTGAGTGCCTGCTCCATTCCATCTGAAAGGATTCATGCACCTTCCTTCTTTGTAGCTCAGCCCTGAAAGTGCTTTCAGCTCCACACTGCAATATGCAGTGTGGAAACACTTGTCTTCCTCTTATCCACTTTCACTTGTCAGTTGAGGTCTTTTGACTGTGAGGCTGGATGCTTAGGTTCTCAGTTAGGAAAGGTCCTCCATGAGGGCTTTTGGACCCTAGATAAAATTAAGAGCTCTATGCTTTTTCATGTCCCTGATGTCACCAAACTAATGCAGTGGGGCTGTCCTATACCCAGGAGTTAGGGATGGTGCTCTTATCACTGAGCAAGTACAAACCAGTGATATGCAAGGCAAGTGTTCTACAAGGCAGTGCAATCCCCCTTCTCCCTCCAAGCCATCCGTTTGCTTCCCAAAGGCTAGTGATTTAGCCCGGGGAAAACAGCAAAATCTTGTAATGTCCTACCACTTCTCACATTCCCAGGCAAAGAAGATATAGGGGATAATGGAGTGTCATGTTTGTCTAATGGACTTATTGCTACTTAGCAATGCAACTTCACCAGCAAAAGTAGGCAAAAATTGATAAAGAGATAGCGAACAGAGCACCACAGCTTGGTGTTTAATGATAATCCTTGCCCACTGGATACTTTTGATCCTGAGGCAAACATGAGAGACAGAATGTCCTTAGGCATTTGCTTTTAGGCAAATCCACAGCTGTGTACTGAGGAATAAGGATTCTTAGCTACTCTAAACACTGAGCATTCATTTAGGATAATAAGGTCAACTGGTCAGACCTTGCAGGTCACAGATCTTATGTTTCACTGAACTGGTTTTAAAAGGGGACCAGTTGTTCAGAGAACAACTAGTTGTTGAGAAAACTAGGTGGTTCCTTGCCACAGAAAGAACAAACAAGCAAAAGACTTGTCTGCCACCAGTGTCCAAGGTGCTAGGGCGAAAAATGACAAGAAAAGCCTGTGTAAAGACAACAAGAAGCATAAGAAATTCTCCCTGATCCTTTTAGGATCTGATTCTTTAGCTGGAGAACACAGTAATAGATTGCAGAACCATATCAGATCATTGGAAAAAAAGCTAGATAGAGAAGCAGAAACATATGGCAATGAAAAAGCCTGCCTTGAGAAATGGAAAATAGGCCTTTTCTGTTTTTAATAATGTGTCAGCCTTTGTATGAACTGGCCCAGAGCCCAAAGAAATGGACTGTTGCTTCCATTTACAAGAAGACCAGGTCTGGCCTTCTGATGGCTCTATAAATAAATGCTCCATTATCTCTTACAAATATTTTTCCAATATGTTATCTGACCCTAGGTTTATTCATTCACAAATTTGATCATCTTTTATAGCAGAAACTAGTCTCTTTTATCCAGGAATTTCAAAGTGCTCCACACATATCTGTGATTTCAGCTTGTTAAATGTTATCGAAAAGGAAGCTGAGGCATGGAGAAAATGAAATAAATGTATCCAAATTCATGCTGTGAGTCAGAAACAGAGCCAGGAATAGACTGGCAATGAACATACCAGAAATGATGAAAGGTCAGGACAAAACCCAAGACTCACTAGTTAGATGAAGCTGCCTCTTTACATGGTACGACACTCACTAGAGCTAGGATTCACTGTGTGCATGAAGAAAAGCTGATAAAATGGATATTCTTACATTCGTTACACTGTTCTTGTCTATACTTTTCTCTAATTTCCTAGTCTGTATGTTTGTGTCTTTCGCCTCATCAGAAGAAGGTGTGTAGCCTCTGTAATAAGTGTTTCCCTGGTAGCTTTGAAACTTCGTGTTAATTTTAACCTTCCAAGATCTGTCATTCAAATGAAGGAAGGGAATGCCTCAGATGGTTGTTTCACTTTATTTTTCTTGCAGAGATTTCTATCATGGGTAAGCATATTACATAAAAGAGTCACTGCTTGATGCAATTTGTGTTAGTTCATTAAGCACAAGATATGATTAATGTGAACACTTCTTTAATCAACCAAAGATGCTGTTACAGACACTTAAAAGCTCTGTGCACTTCTAGCTGTTCTTTTCTCCATATTGCTGCTCTGCCCAGATTTGGAGGAGAGCAGACAGTTCACAGTCTCTACATGCCAGCATAGAGCGATTTTGAGCCATGGTAGCAGTTTCAATACCGAATCAGAGAAACTACAAAAGAATCTGCTTCTTCCCTGCAAATAATTCCCTATCTTTTGCACTTAAAACATATATCTGGGCTGTTATGCACCAGGAAGGAATTATTCCATTAACTGAGGTATAAAGAGCTGTGTAATGCTTAAGCAGGATGTGGAAGGTCAGATTACCAAGACCCCTGTTTCACCCAGCAAACTGCTACAATGCAGGTCTGTTCAGGCTAACCTAGAAAGAAACAAAATGATTTTTATTATCATCTTCTTTCTTGGCTCCCTCTGCCTTCGAGACAGTTTGACATAACAGTTATTGTTTCCATCGTCAGCTCCATAAAGATATGAACAGACATGGTCTTTTCTTGCATCTTACCTTGTGGTAGGTAGCTTGTCCGAATTTCAGTACTCTGTTACCAGTCTTGTTATTTAAATAAAGAATGACTGTCTCCTCACCGTTTCATTCTTCTTTTCCTAGGCTTAGACTAGCTGAGGCCAACTGCATCTGCCCCTGGCTGCAGTGGCCCAAACGTGTGGCTTTGTGTCCTTGCTGTAATGGGAGTTACTTGGCGTCTCTTTGCCTGGTCTGGTATTATCAGAGCAAGCTAAACAAAGAGACACAGACACTGCTTACAATTCACTTTGGCTACTCACTGCAGCCTGGTGATTCTCCATTACATCTCTGCTCATTATGAATACAGATAACAGACTATCATGAGCTGAGTAGCCTTATCCTTAAGAGATAAAACTAATCTGTGTGCTTAGATCAGCAGGCTTGTTCTTGCCTAATCTCACCTTGGAAAGCAGAGTAATTGCAGAAACATAGAAAGGAAGTAAAGAGGAAGGGAGTGAGAAACCCAGTGAACGTATCCCTCTAATTCTACCCTCTGAGCCTGTGGGCTTGCGCTGGTTCCTAGCCACATCTTTTCTGAGTATTGTGCATTTATACCGTGCATCATAAGGAAACAGTCTTTTACAAGAATTCTTTTGTTCAAATAAAAACAGAAATAAACCTTATGCATGGCCTCAAGAATGATCACACTGGGTAAAAGAACCCCTTGTACTCAAAGCTTAACTGGTACAATGGGCACCATGTGCAAAACACTTTGCTTTTATACTAGATTTCCTCTCTTTTCCATGTTTTGGCCTTCTCTTTTCTTTTCTCAGAACAAAAGCAACATCCATGTGCTCTGATGGCCTTGGTGTCAGATGGCTGTCTTTTGACCATACTCTAATGCAAACAATGAAAGCAATAAAAACAAGGTTGTTCAAGTTGGAGTTCAAGCTCTAAACCAACTAGATTCAAGCAGGTGCACAGTCCTGCTAATACTGCTTGTAGCTTGCAAGGAAACGCCTGACCCAAAGATCTGCATTCAGCTGTAGGAAACAGATCTAGATGCATGTTTCCTAGATGGGTTTCCATTCTTACTGTGGCCTAGGCCAGACCTTTTAATTTTACTTTGAGCTTGTTTTTGGAAAGAAATCCAATATGACCTATAATCCACATCCAAATTTCCTTCTGGGCTGACTTTGTAGTGGTTATCCTAAAACCTCAGTGATTTGGCCATTCCCAAACTCAATGCCAAAAACTACCTCCTTGCCTTTGGTGAAAATCTATACCAAAGCTTTTGAGACAGTTTTCTCCTTTCAACTCATGCCATTTCAGCCTCCGAATGTGAGCTGAGACTACAGAGTTATAAATGAAAAAAACAAAAAGGCATCCAGTTTGTAAAATCTATGACTTAATATTGATTTTGGACATCCCATGAATTGAAACAAGCCTTCTGTGCAGAAATCCTCCGAAGATGCCATGTTCACCTCTCCTCTTGACACAACATTTTATCGATCTCCATGTTTGTGCCACATGAATGATGGATTATTGCATACCAAACCTTGCAGTATTCATTTAATGCCTTTGAATAAAACATTTCTCACAGATTAACTGAGCAGTTTTAAGTGAACGACCATTTTCATCTGTTTTAAATTTTCATGGGTACTTTTCTGGAGAACAAGTACATTGTTAATAATTGAAGAGAATGAGACCTTGCTAATCTCTTTGTATTTTAATAAAGTCCTGTTGTACCCCATCATTTATTTTTAAAATATCAGCATTTATAAAAATTCATTAAATTTACTTCCCTCTCTTTGAAATGAATAATCCTGAGATTATGCGAAAAGAAGTGATTATTTATGTACCAGGGAACTGGAATTTCATTGTGTCCAGATAGCTATAAATGTGGCTTGTGATGGATTGAATGGATGAGAGGAGGGAGAAACACTTTTCAGTGGAAGCAGAGAGGCACTGGAAGAGCAAGTTTAGAAAGAGAGGAAGGTGGAGAGAGAGAGAGAAGCAGGAGGCTGGGAGAGAAAGAATAGGGAAGCAGTTTGGTCATGGAGACAGATGGGCATATAAAAACAAGATGAAGTGCAGGTAGGTAAATATGTAGAAATATGTGTACGCAGATGAATGCATACATCTCTCTAATATATTTTTTCCTCTCATTCTGTCCTTTCATTCCTCTGTCTATGATGCTATTCTAGTGACCTATGCGACTCTTTCTCCAGCTCACCTTTTGTCTTCTGTCTCTCACTGTCAATCCTTTTCTGTGCCTCAGACTCCAATTCAAATCTTCTCTGCCTGTGTCGAGAGCTTCTCAAAGTGTGACTTTACATGGTCCCATTTCTCTTTTCAAATACAATTACTTCTTTACACAGAGCCCCAGGATTACATTTCAAAGGAGAAGAGAAAACCCAATATGTACATGATTTCTTTTATCATTATCAAGACAATGTCAACCCTTAGAATGCTGGTCTCAAAAACCTTTCATTCCAGCAAGTTTCATCAAATTCGGTGGTCAGATAGAGCATGTTTGGTACAGGGATCTGATAAAGAGAGCCCTGAATGCTCCCAAAGATGCTGTACGTTAGTCATACATGCTTATAACAGCATGTGAGTGAAGAGGCTTTGGCAGCAGTAGTGAAAAAAACAAAATAAATGCATTAGGTGCCCTCCTTAGAGGGTATTGGTGCACACAGAGATTGGGATTAGTTCTCTAATTCTATGTTAGTACAGATTTTTGTGACCAGTAGATTTTTGCTGATTCCAACCACTCTTGAGCTATTCTGCCTTCAGTTCTACATCTGGTAGTTGTCTTTTGGTTTGAAGGGGCTATGCTGAGAGGGTAGTAATCAAACACTCATGCCATAAACTGAGATCTCTGCCTCCTCCAAGAATCTCTTTGAAATGTTGCTTGTAAATTACTTGTTGATATTTGACCATGAGTCACCTCCGCATAAATCTTTGCCAGGTATTAAAACCGTTGAAAACATGCTGGAATGCTGAGATAAGTAGGTGTATTAGTGGGAGGAATGGAAATTGGACTGGGTAGCACAGCTTGCTGTGGTGGGTTGACCCTGGCTGGATGCCAGGTGCCCACCAAAGCC
>NW_010973209.1:3195967-3320280 GCF_000737465.1 Haliaeetus leucocephalus | reverse complement strand
GGTGGGTCCGTCTTGGGGCCGGCTGGGGCTGGCTCTGCCAGACATAGGGGAAGCTTCCAGCAGCTTCTCACGAGTGCCACCCTTGTAGCCCTCCCCGCTACCAAAACCTTGCCACGCAAACCCAATATACTTGTGTTTAGATAGCCTTCTGTGTGAGTGATTTCAAGCAACAAGTTGTGAAAACCTGTTGTGGGAAGGAGCTTAAAACAGCTCTGCATTAAATCTTCCTGTAGAGGAGAAAATCTTCTTTTTTCACATTTTTAATCAAGTTTCTGCTTAGCTGTTTACTGATGAGCTCATGATGGGGAATAGAAAAAGTAAAAATCGGTGCATGAGACAGATTTTTAATGGAGCTGCTGTTATCAAGCTAAGCAGGTTGAGTTTGATCAGTATTTAGGGTAGGACTTCTCAAAAAAAATGATACTGTACTGCTAGAAAGGGTATTGTTCAACAAGATCATCAGTGTATTAAGTACCTCTAATCAGGTCCTTGGCAAACAAGTATGGTCACAGAGGGTGGTATCAGTCACTGCCATTTGGTTGGATATAAAACTGAATGTCTGAGTACTAGTGATCTGGGATGTCTTCCCATTTGCAGCCTAATATTCTTCCTATCTGTATTCCCCTTGGATTCACACGAGTTACTGTTCCTTTCACTTCCTATCTCAGACTGTGTAGCATCATCCTTAAATAGCTGTCATATTCTACCCAAGGTGGAATTTGCTGCATTTCAGTGGTGGATAAAGTGATTTCAGTTTTTGTATAGGAGAGAGATCACATGGAAACTGGGCTAAGCTCTGGGCCATGCCCTAGCAATTTATGCTACCTCTGTGGCACAAAGCAGTTGGGAAACTGGATTATCCTTTTGCAGAAAGGTTCCCAGAAGCACATGCAGCTGGAGTAGCTATCTGTATCACTCCATCCATGGCCCTGCAGGGGCACATCCTTGAGATTCCTCCTCAAATTATTACTGACTACTGGAGTGCCTCTGGGTCATGTTCATTTACGCCATGGGCTGGTACCCGGTGGCACCAGTCACAATGCAAAGGCTGGACTTTCACATCAGTTGGAATTTTGTCTTGACCCTGTACATTAAATGCACAGGACCAATTTCATCTAGGGTATAGGCTTCCCTGAACAGCCAGGGAAGAAGGATACAGGAGCAATTAATTGATGGGATAGTTCACACATGCTCAGTGTTTGTCTGGTTCTGTTGTATGGTAAATCAGTTCCAAAACACAGTCAGGCAGCACTGAATGCTTGGGGAAATGCCACCTAATTTGCATTTATTATTCCTGTGGTATCTCCAATTATGGTCTTTGGCTCATGCATCTACAGACAGTGAAGAAGGAGGTTCTCTCCTAGAGCAGTAGTTAGCTGGCTTGTCCTCTCCTTGAAAGTGAAATACGGGCCAGTTTACATCTTTCTGTTATGCATTTGTTTAGAGCAATTGCCTTTCTACCAGGTCAGCAGTTCGTCCCTATGTACCTACTTGTCTCTAAAAGATATGGACTGCCTCTTTTCTGCAGTCCGGGCCCAGTTGGCTGTGACTGATGGCTTTGCTTAGACCTTGGGAACTTCAGGCCAGTGGTACATCTCAGCGGAAATAAGGACTTAGCCTTTTTAGAAAACAAATGACTTGTCTGGTAGTTCACTCTGTCTCTGGAGTATAACACAATCAGTGCCCATACGACTGCTGCACGCACTCCCTGTGACCACAGGCCGGAGAGTAATGCAAGCCAGGGCTCAGCTGCAAACCCTTTGTACTTCTATGACATGGGCTTTTTTGGGCTTGAACTGCAAGTGATGTCAGTGCTCTTGTCACTTGAATCTCTAGCCTCCTGATGATCCTATTTTTGCAACTGGCTTGTCCCAAACTGACCTCCTTTAGCTGCTACTTAGCAAATGCACAGTCACACACACACCATGACACCTGGGCATGCAATCACACAATCCCAAATTCATATGAGCCAATTCACTCTCCTCCTTGTCCCATCTCATTGCACTTACATGCATTTTTACAGTCTTACAAACAGAATCATGCAGGTTAAATCTCTCCAACACACAGGCTGCTGCAGGCACACGCTTTCTTGCTTGTAGATGCAGCCAGACACACAATCCCAAGTTCACAAACAGTAACAATCAAAATACTAATATTCATACTTTCCTTTCTTTCTTGTGCATTTTTACACATGGCTATAGCACAAACACAGTCAGTTTCATCCATATATACTCTGGATCTCCTGTTTCCACAGTCAAAGTCTCACAAGGCCTCAGACATTGTCTGTCTGGCGCAAGCAGACACAATCCCTTGAAATGATTAGATTTGTGTGAACACTAGTGCATAATACACACACTGTATGACAGGTAAAGTTACCCAGGCCACCCTCCTCTGCATCACACATGCACCGTCAGTGCAGAGATCACATGAAAACATGTTTTTATTTTTACTTTACATAAGGTGGACAAAATTAATGAACGAAACTTCACTCTAGGATCAGTAAAGCAGCTGTGGGAATGTTTTGAAATTATGTTACACTGAAGGTCTGTTATTTTTTAATATCCCCATATCCCCAGGTGTATTTTCAAATATGATCTATGGGTGAATACTGAGCCAGCTGTAACCCTGACAACAGTGACCCAGATGGTAATCAGCAAAATGGACTAATTGAATAATGTTGAGTTAGAACCAGTGCTTTGCAGAACTCTGTTAGACCCTGCAGTAACTCAATATAATTTAAAGATGTTGAGTGAATTTCACATTCTCCGTTGTGATCCCACACCTGCAGATGCTGGAAGGGACTTGCATATAGACAGCACAGACAATATAAGAGAAACAGCCCAGTGCAGCAGTGTGTGTCTGGGGAGTTCTTTCTGGAATTAAAAGAACTAGATTTATTTATCCCCATAAAACTCTTTGAGGCCCTTGAATAACCTGGAGACGTGACTGTTCATTACCAGTCAACAGTCACAGTCAGGGACAGATCTGCCATATCCCTTAGTAGAGTTAGAACACCATGGCTGTGTATTTTTAGGGCTTTCCATTAGGTTATGAGGCTTACCTGTGCCCTGAAAAGGGAGGGACGTACAGCAGGTTTGTTCATGTTTTTTCTCTGCTGGCATACTAACCCCATTGTTAACATGAAACCTCATTTCATATGTAATGTGCCACAGGGCTGTGTAAGCTAGGCCAGGTTGGATGGGGCTTTGAGCAACCTGGTGTAGTGGAAGGTGTGCCTGCCCATGGCAGGGGGGTTGGAACTAGATGATCTTTAAGGTCCCTTCCAACCCAAACCATTCTATGATTCTATGTTGCAGGGACAGCCTGAGCATCACTGCTCACAGGGGCAGGGAAGGCTGGTAGGATGGGGTCCCCGTGGAGCTGAGCACATTTGTACTAAGGGCCACCATACCTCTGACAGGACACAAGCAGGAGAAGATGTATTAAATGAGTCAGCCCACACAGAGAAATATGACAAGTACCTGGAGGGAAATAGAAGTTAGAGTGTCAAAATGGTTGCTAAAAAGAGGGATGAGGAGCTAGTTCAGGCCTTCCCACCCATTGAGGCTATGGTAAGCACACAGGGCTGAAAGGTTGGGCCCAGAGTAAAGAGCAGAGATCTGTTCCCAGTGTTGACTGAGAGGTTTGGGCTAGTAGTGAGTGTGGGAGGCCGCGATTCAGCCACCCCCAAGGCCTGTGTTTCTGCAAGCTTTGAATCAGCCTAGCTGCAGCAATAGAGAGGGATGATTAGAAGCAGAAGACAAAGCATCTGTGAATGGGAAGGGGCATTGACTTTCTGTCATTAACCTTTGAGACCCGCTTTGGCAGCCCTAGCAAGGAGAAGAATAATGAGCAATGTCCAGTGTTGTTGCTGTGCAGAGACCACTCCAGCCAACTGATTTATGGGGCAACTAAATAATTCAGCCTGCCCCTGCAACGCTGTGTTAATTCTTGTTCTGTCACCAGGGCTGAGGTGTGCCTGGGGCGAATGGGCTTAGGATGGTTGCTTGACAAGCTCATCTTCCTCACTGTACCCAGGACAGTAGAGCTGAGCTGGGACAGAAGGGAACAAAAGAAAGGGGCAACTGGAGTAGCAGCAGAAAGATGGTGCTGGTGGGGAGTGTTGGGAAGAGTTCTTGGCTGAACAGGGAGCCCAGAGCAATGCAAGATAATTGCCAAGGGCAATACCAGGTGAGTCCAAGCCTGGAGCATCCATCAATTTAGCCATGGTAATTCCAGCAGACATGCACAACTTTGTCCCTGCTTGAGACAAGAGACCAAGGAAACCTCTTAGCTGCAAAGCTCTGAAGAGCTTTCTCCTGTAAACAGTCATTTCAGCTGTGGTGATTGTTTGTGTGCTGCTAACTCCATTAAGTGTAACAACTCCAGGAATGCTACAGCCATAATGATGTGTTGCCCCTAATAATGAGGCCATTCGTGAGAATTGCAGTCCCCAGTGTGAAAAATGTTTTGAGACTACATTCAAAGGTCCATCAGTGGATAGAGGGTTGGAGTGAAAAGTCAGGAGAGAGATGAAGTGAAGACATGCAGGTATGGGGGGGGGGGGGGGGGGGGGAGGTTGATGATGTGCTTTTGCCAAGATAGTCTGGGTGGCATCTGACATTTCAGAAAGCTGTAAAAAGCCAGAAAGTAAACAAGCTTCATTAATTCCAGCAAAGGGCAATGTACATAGCTGCCAGCTTCTGCTCTTTTCGTTAGCTTTCCCCCTTATTGTCTAAGGGCTTCATTATCGTAAACAGCTTCACAAATTGCATAACAAATAGAGCTTTAAAATATTTAAAGAATAGTCGAACGGTAGGTAACTCATATTCCGTGGAGTGAGTCTTTTTCTTCCTTCCTTCTTTCCATTGCCATAGATCCCTCCTTTTCTCTTTCTCCCACTTCACCTTGTGTCTCTGCTCCCTTGATGTCTTCCTTGCTCTCTGCTTCTGGCCCTCTCACTGCCTCTCTCCTTCTGTCTCACTTTTTCACTATGCCAGACAGCATGTGTGTGTTCCCAATGCCTCCAGTGTTTAGCACAGTTATTCTCCTACCTGTTGGGAAGGGAGAGATTGGGGTGGAAAATTTAATGAGGTGATCCATAAGCCAGTTGTTTCCCATTTGTGTTTGTTTCTCACTGGAACAAGATAATTTGTATATCCACTTGGCAAACTGGGGGACAAAGTGTCAGAGTGAAGCTCTGTGGTACACACAGACTTTCACGTGCTTTTGTTCATGTACGATTTGGGAGATGCAGAGCTGTAGCCCAGGGTCACAGCTAAATTCAAGCTAAACCCCACCCCAGGCTATGCCCAGCATAAAGCTGCCAGGAGGAGATCTGCAAGCAGGGCACCTTTCAGACAGAGGAAAGCAGCTGACATCGAAGAGCACACGCAGCAGTAACAGACATTATTTGCAGAGGTGCCAAATAATTTCTGCAGTCTATTTTGGTTCAGGCACAGGGTAGCAAAACCATGCCCCCTCATAATAACATATCGTGCTGAGGAGTACCTGGATATGGATGACAATTCATCCAGGGGTGCTCTGTCTCTCTTTTCTTAGGGCTAGCCTGTTGGGCCACACATAATATTAGAAGATGCTATATTGTTAGATATGAAGCATCATTTTCAGGCATGAATTTATTTTCAAATGCAAAGATCTGTGGTCTGTTCCTGTTTGTGGGAAGGTCCCTTTTTGAATGACCTGAACCAAAAAAAGCTACAGACTCACCTACGGATACTAGAGACAGCTCTCCCACTTGAGAGAGCTTGGTTTCCTTCTTGCTGCTAAATTCTGTGAAATTCAAACTGGGCAAAAGTGAGTATTGCTCAGTCAAGGATTGGTCTATTATTTAACAAGCCAAGCCAGAATTATAATCTAAGTGCAGAGCAACTTGGGAGTATATGTTTAATATAATGCTCCAGGATTATGTCACACTGTGTCTTAAGGCTAAGATGTGATGTTGGAGTTTTAGTTACTCCATATCCACTGGGATAAGAGTTCATACTCAGGATGATCAGAAGAGGCGATGTGACATTCTTATCTTGTGGCTATTGGCCTCCTGCATAAAGGAAAGTAGGTGCAAAGGTACAGCCGTTCTCATTTTAAACTAACCCAGTGCAGATATGTGAGATGAGAGTAGCTGCGCAGAAGTCCTGACCTTCCCAAGAGTTCAGGAACGGTCTTCTCTGTGGCCTACTTGCCTGGGTTCTCCGTTTCTGCTCTTTTCATGTCAGCCTATGACACTGAGACTATGCAGTATGGAGAAAATCCTTCTTTGGTCCGAGGATCAGCCCAAAAGCAGTCTCCTATCTTCTGTGACTTGCTTGCTACTACTTCAGAAGTTTCCTGTTACATGAGCCTGGAAGTCATTCTCTGCTGCCACAGCTTGTGGTTAATAGTGCTGCTAACTTCAGCGCCACTGGGATCTTTCCTCCAGCTGGAGAATCACCATGGAGACCCCTGATGTGTCTTTGCACCCAGCACACCTCTTGGCCCTGACATTAATCCTTTTGCAATGTACCACAAAGTCAGCTTTAGCTTGGAGGAGCGATCAAATAAATATGAAAACTGCTCCCAGAGGAGGTAAATATTCGCTAGACAAGCAGAAAGAAAAGCAATAATATACCATGTAAGCTACTGCCTTTTATTAGCTCGGCTCCCTTTTCTCCCCTTGTAAAGTACTGTTGCATTGTTATATTAATCTTTACTCTGAAGCAAATTAAAGCAGGGACAGTTGTCAGAGTATTATTAAGAACATCTGTTTAATTAGGGCTGCCTTTGCATCCATTTGAGGGAGAAATGTAACACCCCTGTTCATCCACTCCTGCTGTCTCACTCCCCCTTCGTACCCTTCTCCAGCTATGTTGTGTGCCAGAGGAAGAATGTGTAGTGAATACAGGAGCACCTGGGGCCTTTATTACTTTCCATTTCCTCTGCTCGTAAGAGGTGTCAGTTCTTCTTATTAATGCTGGAGAAGAAGGCGGGGCAAGGCAGGGAGGTATAGCTGTCATGGGGTTTTTTAGTGATCTCTGTCTTGAGAGCCTCTATCCCTACTTTCTTCCCCTCAGAAAATAATTTGGAATTCTGTAAAGAGTTCATGAACAACTATTAATTATCATTAGCAATTTGCCATTCCAGGCCAGCCTTTCATCTGGGAATCTCAGAGCAGTTTTACAAATGCTAATTAATTGAGACTAGTTCATGAAGTAGTCTGTTAAACTCATTTTACAGGGGTAAATCAAGGCTAAGAGATATGAAGCGACTTGCTTGAGTCGAAGGTGGTGCTGCCAGTGGAACACAGGCTTCCCAGCTACAAATCGCGTGTTGCAACCACCCCCACAAGTGAGGTTCTCAAGCTCTCCTGCCTTCCCTGCAATGCCCCAGCTGGATGATGGCTTCCCCCCGACACACAAGACAACACCAGGAGGTGATAAAAACAGTTGCCAAAGCTTTGGCCTTGTCCATTTCTTTGTCTTCGCGAGATGGTTCACAAAATACAGGTTCACTAATAATGATAAAATACAATGATTTAACTGCAGCCAGACTGCCAGAATTTGAAGGGAGGTACAGGACTGCTCTGAACATACCCTGTTCTTCCTTAAACACTTGCTCCTGGTCTTTGTCAGGGCTGTGATCCAGCAAGGCTTTTGCCCTGACCCATTGAAAACAGTTCCTACAATCTTATGCCTGTCTGCTTCCCTTTCTCCATGTATCTCTGCATTTCTGTGTCTTTCCAGATTGCAGTATCTGATTGTCTAGGCACCATTTCTTCTGTATTTATGTAGCCATTTACCCAAGCAGCCAGCAGTGAATTAATCATTATGTCTACAGTCTCAGCTGGGAGAGGTATTGACTCATAGATTCAAGTCCAGGAGGCCAAGAGCTTGTTTGTTACCTGATAAGACTAAACTTCATTTGGGGCTGCCCAAGATGTCACGGGTGGTTTAATGAACTAACTTCGTGAACTACGAAGGTTGGAGCTTGGCTCTGCACCAGCGCACAGGAAACACGGTTTGTGTATCTGATTGGTCCTATTCTGTGTGCAGCAATTCGGCGCGCTGCAGATCACAGCAGTGCAGGGAAGTGCTTGCAGCAAAGAACAGTTAGGAATTCACAAGGGTTGAGAGAAACAGAACTAACTTCTCCCCCGCAACCGTTTCTCTTCTCCGTCCCCTATCTGTCCCATCATATGTTTCTGAAAATCAGAAATTTCAATTGAGTCAAACCTTTTTCTCCATTTAGCACAGACCATTTTCCCCTAAGAGTATATTCCCTGAAAGGTCTGCCTGTTCAGTCATATAAATTATCCACAGACTCAGGCTATCTGGTGAGTTAATCAGGTTTAGAACTATGTCAGGTCACTCAGAAGTTCAAAGCAGCCCATACCTACGTGTGAATCCAAATTCCAGTGAGCAGTCTGAGATATTGTAGCAAGAGCTGTTTTATATGCTAGAAATAGTAAAAAACCCATAAATCCTAGCTCAGTTTACAAGTGCTTGGAAATATCTGGGGTTCTGGGATAGTCTAAAAAAATGTGGACTCTGAATATTTGAGGCTTTCCCATCATTATAAGTATTAACCATATAATTAGGTATTATCTGAGAATTATCCATAAATACTCACCACAACATGATATTTGCTAAGTAATAATTAGGCTATGAAAGGAACTCAAATAATACCTTTGTCTAGAAAATTAAAGGCCCTGCACTGCATTTATACAGCACCATGCTGAGGGGGTAATAGGGTTTAAAATTGCGGTAAATTACAGTTAGACCAAATCTCAGCCCCCTTAAGTGTAAAGAAGCTACAGGGCAAAAGAGAAGCAGGCCTCCAAAGAAATTTTAGAGAAAGCTATGTAGATTACAGTTCTTTACATCAAGTTTAAAATCCACTCAGTGAAAGATGCAGACATCACAGCATGCTTTACCATCCAGCTCCAGAGGAGCTGTCCGGCTGTCGTCAGTACGATGGAAGGCCCCCAGGCCATGTTCACACATTTCTGATACCAGGTTAGATACTGTGCAGGAGCTTGTCCTGCTGTACCCAGCTCCCTGGGCACTGCACAGAGCCATGCACTGACAGCTACAGCATCCCTCATTGATGGGCTGACCATGTTACAAAAAAAAAAAAAATAGGACAAGGCACTAAGTCTGTTCACAGGGACAGCACCTGTGGACTACATCTCCTTCAACATTTTCATTTTAATTGAAGTCCCCATTTTCCAGACTTAGGTTCTTCTCAGAAGTACAGGATTTTTCTTCTCTAAACTTTCGCTATGTTAGATTGGGTGAAATGAGAGCTACCAAGGATGGAAATGATTTCAAGGGGACAGAGTTACATTTTGCTTTGGTTTGCAATGTTTCATAACTCTCCTGATGAGCACAGCAGAATCTTACGTATTTATTTATCATCATTAGAGATTTTGAGTTGAACTTAAGGAAGACAAACATGCAAATTTCATTGAATTTCGTATTTCCATTAGATTCATTTCAGAATCACAGGACACAAGCACATTTAGGGGAAGCCTTTGCTGCATAGGACTAAATGCTGAGTGTCTCAAAGCAGGCTACAAAATTAAAGGAGAATTTAAACATTAGATCATTTGTATTTCAAATTTGCCCTCCCTCCCACTTTGAACACAGTGTAAGAAAGGGATAGTAACCTTCCACATGAACTCCCATCTCAGTTTCATAAATATAAATCCACTCATGTTTGTGCAGATGTGTAAGCACTTCAGAAGAGATTGGGAGGAAGTGAACAGTTCTGCATGCATAGCAGGTCTTGAAGACCAAGCTGCAAATAAGGCTTAGGGCCACAGAAAGAGCTTTGAAGGTAAAACAAAAGCCTGAGTAGCTACTCAGTTGCAGGGCAACATGTCTACTGGACGAGGATAGAATCAGCTTTGGATGAGGATGGGCTCACAGAGATAAGATATGGGCAGGACACTCTAGTGGCAAACTGATCATAATGCATCTGCAGAGAGGGCTGAACTAAACATGCCTGGGTAATCTTGGTTCTGAAATTGTCTAATGTTTGCATGCAGGAACTTGGAACTTGATCATTAAAGGTAGTATTTGAGGTTGGGGGTTCTTCCCCTCTCTCAATCTGATAGGTTCTTTTAATTTTAGCACTGGTGATCTCTAGCAGAAAAAGCCCACTTCTGGTATCCTGTCTGAAACCCAAGATTTACTGAAAGCTCATTGTGTCCTAGTGGTTGGCAGTTTATGGCTTTTTCAAGAATAAAAGCAGCATTTGACTTTTGGAAATGGAAAAGAACAAGAGCGTACGTGAGACTTCCTTATTCCTCTTCCTGCGTGCTTTGCTTGTGGGATTACAACACATTTATGTTTCCTCTCCTGTGCAGCCAAACCTTTAAATGGATACTTTGGTACTCCGTGCATTTTGATCAATAACACTTGCTGTCTCTTAGTTACTTGTAGAGAGGGACTATAAATGAGAACAAGCAATACAACAGGGTGCTATAACCACTGGCATAAGTCACCCTCCACTGCAGCTGACCTGTGACTCCTTTTGCCTTGAATGTGTTTGCCTGGGTATAGTAATGGATTCCTGGTCACTATATTTTGAATAGTGATTTTCTATGGATGAGACCCAACTCTCATCTTGCTTCTTGTTTGATGGCTTCTTGAGCTCTCTCCTTTCCCAAGAGAGAAAGAAAAGACATTTTCCAGCAGATATGTCTGCACTGAATGGAAATTTAGTCTTTGTGTGCTTTAAACACTTTCATAAATAAATCAGAGCTGATGAAAGGTGCTAGTGTAGCAGTCATAGTGGTTGGAATCCTCTGCAGGAGGGGAACAAAATGAGCAGATTCTCACTCCACACCTTGTACCATCACAGTGCCTCAAACGTCCTCCTCCAGCCTCTGCACCTGAGAAATGGTTCCCATTTCTGGTCAGCAGAAACCAGTGGAGTTGAGTTAGTGCCACCTGAAGTGGGGATTTCTTGTTATAGAGACCTGTCTGTTCACACTGGGATTGAGCCTCGCCAAACTCAGTTCATACCATTACCCAACTGCCACCAGTCAGTGCCAATGCAGATTTATACAGGATTGGGACCTGGTTATCTGTAGCTTGGAGCAGGTGACATTTGGGAGTCTGGCATCTGAATTGAATTCTAATCTCTTTTACACTCACCCTCTGGCAAAGACCATTGGCTTCAGGAGGTCCAAGTCCTGCCCTGATTGTTTAGTAAGAGAGAGAGGGTGTGAAATTCTCATACCATTAGGAAATAACAGATCTGAGGAAAGAAGACAATTTGTTTAAAAGAAAAAAAGTGTCTGAGGGTATCGATGGTGCTTAAATCTGTGCAGAAAGTGCAGTATAAACATTAGCTGCTGTGCAGGAGGCTGAATCAATTGAAATCTCAAACAGATTTTAAAAATGTTTTTATTAAAGTTCCCCTTTTAGCCTTTTTATTGTAGGTTTTAAATTCTAATGTGCAGAGAGGACAAAGTAGGTGACTTAAACCTGCCACTACCTGGTGAACTTCAGCTTTTTATATTGGGAGTCCTCTGCCCAGAAGGCTTTGAAAAGAAAATGTGTTTCTGTGCTCTGATCCGTGAAGGATCTGGGCTACGTTTGTTCACTTCTCAGAAGTAAACACCTACACCTTGAGGACGGAAAATTTAAGACAATGCCACACTGGTAACATTAAAACTGGCTTTTGTAAATTTGGCTGAGGTTATTTAGAAAACCCAGTCCATATTCAGTGTACACAGCTATACTGGCTTGGACTGTTCAGATCTGCATCCTGCCTGAGTTTGGGACAGGAGTCTGCAAGTTAAAACATGGATATTGTTGTTAGTTGTTCCTCAACTGTCTGATGCAAAGGGCCTCATGCTGGTAAGCCTATGGGCATGTTTATTTTGCAGAGCTCTGTAGGTTTGAATGCTGCAGCCCTGCCCCAGCTATTTGTAACCCATATCTCTACCAAAGATTACTGTCTGCCTGTTTGTGGGAGGAATGTTTCACATGAGTGCTCTCTAAGCTGCTTCCATCAGACTCAGCCAGGTTAGTGCAAACCTATCATTTATGCCATTTGAGCTAAGCTGACCGATTATGACTGAAGTGGATCAAGGAATGCTCTCAAGAAGCAATCTGTCTGCTGAGCTGGAGGGACAGTAACTTCTGACAGAAGGGCAATAACAGTGCTGTGAGGTAGGGAAACAATGTCTTAAACTGCTCCAGCTGGTCTGTAGAAAGGCCATCTTTTGGAAAAGGCATTCTGGCATGGATGCCAGCCTGCTAGCTGAAGTTCCTCTGCAGATGCAGGGCCCTCCCAGTGTGATATCAGTATAAATCTTATAGCAAGTTTTGCAGGTCTTGTTTTGTGAATTGCTGCCATCTCAGGCAGGTTTCCCTAGTGAATTCAGGTAGATAAGTGAGGGGTTTTCATTTGCCATTGCAGGAATTTCCATATTACAGCCACCTGGCCTTTTGGGAAGAAATCTCACGGCTTTGCAGTAGCACAGCCCTAGTTCAGCGTCCTCAGTAACTGGCATTCTTTCCTCTGTGGCTTCTCACAGTCTCAGCCCTGGGACATGGGATGCTGCACTCTGCCTGGTGAGTTTTGGGTCTCAGGCTGTAGAATCAAGCAGCTCTGAATCTCTTATTGCAAGACAGAGATCCCGCATGGCAATAGTGAGCAATCGGCACCATCTGCCACTGTGTAAAGCCTTGTAGGCTTTTCTGTAGCTGGAGGAGGTTTCTCTCCACTGCCACCTGTATGCCATTTAAATTATGTGTGTCCCCTCCCTGATATCTTTGTTTCCAAATGAAAGGCAGAGATGAGACAGCAAAATACTGCTGATCTGCCTACCTTTCAAGCACTCTAAATCTGCCATGTAGCATTTGGAGTGGCTCGAGCTTGGTTCTTGCATGGTTTCCACTGCGGCAAAAGTAGAAGTATCCTCCTCATTGGGTCAGACTGCCATTTTACCACATAGGCCATTGAATAAAAAATGACACTCACTCTGCAGTGCATCAGCCTGGGTCAAGTCCCATTATCATTTTCTGTTTCTTGAAATTGTCTTCCCCACCTTATCTCTGTTTTCTTTTTTTAAACTTTAAAAAATCAGGATATGGTACTGAGCTTTAGAGTCAGAGTCCCTGGTGGATTATTAACACCAATAATGAAGAGCACAACTTTATGAGGATGAGGAGTTTGTTAAACTCATTAATTTTATTCATAATAGGGAATTAATGTGCAGAAAGGCAACACCAGCCTGGCGGTAATTGCTTTTTGGTTTTAAAACGCTAAGTGGAAAAGCTAAAAGTCATTTCCAGCTGCTGCTTCCTTTCTCTTCTCCTTCACTCCCCCTTCCTTCGCTTACTCTTCCTGTCTCTTATTTTTGTTTCACATGAATTGTTTTTTTTTCCTTCTGCCTCTTCTTCATTACAAGTCATTATATTTCATCATTACAAGACTTTGGTCATATTTCATTGCTTTCCCATTATGTTTTCATAATTTTTCTCCCAATATTACTGTACAGAGCAGAGCCGGGCAGAGAATTCAAGCAGCTCAGGTCTATTTCGATGCCTTAGCTCTTGTTGGAGTTAATAAGCAACCATATCTCTGGCCACTTTTGGCCTTTTAGCAAGCAGATGCAATCTGTTTTCACTCTTTCCTCTCACTGAATACACTACCTCCTTCAGGCAATGGGATGTCCTGTGATTCAAGGTTAATGCCTTGTGAAAATGTAAATACCATTTCATGCTCTCTTTAAAGTTGAAATAGCTCTTTCTCCTGTAGACTTCAGAATGTGGGAGGAGGGAAGATTATTGATTAAAACAATTGTAGAGGAGCACTGACCAGCTTGCTTAACATTGTCTGGCATTGTGGTCTTCTGTGCTCTTGGAAAGGAGCATCACTCCATATTTACACTGCAAAGAGAAAATCTGCCATGTCAAGCTTGCTGCTGTTGTAATGATGTAGCCCTGGACTAAACCCCAGACTTTCTTTTAGGTTTGATAACACTGTCATTAGTACAGCTTAGCCCTGGACAGAGCCCTGAAGTTCATGGTCTTTATGGTTTGACTCACCTAAGTTTTATGTAGAAGAAAATGTGTAGTTTGGTTGTCAACGTTTCACATATACATGTACCCAAATGCATGCACTCAGCTTCGGCTTTGCTTGAAGACAGAATGGGAATGGTATGAAAAGGTCAGAGACAGGTGTCGCACTTCAATTTGAAGAGCGGAAGGAAAGAGTAAAAAGTTCAGTCTTTTAAATTCAGTTTTTAGTGTTGCAATAAATTTTATCAATTCCTTAAATGCAAGCAGATTCTAAAAAACTATATGCAAAGTTCCCAGAGCCTTACAGAGCTGGAAACTTTAGAGGGCAGCTTTGTAGTGCCTTTCTTCCAGGGTACTAAGGTTGTTCAGAGAAAGTCTTAAGAACTGCTCTCAGTCAGACTCGGTTTCTGCTAAGGAGTCTCAGTTTGGGCTTCTTTTCAATTGTCTAGACCAGAACATTAAGTATGAAAAAGTCCTGTGACCCAGTTCCAGATGCAGACCTTGTGACTCATCTCAACTGCACCAAAATATAAGAAAAAATTAGTTATCATCCTTTTCTTGCTCTTTCCCTCTCCTTCTTTGTTAAATCTTCACTGTGTGTATGGCTTAATTTTAGTTCTGATAAAAGCAAATGACATTTTAATTTTTATAGCATGATTTATTGTCATTTGGGTTTTAATTTATGAAAAAAATAATTGAAAAGAAAGAGAGATTTAACCCTGACCATCGTTCTTGATAGCTATGAGCCATAGCTGTGAGACTGTAGCTATTTCAGGACATATTTTACTCACCCAAGCAGGACAGGGATATATCATTTTCTGATACTAGTTCTGTGCAAAGGCCTAATTGTTTGCTTGCTGGCTGAAAGAAGATTTGGAAAGAAAAATAATCTGATGATCATAGTACACTTTTTTTTTTACTCATTTTCTGCAATCAAAATGAAATGTCAAGGAAGTATACCTGTTGTTTATTCTATTTCCCTGCTCCGTCACAGACCTTCTCTGTTGCTTTGTGGTATAACCACTCTGATAGTCACTCTGTTTCATATTCAAGAGTGAGGAAATAGCTGTGTTTCCATCCAGCAAGGTCTACTGGTCTTGGCACATATAAAGATATCTTCACTTGCCCCTTAAAGACTGCACTTCTTTTCTACTCCCCAACATATCCCCATGATTGCAGAGTGCCAGGGCAGTGAAGAAAAGAGTATTGCTAGCAGCAGCCATGCCTCTCCTCGCCACCATTCAGGAAGGATGGGGTCTCCTTTCTTTCCTTTGGAGGTGATAAATTCTGTTCCAGATCACCAAAGATTTGTGTCTGCTATAATTTATAGCTGATTTAGAGAACTCTTTATCTTCTGTCCTTCCTCCTTTCATGTCCTGGTCCTGCCAGCACTATCTGGCAAGCCAGGAAGACTTTCATCTTTGGCTGGCTGCGAGGATTGCAGTTCTGTCCAGGTCCTAAGCAGACGGTGGCTGCCTCATTGTCAGGAGTCGTCTATGCCTCTGCCACAAGCAGCCTGGCAGGCCAGAAAATATGGTTACCAGGCTGCCTTTCGAACTCCTGCTGCGCTCCTGCTCTGTGAACTGCAAAGGGATTTCGTCTTCCTGCGTGGCTATGCCTCTTAGAGCCTGACCAGGACTTGGCAGCATCCATCAGTGCCCTAGAGGCCCACAAAATAGCACAGACACATCTACCGGCACCTCTTTTGTTCTGTGAAGATGCACATGGTGCCTCATCAGAGGCCAGTCAGGCTCTTATGCATAGGTCAAACCCTGATAGCTTGCCAGGGATCCAGCCTATATCAAATGGGACAGAGCTGTGTCCCCCGCCCAGCCCTTCTGCACCCCTAGCCGGCTGCGGAAGCATGTCCTCTGCTCCTTCTTAATGGAAAGTGACACTGTGGCTGTGCTCCGTAGCATGACCACGAGGCACTTGGCAGCCGGAGAAGCAGTGTGAGCGCTTGGACCCAGCCCCAGTGTGTGCCAGAACCTAATTGGCACAACTGGTCCTTGAATGCTAATCAGGTTCCTTATTAGCATCACCCAGCAAAGGCGCTGGGGAAGGAGTGGGCATAGTAGCAAACAGACGCATAAGGAGTGCTACCCAAGTCCATTGGAAGAGTCTAGCTAATCCTCTGTGCTGTCTAAGTGGCTGGCATGCACTCAGCTGCAAAGAGGGATCTTTCCTCTAATGCTTTTCTTTATCTTTTATAGCAGCTGAGGCCAAGCTCAGTATTTATATTAGTTCTTTTAAAAATCCTCTTGGTCTCTATTTTATCTGGTAGTGAATTCCACAGCTTAATTATGCATGTGAAAAAAGTAATAATTTACCTATATTCATCATAAAAGCGTTGCCCTTTCCTCGCTCCCCTCCCCCACTACTGTATTTTATGTATTCACAGGTTCACACATCTTCATCGCAAGATGCTGTTGCAAGGTGGATGTGTTAGGAGGGTTTTCTTTGGTACCTGCTGTGTACGGCACAGCGAGCACATGCCATGGTGAAAGATGAGTATGCACAGGGCTGCAGCTTCCTTTTTTCTTCCCTGTAAATGTGTCTCTATGCACTTGGTCACTGGGGATTTATGCAACGTTTTCCATACATGAAAAAAGCATTACAAAAAGAGCTTGGCTCCTCTTTCACCTGCAGAGGGAGCTTTGTGAGGGCCAGGGAGATGCTAGCTCTGCCTTTTCTGTACGATTCTGCAGTTTTATCACATTTTTGGCCCTGGGCTGTTAGTCAGAGGTCTTTCACCAGGATGAAACTCATCTGAAGAAAAAAAATCCCACTACCTTCATTCCCAAGCAAGCTCCCCTGCTTTTCTGTGCTTTAAACATCTTTGAGAAAACTGCTGTCAACAGCATCCTCTCCTTCCCTCTCTCTATGGGGTCTGTCTTGTGAGCACAGCATGGGTGAAGAAGAACAGCAAGCAGATGTTTGGATTTCACACTGCACCTCTCCTCCCTCCCCCTCTGCCAGTCCTGGAAGAAGATTTTTCACCAATAAGTGCAATGGGGATTCTTAATGAACAGCCTCTGTTAAGCCAGAAAAAATGTCCTATGAATACCAGGGGCAGCTGATGGATGTGTGCTGGTGTTGAGGACAGGATGCTGGGGAGCTGCAAGGATTTCTTGCTTGGGCAAGACAATTCTGAGTTTCTCCAGCCTTGTCTTTAGCAGAGGGGGTAGATCAAGGACCACTGACCAGAGCTTTGCCAGTTCTGTGAAACTTAACATGACCGTCAGTCTGTGGCCTCCAGTGTTGAAGGACTAATGGTGTGAAACACAGTCCTGGTGCCTGACTGTCTGCAGTCTTCTTGTATCCAAGAGGCCAAAAGGAAGAAGCTTTTGGGTTCTTGTCTGAAATGCCCACATCCTCATCTATCAGGAATTAAAATCCTGGTCCTAATGTCCTGACATGACACCTATTGCATTTAAATGCTGGTATTTATTTGTGCAGGGAAGGAAGGCAGTGAAATCCTAACCTACATAAGCAGGCTTCTAAAGTGCAATTCTAGCAATACAACGCAATATTCTAGCAATAGATAAAATTGCTGTGCTTTGCATATATTAGGGATGTGGTGATAAACTAGGCATTTAGATAGCCTCAAAATCCCAGTGGATTATGCTAGGAAATGCAGCTACTAAAATGGGATCTGAAAATGGAGTGCATTTTTCCAGCTAGCACATAGAATGGTCCTGGAACTGTATAAAGCCATGGGCATGATTTCTTGTCAGTCTGGGCATGTGTTTCCTGCAGAAAGATTCTACCCCTTTGGAAACATTTTCTCTGATTGTGATTCCTCTCAGCAGTTTCCCTCTGACCTTTGAGTTTAAAAAGCCCTTAAGTACCAGAAAGAAGGAAAGCAAAATATTTGTAGTGATAAATTTTCACCCTTGCTGGCAAGTCAGTATTAGTCCTATTTTTGTGACATTGTCAGGCTCTAATGGAACAAAAATGGACCTTGTTTCCAATAGCTTTGACTCCCCAAGCAGGTACCTGTGCAGTAGGCCACATTTTGTCTCTGGAATGTAATAAAATGATATAAAATTGTATAGATGTTACATGTTTTGTTTATGTGCTTTATTTTATACATTTCAAAGGTAAAAAAATGGCAGGCTCAAAATATGGTGCTTTTGCAAAACTGCACCAAATTGCCAACAGCATCCTAAATTAGAGTACGTGTAAATAGACTGTATGGCATTTGGAGAGCCTTGCTGTGGGTCTAGCTTGGGTGGCTGATGGTGTAGAGATATTGTTTGGCTAAACAGCTCCCACTTATGCAGCTCTACAAAGTGGCAGCTGGGACAGCCTAAGCATGGGCACTTGGACTCAGAAAACCCAGTGACTCAGCAGGCAAATCAGGACACCCTAACTAGGACCAGGGTTTTCCACTAGCAGGTGCTGTGCTTGCTGGAAGTGTCCTCCTGCATGCGAGTTAAAGAACTGGCTTGGCTACAACCTGCAGACAGTGAAGAGCCCAGTGGCCTGTCCGTTGAGATGTGGCTCACCTCAGTGTGTTTGCTGTGGTCTGGCTGGACTCCTTCCACTCACTTTTAAATCAGTCCTGCAGTTCCAGACAGATGTGGTATATTTTACAGTCTCTGCCGGGCTGCTTGGTTGTCTGGCAGTGTGCTGCTGTAAGGTCTGCTGCTTGCCATGCCAGTACTGGCTGTATTTCAGTGACAGATGACATTTTCCTAGTGTATGCATAGTTTATAACCAGCTTTTATTAAAGCTTTCTCCTTGAGCAAAAGGACATCTATTAGGAGGACATACTGGCAATGGAATCAGGGGTCTTTGATGCCATCTTGTTGATTGACTAAGAACTTACCACGTTCTGCTTCACAGAGCACAGCAGGAGTCAAACAACAGAAAATACGTCCTTTCCTTGCATCTTTGGGTCTCTCTCAGCCAACACTTGGCCCAAATATTCTCCCTTCGCTGTCTTTCAAAGCCATGCTACTGCTGCTATTTCTACCTCTGTATAGCTTCTCTCTTGGCTTCCTTAGCCTTCTTGCTACTCTTTTGCCAATGTACAAACCATGACAAAAAATAGCCAACTACTTGTCATCTTCTGGGAGTACCTTGCATGTGCATTTATTTTTGGCAGTAATTTTTCTGTTTGATTGATGAAACACACTAATGTTTTGATTCTCTAATTCCATATATATCTGCATAGTGGATAGGAAAGGAAGTGTGGCACATGAGCATATGCAGTACATGGATTTTGAAGGAGCTTGGATGTGAATATATATTATTTTTGTATGCATGTGTGCACGTATCTTTAGATGCCTCTCAGTCTGTGCCAGGTGCAGTATATGACAATACAATGATTTTATACATACTTGATGCATTTCTGTGCAGTGTCAATATGGTTTATTCTTCATGTGAATTCTTGTTTGAAACAACCTTACTTTCCTTCAACCAGCTCTGCCTCTCTATGAACTATGAAGGATAGGTAAATAGGGAGCCAGAGAATGGAGCGAGGCAGCTGGGAGATTATTAATATTGAAAATATCAGCAAGCATCAGCCCTTTTATCACAAGGCATGTTTACAAAAGGACCTTTCCACTGCATGAGGACACTTGCACACTCCACCAAGCTAGTTGGCATTCAGTGCATGCCATAGCATCTGGTTCTGTCTCTTGCTCTGTGGCTGTCCAGAGAGAGATTGTAAAATGAGTCGACAGGTAGATAAATAAAGAGAGAAAACTGGGCTATCATCAGAGGCAAATGCAGGTTTATGTAGATGCAACTTGACAGGAGGCAGGGAGGGATAAGTCACGTTTGCAGACTGTGTGTGGAGGTATCGCAATTGCACTGGAGCCTGTGGTCCAAAGGGTCTGGGAAGCTGGCTGAGAAGACTGGGAAAGGAGAGGGAAGAGGTGGGATAAGCACTGTCAGTTAGCTGGACCTGGTGTCCACTTTCAGCCCTTGTGCCACACCTGATGCCAGCTGTGCCACAGCACTGCTGCAAAGCATTTATGCTCCCTCAGGTCATGATCTGATTGTGTTGATGCTGACTATGGCCTCTGGGCTCTTCCAAAACAGAAATAATAAATAGCACCAGCCTGCTCTGTGCTGCATCCTCATCTGGGTACTGACCTGAACCTTCTTCTGAACCACCTCCTTGGGAGAGGGTTTGAATCACTGCAAATCAAGAGCAGAAGAACTGTATGATCACCCAGTCCTGTCACCCCCCATCTGGTCTGCAGATATTAATACAATTTCTGGTTGGGGTTTTTTTTCCCCATGGGAAACTAGTGTATGACTGATGGCTTTTTTTTTTTTTTTTTTTTTTTTAAACCAGGAGTCAGCAATATCCAGCAAGACAGTGGATCCACTTTAGCATTTCAGAGCCTTTATCCAAGGTATGTTGTGACTGGTATAAAAACACCTGTAGCAAGAGATGGCACAGTGGAATCTCTGTTCCCTGGCTAAGACTGCCGGATTCTAATCACAGTGTAAATACTAATAATTAATAATAGTGTATGAGTAGCTATCTGAAACTCTCCCTTGCTCAGTGCCATTCACATTGGCAGGCAGTGGCAGGAGATGGCTCAGTATTTCATAAACAGCATTTGCAAGCTTTTGTTCAGACTCAGTACAGATGTTCAGTTCAGCTATGTTTGTGCCCCTTTTTATTCACTGTTGGCTAATACACAGGGAGAGTCTGGCTGTTTGGGGAAGGGGAGTTCCCTGTGGTTGTTTAGAGCACCTTTAGAAAGGCAGTTATGGGTAAGTGTGCGAAAGGACCTTAGATCATAAGTGTTACATGAAACCTTTGCAAAAGGAGAGTCTCAGTCCCTTACCAGTGTGCTCGTCAACGTATGTCTGCTACGCAGGGCTCTAAATTGCACGCTCCCAATGTCCCTGGAGATTAGACCATGTTTGGAAATCAGTGAATTCCTAATGCTATAATGCTATGTGGGGAAAATATCCCTAAGAGGAAAAACATCTGAGATTTCACTGAAGTGATCTACACACTAAAATGATGGGAGCAGAAAGCAAGGAAGAGGGACAATTCATCTGTCTCAGAGGCTACTGATTGCCAGATCTCTCCTATGACATACAGAAGAAAGGTTCTGTGTTTTTACTTCTGAATCTCTCTATCCCTCTTTCTTAAACAAGGTGTTTTTAATAGATTTAACCCCACCTTCCCTTATCTTTTCCTCACACACAGAGGCAGTGTTTTATAGGTTTAGGTTCTGTATCTTTCTTGCACATGTAAATATCCATATACAGAAATGCACACACAAGCTGTTTTTATAGATTTAGCTCGTGTGTATATCTGCTTTACAGTTGAGCAGGTTCCTATAGTTTTAGCATGCACATCTATAAATAACCTCTCACATACACACATACATGAAAGCATGCTCCTATGTCTTTAGTTCCGGTGTCACACAGAAGCAGGTTTTGCTCCTTTTGAAAGGTAAGAAGTGTGGGAGCGGGTTGCCTAGCTTTACAATACTAGAAGTCAAATTAAAAGATCTGCAGAACTCTTTGCTGTGGCAAACCACTGTTTGGCCTTAGGAGACGGAACTGCTTTAATTTAGCTGAAATTACTGGACTTACTAGAGGTAAATGCCATGTATATCATGGTAGATGTAACATTTGTGATATACAAGAGATTGTCCTAGATAATCAGCTGGCTCCCTCTTACCTTCAAAGAAAGGTTGTGTTTTCTTTTGTACTGTTTACTTCTGGAAGAAAAAATGCCAAAGCAATAGAAGAATGTATGGTTATAGTATTTGTTTCTCTGCTTTCCAAAACTAGGAAATGGTACTGGAAGCCCAATGTGTTAGTAAAAACAACAAAAAGCTCGTTTTTTAATAGCAGATAATATTTTGGTTTGCAGCAACTTTGTTCTCTTCAGGGTTTTCAATTTTCATTAGACCAAAATATGCAAAGCAGTAAGCAAACAAGTGAAAAAAGTATTTAAAGGAAATTTGAGGGGGGAGTATTTTTCCCTCAAGATTTTTGTCAAAAAGTTAATAAGCATTTTTTTGCCAGCTTGTCCATAGACTTTTGATTTAGTCCTACATTTTTGTACCTCTAGTAATGACCTGCTGTAGTATGAATCAAAAGGTTTTTAATGTTATACCTCACAAATAATTTTAGGGCATTCTTCATGTAGCATTGCCCCCTTATGCCAGCAATGGTCTTACCCACAGGAAAAGGAGCCTTTAGTGGGAGATGCTTACATTGGGAGGGAAGATAACTGCTGTTGAGTGGATGGACATGAATTAGCTATAAATTTCCTCAAGGGTGAATGTTACTCTAGCAGCATTTTTAGCATCTTTGCCTGACAGAGAACAGGGAGCTGAGTAAGTGGTAATATTCTGACGTCATTTTAAATGTTCTTAGGGCTATCTCTAGTCACACTGTTTATACAGTTTAAGGTCTGAAATGTAACAGTTACTGTTATCCCAAGATAAGACACAATGAAATGGTGTCTGTAGCTGGTGAGGGTTATTTCTGTATATCAAATTATTTCATGCTACTAGGTTTTCAAATGGACTCTAATTAAATTAAACAGCTTTTTTTTTTTCTCCTTTATCACCACAGGCAGATCGAGATTGTGTTGCAATTATGGGGGAAGATCTATATTTATAGTGTGGAAAGAATTTGTACGGAAGCCACAGTTGTCTCTCTGCCTGGCGTGACATTTTCATTCTGCACGAATGTTGTGTAACCTTCTGGTAAGTAAAACAGGCACAAAGTATGTACCAGCATTGTAAAGACAAAGCTGCAGGTCTTACTTCTCTTGTGCTTAAAATATGATAACAGATGCTAAAAGCACTTTCTTTCTAATATGTTGGTGGTTAGAAGTTGAAAGCTGAATTCACACTTACTGACATGAATGCAAGAGCTAGGGCTTCAAGAGAAGTATCAGGTATCCTTGGGTGCAGCAGAAAAATACACAAGAAATACAATACTGGTAATATTTGTTGTGGAATTCCAATTACACTTTGGGTTCCATTTGCTATCTTATACGGTTGTATCTGAGCATCTCATAATCTTTCATGTGTCTGTCCTCAGAACACCCCTATGAAAAATTGCTGACCCCTTTTTCCAGGAGTCACAATAGAGATTGGCAAAAGAAGAAGTTCATAACTTTTCCAATATCAGACCCTCATCAGTTCACTGTTGACAAAGGTTACACTGGAAAATTGGTTTCCCCCAGTATGAAAACAATGCGATTGGAGGCATTCAGTATTGATGAAAGATGCTCTTTTTGTAACAGGCCTTGGCTAGGGAGTTGTAAAATCTGAGTTCAGTTTTTAAAATCTGTTGTAAAATCTGAGTTCAGTTTTGGTTCTGCCAGAGACTTCCATATTGTATGTTCTTGGACAAAGCAGGTCTTCCTCTGCCTCAGTTTTTCCATGTGTGAAATGCACAGCTCTATCTGATTAAGCACTCTCATTAGTGGTCCAGATGTACTGGGATATTCAGGGATGGAAACTGCATCAATTCATAATTGTGTGAATTCCAGCAGTGCTTTGCAAATAGCATTTAGACATACAAATGCTGGCCTGGGAAGCTTGCCTATCACTGAGCTTGTCACTGGGCTTTCTCATTACCATAATCAATACAATTTACGCCCCAAATAATCAATGAATAACCGTCAGGAGCATTGAGAGCTATGTATCTAATATTCTGCTTCAATTCTGTTCACTTTTTTCTCTACTGCTTGTGCTACAACTTACATTGTTATAAAAATGTCTAGAAGTTGAGCATAATAAAATGAAAAAAAAAATCGAATTCAAAGTTTAAGGTGCAGTCTCATTTAAGGTTTCTAGAATAGCTTATCTTATACAGACACTTGGTGTCAGCTTCTGTGGCCTGTGCCGTTATTACAAAAATATTTTGTAATATATTTTTTAATACATAAAAAAGAAGATAAGTATAAATGCAGAACCCAGGTTCTTCATGACTTGATGGTGATAGCAATTCAGATTAAGGAGAAATAAGAATTAGCCACTGAACCTGTGGCAGCAAACAAATTATAATATTAAAATGTGCCCTTTTTTTCTTTGTTAGTTTTCTTTTAACAAGCTGTGTTTTTTAGCCTTCTGCCAATGCTCCACAGTTTCTCAGCGAATTGCTCAGTGGGCAACTGGCTGGTCAGCTCTCAGATCGTCTCTTTAACGGCAGGAGAGGAATGTACACCAAAGCTCTCCATAGCTGCATAAGCAATATACATGATCTGTGCACACAGAGAAGGTTTGATGTATCCCAGCGGTGCCAGATTCTCTCTGTGTGTGCAGATCAGCTAAACTATCCATGTACAGCTGAAAAGCCTTCATCCTGCTCCCTGTTTGGATTCAACAAGCACTTTGCAAAAAAAAGCTGCTGGGGGTGGCTACTACTTGCTCATCTAAACAAACACGCTCACTATGCAGCAGGAGGGAAGATTGTGGTTCACCATGACAGTTCATTTACTCTGACACCTGAGGGACCATTTAGAAAGAGGGACATCAGTAGCAGGCTTTTTGCCCAGAAAATTGTCTCTCTGTGATATATAGCCTGCATTCACAGGTGGAGCATCTCTGCCTCAGGGAACGGATATCTTTGAAGAAGAAAACGACTGTAGTTTAAAATCATTTTAGGCTTGGCCCACAAAAAGACGTAGGGATCACTCATCTGATCTTCATGTAATTGATCTTTGGGAACCCTTGTTCTTCTAAGTGACTTGCCCAAGTCTCATAACAACTTAAATTCAACACTGGAAGTAGGAGCTATGTGTCCTGGCAGCTACTGTAACTGCAACACAGAGCCACGCCTCTGGTTTGATAAAACCAAGGATGTCAAGCAGTAGCCTTGGCAGTGTGCTCCTGAGGCAGCCTCCCCTGTGTTTTCTGTTCAGCACAAATGAAATGTGGGCATAGCTGTAAGAGACCGGCTGAGTAAGAAGGTGAAGGCACTGGCTCTCCTTTTAACATCTGGAAATGAGGGTACTTCCAGATGGTTGAATAAGCTTTCCAAACAGAAGATTCATGGTCATGTTCAAATGATTATTTGCATCCAGAGAGGTTTGGGACATCTTTCAAATGCTGCCTAGATAAGCAGTAAATTAAAAACCAGTTAAGAATGAGAAGACAGAGGGAAATGATGCCAGGTGTGGAAAGCAGTGGTCTAGGTCTGTTTAAACTTGATACTCTGCCTGTCACACTTCATCTGATTGCCGGCTGTAAAAACAGTGTGCTTGTGCTCAGGGGCCTCAAGGTAGCAGCACTGTTGCATGTCTGAGGCAAGCGGACACCTGAGCACTTGCAGACAAAGTACTTCTAGAAGAACATCTCTCATGCCTCATACCGTTCATCGTAGAGCCAGTTCTGTCCTTCCTTTAACATTACTTTCCTTGCTGTGCATGCACAGGAGCTCTCCTGTCTTAGGATTTCCTAACCTAGCCAAGTCACTAATATTCTGAATCCAATCTCATCATTATTAGTGTTATTCAGCATGATCATTTTTATCACAGTTTTGCTTAGAAGCCACTCCCAAATTCCTGGTTTTGCTCTGCATAGCCAGTAAATAACAGCACCTTTCCAAGAAACAAATGTCCCAGGTAATCCAGATGAAGCAGGTCACCACTGCGGCATTTTGCATCTTTCTTGTGGTCTAGTCCATATAACTGACTTCTCAAGTCCTGGCCCCACTGAAATCAGCAGGAACTTTGCCACAAGCATCAACTGGACAAGGATTTCATCTCTAATGTACTGTGGTCCAGGGTGGTTAATGACACTTGGGTTTCATCTTCATTCGGAGGGGCTGAATTTATTTATGTATTTGTTTATTTATTTGGGGTTTCGCTAATAAACAGGTGGGCTCTGATTCCTGACTCCTCTTTGTAATGAAACCATTTTCAAGTATGCTGCAGAACTGTTTACTAAACCCAGTTTACCAAGCTTTTGGAATAAAAACTACTTAAGATGTCCAAGAGTTCTGGCTGGTGATATGCCTCATATGATCTGTTTTTCAGTAATGGATTATAATTCCAAACACGACACTACTTATTCCACTCTGTGGAGTCTAATTAACTGTCAGAAATGCATTGTTGAAGGGATGATGGATTATACCAAGGAAAACATTAATGAAGCTCATTCCAGGCAGCCTGTGTGAAGACCACAACTGATGTTACTGGCTGCATGGAGAGTCCATTCCTTTTGGTTTCCAAAGCCTCAAGCAGGGAGAACCTCAACTGCCTGTCAATCCCACCCAATTAAGAGCCCATTAGATGCACCCTTTTCTTTCACTGTCATGATCAAGGTGATTTTTGTCTTCGCAAGTAGCTAGCTTTACTGCAGAAACAGAGACTGTGGAAAGTGAGCAGTGACTATCTGGTAGTCACAGTATGACTTTATTATTCCTGACCTGACAGTGCTGCCTACTAGCAGAGCCACTAGTAAAGTGGCCAAGGTGAGAGATTAAACTATGCTTGACAATACGCACTTCCTAGAAGGTCAGGACCTGACTCCTTTTGCAAAGTTGGGGACAGCTGAAAAATCTGAGCTCTGAAGAACAAACTGAACATTTGTCTTTTCATGCTACTATGTGTATCCTCCCACCTCAGGTGAACGCTATGCCACGCAGTGACATTCAGCTCTGAAATTGTCATTCTGATCCGAGGCATGTGTCTTCTCCTCCTGACCATGGCTTGAAGACAGCTGCCTCCAGTCTGGGAGCAGTAGGCTGATGCTGGTGTCTCCTTCCTGTCTGTGTGCAAAAGTCTTGCAGGATCAGCTTTTCTCCGCCTCTTTTCCTACTGCACCATCCCCAGCAGAAACAGTACAGTCCTGGTAGTGGCCTGCTGTGCTTCCTCACACAAACTGGGAAGCTATTTGTTTCAAGATCATACTGGAGAAAAGTCTTCCCAGTGGTGAAAGCTCCAGTTTCCCAAACAGCCTGCAATACCTGATCCTCTCAGCAGGGAACTGCTGGAAACAGGGCAGAGAGCATCCATTCAACACTCTCCACACCTTGTCTCCTGCTGGCCAAGGCTGTGCCATCTGCTGAAGAGAGAAGAGCATTTCTCTCCAGCCACTCTCCAGCCTTCGTGTGCCAGTTCAAAGGCAACAGCAGTAAACGTGACAGCATGTAATTAAGTGGGAATGGATACCCCTGTGAACCCAGCGGACAGGGGTGAACATAAGATGCTGGCAGAATTCTTCTCACCTCATCCCGAGCAGATGGCACCAGATTAGCTGGGGGTTTTTTTGTAACCTTTTAAATAATGAAGCAGCAACGTGGCTAAAATAGCCCCATCTGGATCATATAATCCTAACCTTCCTCAGGGTTAAGTGCAGGTTATCTCACCATGGGCTGCGGTAAGGGCATGGTCACTGGCACACAAATTGCATGGCTGGAAATCCATTCTGTTAAGTGACCTTTGACCAGAAACCTAAACTAGTGGATATTCTACTGCTGCCTTTTTTTACCATTAGCAGTTCTCTCCCCACACACCAAATCTGCAACAGTCTGAAAGAACAAGAAAGAGCCTTACTCTAAATTTAGCTGAAATCACATTTGCCTGACCTCTAGAGCTGGCCCTAGGCTTGTAAGAGGCTGGGTCAGAGAGTTGGTTGTGGACTGTTCTCTGTTTCTACTCAATGGCTTGTCCAACTACTCAATTTATTGTAGTGGGATGCCCTGAGGATTGAATCTAAGACTTGGGCCTTCCAGTTCCTCCTTCCAGTCTCTGCAGGACCAGCCTGTGGAAGGCTGTGGGTACCAAGATAGGAAGGGGCTTAAGGGTGATGCAGTAAAGTCTGAATAAAACCAGTGGGATTAAATAAAGCACAGAGAGGTTTACACTATCAGGAATTATATCCTATTAGACTACATGATAATCCCAAGAGAGGTGGCAGAATGCGGCAGACAGTTTAAACCAAATTGCTTATACCAGCTTGTGAATACTGAAAGATAAAAGGCAGCAGATAAATTAATTAAAAATCCATAGTTCAGACATGCCTTGATATGCCTCTTACTGTCCCTGGAATTCATGAGGAGAGAGAACAGTACAAAGCCAATGGAGTAGCACAAGGGCAAGGCTCCTAGCTTGGCACCTGATTATGTCAGTTAATTTAAGCCAAAGACACAGCAACATAAAAAAAATTCCAGCAAACAAAAGTCTTATCTGAACAAGTAATTTTTCACTTTTTTTATGACTGCATATATCAGACAATCTCTGAAATAAAGTTCACCTCACTTATATCTCATCGTGAAGACTCAGTGTCTGCTGAAATGAAAGCAATTAATTGAGGTCTTTTACAGAGAGTCGCATTACGTTCTGTCATGCATCATTGAGTTAATTATTTAATGACATATAAATCCTAACGGTTCAAAAGGTCTGGGTCTGTGCTGGAACTACATTGCAAAGCCGTCTTTCATCTATCTCTTCTCACAGAAGAGCAACTTCCACTTTCTTGTGAAGAAGGAGCTATCTCTTTGAAATATTGTTGTGGCAGCCATCAAAAGGTGTGATATGAAATGTTTATTCACACACAGATACCAGATATTAAGTGAAATGAAACATATGTGATTGCCTGTTTGTTTGTTATTCCCCTGTTAAACCCTAAAGACATTTTTCTATCACTCTCTCTTGTTGGATTAGCTGTTGAATAGTATGCGTCTGTTTGATGTAGTGTGTTAGTTTCATTAGATAATATTTCTCATTAAGGAAGTATCACAAATTAATTAATTTGTAGAAAGACTGAACATTTTGTTAATAATGCTTTGGATTTATTTGGTACCTTTTATGTAAGAATCTTGAAATACTCTGCAGAACTGAATTAATTAATGATGAAGTTGCATTTTCTGTCATACAAGTGTGATCTTGGCACCTTTGGGAGTACAGCTTTTTGTTTGTCCTTTAAACAGGGTATTTGGACCCACCCCTGGCAGATGCTGGGTACCTTCATCACTGAGTGATGCAGGAAATCACTGACCCTTTCATGACCTTGAGCACACCATGTTTTCATCTGAGCGTAAGTGTACTTGTGGACACATATTTAGCTAATGGTCGCAAGAGCATTCCAGACGCCTTTAGAAGACCTTGAACAGAATAAACAAGAATTCAAAAAAAGAAAGATGCCAATTAGAAGAACGCAGGTGTGCATTCCACGATAAAGTGAACTTGGCACAAAGAACCTCAATTCGGCAGATTATCTTGACCAATTAGACTGAGACAAGTTTTGCATGTTTTAGTTGGTATAACCAATTATGTCCTATGTTTATGCACGTGTACAGAGTTGGTATAACCAATTATGTCTTACGTTTATGCGCGTGTACAGAGTTGATATAACCAATCATATTTTATGCTTGTGCACGTGTACAGTGACTTTGCAGAATATGTGATTATAAATATGTGTGTGTTTTAGCAATAAAGGTCGTCTGCTTTCAACTTTACAGGCGTCCATTTATTTCTACCTCCTGCATGTACTGGCCCTTGTCTTGCAGAATCTTTCTAGGGACACTTTCCGAGCCATTTTTCTGGGTTCTTTCACTGCCCAAAAAGTCTTCTTTTTGTGAATATCTAGACCACAGTAAGGGTGTGGTTTCTGCTAATGACCCTACCTGTTCAACTGATGCAAGACTGCTGAGGAAGTGGACTGGAAAGAGTTGAAGTCCTAGCTCCCAAAGTAGTAGCAAATGCCCAGTATTCAGAATTGCCCTATCACCTCTGTATCCTTGGTCTGAATGCTGCTGTGCGAGTACTTTCCCCTTCTGTCCCTAAGTATGAAAGGTTCCTTGTGAACAGTTTGGTTTGCTAAGTAAGTAAACAAGATCTGCAGACAAACTGAGCCCACAGGCTGAGATTAGGCTTGACTTCGCTTTCAGTGGCGCGGAGATGCTCTGAGCTTGGAGCAGTGTGTCTCATATCCTGCTGCCAAAAAAAGTGAAAAAGCACACGTGGCCAGTATGAGTTTCTCTGAGATAATTTTCTTTCAGCTGACACTGGCTTGTTCTTACTCGTAGCCACTTTGTGAATGGGATTGAATGCCTCTGGTTCACAAAAAAGAAATGTCTGTTTCTCAAACCCTGACTCCAAAGGGTAGAAACAATCATTCTTCATTGTAGACCAACCTTTATAATGTGTAAATTATCTTGTGTCCATTACAATCAGTTAAAAATCTAGCATAGATATATCCGCTTGGCTGGGGAAATTCGAACACATTTGCAAGCATCCCTTGTCTGCAACAGAAACAATGGGCTGAGCACAGCTGCCTGAAACAGCTCAGCCACCAGTGAACAGCTGCAGCTTTTGCGATGCCTGCTTTTCTGAGAGATGACATCTGTGAAGGTACTGTGGCAGAGTATCCAGACAGTTTCATGTGACGAGAATACCCTCTGCGTTGCAACGGTGCATAAAAGCCCAGGCATCTTAGGAGCTACTCTGGACCTTTACCAAAGTTAAATGTGTCCTGGAGGTCTGTTGTGGCTATGTTGTTCTGTCTTACATGATCTTGGTAGCTCGTCTGTGTTGGAGCTGCAGAGTCAAGTTAACACACAGGTTGCCTGCAATGGAAATTGAAGATGAGATGGGAAATCAGCCAAAGAAAACAGCCAAAGTCTCAGTATGAAATGCACCCAGAATTTCAAATGCCCACCAGAGCAGGTTTTTTTCTAGTACCAAGAATGTGTGCTAACATGGGGGTAAAATAATGAGAGAAGCAGGGCTTAGAAGAGGCTGGCCCTGATTCTCTTCCGACTTGTGTCAACCCCTATACTGGAGTACACGTATTGCTTTGGGAAGGGTAACTCCAGCCACACTGCGTTAATGTGTTAGGGAATCAAGCCCGCTGTCCAGGAGTGCAAGGACTCCTCAGTTCACCAACATTTTTGCAGTGCCTTTTAGTAAAGAGCTGTTGCAGCCTAGGGGGGAGCTCTGAAAAGTCTTCTATTTAGGGACCGTTCTGCATGCACGTCAGCTGGCATTTCTGTTCCCTTTGCTAGCCGTGCTGCAGGGGCCCTCCACATGCAAACAGGAGCTGTGTTTCTCCAGTGTTCATAATTTCTACAGCACCCACTCCCTCCTCCCTTCCCCACCCATCTAAAATGAGGGGTCGAAAACACAGCAGTCGAAAACACAAAGTACTGGAGAAGGGTCTGAGTTGTCTGAAGTGTCTCACTCAGGTTAAAACTTGGAAGAGGGAGTGAGAATCCAGGAAGAAATGCAAGATTTTTCTAGGTCATTTGAAAATGACAAAACACACAGGTATGCTTGCACAAATTAATGGGAAAAAAAAGAAAAAATCCTTCATGGTCTGTGAAAGACAAAGATGCCACCTGTGAATCAAGAAGTCTTTGAAATGCCCATCTCTGGAGGCTGTGAGATTGTGTGGGGAAGAGGTATGCTTGCCCTCTGGTTACACTTTTTCCTTCATGTTTGGTTTTACCCACTCTGAGAGAAAGTATCTTTGGCAAGGTGGATTTTAGTGGGATTTCGTAAGGCTCTGCAGACAAATTGAACCCTTCTCCTTCTTCCACTGAAAATGTTAGCAAATCTCTCACAGTCTTCAACAGAAGTATCATGCTTTAACCCTTGCTCAGAAAACTGTGAGGCAGTGATTGCCACACCAGGACTGATTTTACAATAGAACATTTTCCAGGGCATGTTTTTTAATAAAAATACATTTCCAAGGACCCCTGCTACTAAAGAGATCAAAGAAAAAGCTTAGCTGATACAAAGGCGGTTGAAGACATACATGTCAAAATGAATATGAGCAGAAATTAGCAAGGAGAGTGAGGACTACTCTGAAAATAATTCATATGTGTGATATAACAAGAGCCGTGCAGTTTTAGTAATTATTCCTAAAGCAGTTTTTAGTAAATACCCTTTTTTACCTACTTGCTTTCTGATTCCTTGTTTCAGCCACAGCTAACAGGTTCTCTTTGGTTTCATTTCCTCAGGGAAAGGGCTGTAATTGAAAGAAAGAGGAGAATGAATTAAACAGATCCACTTTGAAAGGGAATTGTAGCTTTTCAGGTTTCCCAAACTCAGACAAGTTGCCCATGAGATAAAGCTTTAGCATCTGTGGGAAAAGAAACAACTGGATGGCCAGGCCAGGAGTACCACTTCCAATACATTTCAGCCACACTTTCTAAATTAAGTGTCTTAACGATTCCATTTAGATTCTGTCAGGCATTTTCTGGGTGTTAATTAAATACTGGCTGATTATGGAAAACATATTTATGGGGATACTAGACCTGCTGATGCCTCTAGGAGTATCTTATAACACATCCTACTTAGAAATAATTTTTTTTGCATTGATTTTTCTGTGATCTTTTTTCACTTATTTTAAGAATATCATAATGAAAAGAAAGATGTTTCTTTCTTAAAAGTTTTCCTGCCATAACTTATAAATTCTCTGCTTCTTAGTGGATGAGTGGGAGACCGCAGGCAATAAATCATAAATTCAAGTTAGAAATATTTAGACTGTGGAAATGTAGCAATTTCAGTTAAAAAAGAGACATATGAACATTTTCTTCTCTTTTGGTTTGTGGGGCTAGACACACATTTTACTATGAACAACCACATTTTTATTGTCAGTGCCAGCAAGTTAATAGTTAACAGCTGACAGAGATTAGAGATTCAGTGGCTCAAAATATTCACAAAACCTCTTTGTAGCTTCCCTGCAGGAAAAGCGTTCACATAAATGCAACAAGTGTGTGTGGAACTCCGGCAATTTACCTTAAGACTATAGCTCCCGTGATTGTCACTGTGATGTTCCACTGTCAGTAAACAGCTGAGATAACTATCTCTTCTTTTGAAGCCTTTGCATAATTTCTGTCTGTCTGTGGGTAGAGGGGGAGCCTTTGCATGACTGTGGTTTTACAGAGGGCTCCTGGCTTTGTGTTGTGCTGAACTAGTGACTCTGCTCATGCTGGACCAGTATGTGAGGTCCTTGCATAATTCAACCCTAAGGAGTCTGTCTAAATAATGCTGTGTAATATACCATACAAAGGACCTTCAGATTTGACTCATACATAGGAAGTCCAACCTGGCACCAACATTTTGCCTGAAACTATGAAAGCTGAGGGTGGGAACACTCTCCAAAAGAACAGGAATGGCAAACAAATATGACTGAAGCTCAAATAGATCAAATACAACTCTTTTAGGCTGGCATTTGCCCAAGAAAGCCACATAAAGAACTTGACTTTGCAAAAAGCATCGAAGGTCGTCAAAGAAATGGTTTAATGTTGCATCAAAAGAAGCGTGACCTCTTCCTTAAGTACAGGTTCCTTGAACATCACGTTGTACTGCAGATGGCCTGGTTCTGGGTCCAGATGAGCAATGCAACCGTCTGAATCACAGAGACAACTTGATATATCATCATTTGCCTTTTATTTAATACACAATAACATTGCCTCTAAGCCTAAATTAATTGCACAGTAGTACATATGACTCACTTAATTGTAATTGTTATTACCTTAATTTCTACAATTACAGTGGATAAACAACGGTACTTCATTTTCCAAATCATGTGGCTTACATTTATAGCACGTTTTCTTTCTACCTCGCGCATTTCTTGTAGCAATTCTCTAGAACAATTCCATAATGTAAATCCTTCCTCGCAGAGGATTCTGAAGCATTGTAACATGTTGTGTTGAGAACTTCCCCTTCGGCTGTGGCCACCTCCTGGGTGGGACATGGTGACTGATTTACACCAACCTGCCCCACTAGGCAACAACTCCAGCTAGTACCTGAGGAACCGGTGTCAATAGACTCTCTTGTCTTCTTTTAGTGGCTGTACCCCACAAAGAGGTTTATAAATCCATTGTGCTGTCAGATTTATAGCTTTTCCAGACATTGTCCTTTTTTTTACTTTGAATGGTAAATATATATTCTGTAGATCTCCTGCTCCTGGGTTCAGTTCTAGTAGATGATTGAGCCAGGAGCAGTGTTTCCTTGTGACTGAATAGGACAATGCCTTTCCAGCAGCAGAGCTCTAGAGATGCATCACAGCTGCTGCACACATGCAGATCTATAAGAGGAGAGTTCACTAATAACTTTAATTCCTGTACTCTCCCTTCAAGCTACAATACCTTTAATTACAGGCCTGTAACATTTTTCGGTAGTTCTCACTTCCCAGCAAATAGTTTGGCTAATAGTAGCTGTATTGATGGACCCATCTACCAGAGCACAGAAAGAACCAAAGCTCATAGATTTAAAATGAACAGAGTGTTTACCTGTACATCATTTTAATGGATGGTGAAATTCATTCTCATGATAGACCCATAAATGTCACTTTCTGTCTGCCACAGCAAAATACTTGTGTAACAAATGGCATGCTGCATTAATACCCAACAAGAGGATGTTCAAAGCAGCTTGACTTGCGTTACACACGCTAATAAAGGCTCAACCTGGGATTTTTATTCATTCCGTTGGCTCAGGGAGCCGCAGAAACACATGGGTGGAGGTACAGCAACAAGGAAGATGAATGATATGAAGACAAATAAACCAGTCTGGCTTCCCAGAAATTATATCTCTTTGTTGAGCTTGGGTTTATTCCAGATGCTGTGGTAGAAACAATTCTTTTTTTTTACCTGTAGCTCCCTCTTCAATTTATACACAACCCACTGTCAGTTTTCTCAGCTAGCCAGTGCTCCAAGGAAACTCTGAGACTGATCGGTTTCTTACATTTATCAGTGGAAATAGTCACATCTCTGAAATCCCAGTGTCCAGGGAGACAATGAAATCAAGGCCCTCAGACTGACACAGGTGTGCATGAAAGAAGAAACGTAGCCCTTTGTTTTTTACGTCCTGATTTGCCACGGTCTTTTAGGATTGCAGCATTGTCTTTGTGCATGTCTGCAAAGTACTTTGGACACTGTGGGCAGTATGCAAACAGTACGCATCAAAACATATTCAGCCTTCCTTTTGTTTTCCAGTGTGTCTTTGTACTTTCTACCCAGGAAAACCTTTTCGCAGGTTCCCTTTACTGGACTCCCTTGAGTTGTGGAGTGGTACAAGTATGAAAGCAGCAGTAGCGCTCGCCAGCCTCTCCTAGGCTCAGTGGCTGGCATGCAATGTAGCAAACAGCATCACTGTTGCTCAGTAGGGAAACGACCACAATCACTGTACCAGTACTCAGCTCTGTTTCTGTCCTACTGCTTTTTAAAAAATGCTGTTTGTCTGCCTCACAGATCCATACTGAAGTCTTGAGAGAGGCCTGTGGAATTTCAGAAGGGTGAAACCAAAATAGGATTAAAAAGAGTTCTTTAGCAATAACTCAAAACCTATGTAGTTCTATAGAGATTAGATCCTTTCTATACCTGTAAATCATCCACTAGACTTTAATAGAGAATAATGTCTCCTATAAAAGATTGTAAAAGTAGGTGCAAAATGTAGAGAAAAATAGTCTCTCTCTATTAAGTTTGCCGTAAGCAGCTGTCTTCCTGGTACTTTTGATGTACTTATCACCCTGTGATGGAATGGGCTGGATGTTTCATGAGCTATAAACAGTCCCACCACCACTTTGCGTTTGAGGCTCTTCCTAAGAAAGAAGTCCTGTGAAAGCTTTCTTGAATCAGCCTTTTGTCGTTCAAGACAGGTTTTCATTAAAGATGCCTACCTAAAGAGAACACTCACTCTTTGTGCCAGCCAGCCTTTCCCTGGCAAGGTGGGTGATACATTGGGAATGGGGATGGATTAGGAAACCCTAATCATGGGTGCCCAAACTAATCAAAGTGCGATGCTTTTCTGTTACTCAGTAAGAGGAAAGAGAAAGTTTGAGAGGACCGAAGTGACTGAGTTGAATCATTTAATTCATAGAAAGCTCCCCCATCCCGCCCCCGGCCAATTTTTTATTATACCTTTGCTTTCTTCTTTCCTCACTTCGGCTTACTTTCAACTCCCCTGTATCTAAACTTTAAAAGGGTAGGCCTCCTGCTATTAAAAAATGCCGCAGCTCAGTTTCCAAGACCTGCTCAGCTCCGTCAATCAATTGAAATTGGTAACGGACCTGGATGGACTATTTGCTAATTAGAATTTTCTGTCTTAGAGAAATGTTCGTTAATTTGCATCTTCCAATATAAATATCCCCTGGATACCAGAGCTTAAAGCTACAAATCCTTTCACAAGAAGAAGCTGGTAGGGACAGAGCTTGTGTAGTGTAGAATGCAGTTTTTCCCTGCTTGCCAGTTCCCATGATCAATGGCCATTTTCCTCAGCCTTGGCTACAGCTCAGCTGGCCCTGAAGCATCCAAAAGGGCGGTGTTGCTTAGTATTTGGATGGAGTCATATCTTAGGTCTCCATCAGAAAGCCAAGAGCATCTGTTAATCTCTTGAGCACTGTCATTGGATCAGGACATATGGCAATTGACAGGCCCTCAGCGGAGATGTGATCTGAAGCGTTCATCTGCTGCTGCTATTTTCTCTTGCTGAGCTGTTGTGCGAATATGTTTAAGGCAAATATCCTTGCTCCACTCTGATGGCCTCTCTAGCTTTTTATGTGAGGAGAGTGGTAATTCCACAGTGATATTTCAAGAAAGCTGGTTCTCTGTATTTAAGAGCTTTGAATTGTGAAGAGAAAGGGAAAATATAATCTTCTTACATTATCATTAAAGGCATCAACTAATCCTGCTGCAAAAGGTGTGATTTGCTGATCGGAAGGAAGAAATTTCTGCTGCATGGGAAAACATATCGCCAGCTAATGAATATTTCTTCCCTAGTTCCTCGAATGCTTATCTGTGTCTGATAAATTCCATATCCCTGCTTAGTTAATACACAATCCCCATGTAGCAAATGCTATATCCCTTTCTCTAAATATTTTCATTTTTTCACTGCTGAGTAAATTCAGCCTGCGTAAAACCAACAAACTAACAATGCTGGGATATAAACGTGCTGCAGGTCAGGCAAGAGGTGGCATAGTCAGGTGGGCTAATCATCAGACTGTCAAGGGTCACGCACTCGGTTTTTCATTTTGCTCCTGGCTTGATCTGCTGCCTTAGGCTAATCACTTCACCTCTTTCTGCTTCATGATATACCCACAGGGAAAATAAATATCAGTATATCCAGTTTTGCCCCACTCCTTTTAAAAAGACAAAAGAAGACGAGATCTGGGAAGAAGCATCTAGGCATTTAGCTGTGTGACAGTGATGTCTAGCTGCCTTCTTGTCCATGGCAAGATGAGGGAAAGCCTAACTGTTGATTGCTCATTTATGCAGAGAGGCACCCCAGCAAGTGAGCCATGAGGCGGGACTCAGTTGTGCAAACTACCCAGAGAGAAAGAGGTGTGTGAGCAAGGTTAGTGAGCAAGAGGATTTATGGTGGAAAGAGTCGCCAGTTTGCTGGCAGCACAATTTTTTCCCCACGATATGTCTTCCTACTATTACAGGTGCAAATTGGCTAGGTTTGCCTTGCTGCTGTGTGTTTACAATAGTTCTATCTACAGACACACAGCAAATTGGCTCTGCTGATAACATGTGCTGCTTCCCTTTCCTAGTGTCCCAGATCTTTGTACAGAGATCAACCATTCTCTGGGCCTTGAGCATTCGATTCCGCAGGGTCTTCAAAAAAGCGTGCTGTGGCTTGGATGGACTTTGCAGAGGGAAAAACCTGAGCTAAAATGTTGGGGGATGGCTAAAATGGTATTAATAGAAATGGAGCTTCGGGTTTGGTGCAGGTTGTGCAGACGTGTGAGTCAAAGCCAAGAATGCCTGCAAAGGTGTGTGGGCTGGGGACAATAAGAGACGATCTAGTTCCAGGGAAAGGAGGTTTCACAAGTAGAAAATACATACAAGCGAGGTGAATGCAAAGGGGCTGTTACTTAAAAGGCTGGAGGAGTTGAAGCATCTAAAACGCAAGTGAGAAATTTTATATTAAGAAGCCTAAGGGAACATAGGGAACAGCAGTTCTGTGATAATAGCTAGAATTGTCTTGGACACGTGGGTTGACCATCACCAAGTGCAAGATACAACCAGCTTCTGACATTGCTGTCAGCAGACTTGAGGTTTGCAGCCAGCTGGCAGCAGAGGGTAAGTCTCTTATTTTAACATTTATTTTGTGCCAGTGTTTTGCAGCGCATCTGAGTGATTGCAGCACTATTCGAAAATGAACAAAATTATTTTGGATTTCGCATTTCTTATCTTTTTTTTTTTTCTTAATGACTTGCTTTTAGTTAATGAAACATCCTGCTTCTTAGGAAAGAAAAGAATAGACCATGATTTCCAGCCAAATGTGTATGTGTTTGCCAGTGTCTGTCAGCATAATACCCCATTAAAGTTTGTGCATGGATCTGGGCACAGGAAGCTGATTGCAGGATCAGGACCTGAGACTCTTCACTTGTCTAGCCTTTTGTGTGTGTGATCTGGAATTCGAATTTAGGGCTTACTTGTTGGCCTTTTATCAAAATGTGTGGAAGTGTCAATAACCGTGAGTAATCTGGGTGGACATGCCAGGAACTCAACTGGGAACACACAGAGAGGAAATCAAACTTTCGGTAGCTTGGACTCCACACCTCTATCTTCTGTGGGTTGGGCACTGATGACTTGTATAATCCTGATTGAAAAGTGGGTACAGTTGTGATTTAAAAGGAAAGCATCCTTTGTTAGCTTTTGTGGGTTTTTTTAAAGCTTTTTTATCCCATATGTGTGGAGAAAAAGAGGACGGATGCCTTTGAGTAGCAACTGTGTCTTAGAAACATTTTTAAGATCCCTTTAAATATAAGCTACAGCATATTTCTAGACAGTATGAACTGCTATTATATTAAAAATGTAGCAGTGGTGTTTTATGAAGGGGAAACCTTTTTAATGCAAAAATAGTGCTATTTTAAAATAAGTTGCTTTTATGAAACGGCTGAGGTGGTTTTATTAAAAAAGACAATTTGGGAGGGGAAACAGTGGCTGTATTTCTGTCTTACAGTGTAAGGCAAATCTGCATTTTTCCCCCACCCCCTTTTTTGAAAAGCAGGGCCTAGGCTTTGGTCATTTGGGTTTTCTGTGGAGACAGTTTAGGCTCTGTCTGCACACACAAATGCTCTGCAGTTTTACATGAAGCGTATGGTAGTAGCTGTTGACAAAGGTAAGGTGTTTCTTTGCCCCAAATATAGACTGACCTTGTGGAAAACTGATCTTAGGCAAAGTTGGCATTTAGGATAATTGTAAATTCTTCCCCTTCTGCTCTGCTGTGTAGAAATTGCTGTGATAGCAAGTACCGGTACTCCAGGGTAAGGAGGAGAGCAATCAAATGTCAAATGTATCGCCACCGAGTTCAGGTGCACCTGTATATCTGGGCACCACTCTGCATCACCATTGCTAGGAGCATTACCAGGTCTTCGGTTCTGGTAGCAAAGGGCTCTGCGTCAGCCCTGAAGGGGAGAGCGGGCCTTGCGATGGCCCAGATGAGGAGCCACAAAAGTGGATTGAAGCCAGCGCTGCATTCCTCCTGCAAGAGCCACGAGGCCGGATGCTTTTCATCCAGGCATGGTAATTTGCTGTTCTTGCTGTTGCCCAGAAAGATAAAGCTGCAGGGCAGGCGGTGGGTGCAGTTAAGGTGGTTGGCTAAGGCTCCCAGTCTTAGCCACAGGCTCATCCTTCGTGCCAAAGGTGTGTTTCTGCTTGAGGAGAGGAAAGCATCACCCCCCCTTGGCCCTCAGCAGGCGTGCCAGCTTAGTCTATCTCCACAAGAGGATCGGAAACATAAACACTGTGTAATTCGGTTAAGTGGGAAGAGAAGGCAAACTCATCATAATAGCTCAAAATAAGAAACCCAAAACCAACAACCACCCCAAAAACAACAAATAACAGCTGCTTTTTGCAGGAGCAGCAATGGCCAATTTTCCTTCTCATAAAAGAGAGCAATGATGTGTGTCTCTCTGAGCGTGCTGCAGCTGCAGCCATCTCTTCGAGCACAGCTCTAACCAAGTTTCCGGAACAATATGATAGATTGTATCTGCATAATCAGAAGAATGCAGGATCCTAACCGAGCCGAACTGCTAACAGGCAATAAAGCCAGGGCACTAACACGCTCACCCCATAAAGCACCTAATCAGTTACCTTTATATTTATACAAGCGCACCGCTTATGGATATTTTTCTGGTTGAGTATAATACATTTGTGCACCCTTTGAGAGGCGGGGTTGGAACTGTTCTAACAAAAGTTAGGGGAACATATACTACTTCTTTCCTGTCTCCTGTTGCCTGAGAGCACTCCACTGTTCCCAGCTACATTGCTGTCACTTAAGAACAGCTTGCTGAACTGTGATTGATAACACTGGGTTCTCATCTGCATCACCTGTGCAGTTTGTTTTCTCTTCAAAAACTCTTGTTCCTGGAATTATATTATTTTCTCAGAATCTCAGTGTGCTTCTTCCTCTCCCCCACCCCCTGTCCCCATAGTGAGCATCACATCATCATAGTTGTGGGCAGAGGGAAAAACCTTGGGAATGCACACTCCAAAGACCAAAAAAAGTAAAATGCTGGGAAAATCTTTTTTTCAAGTGCACTTTGTTGCACAAAGTTGTGAGTGTAGAAGTAATTATGTAGCTGTCCTACAGAACTGTGACGCAGATCCATGCTTCCTCAGAATGATCTTGAAGACAGACTGGGGGTGGCACAGGACCAAAGACAGGTTTAAACTTTGTTTTCAGAGGTGAAACTCCTCCTTTCCTGAAATACTATTCTGGCTCATCTTAGGGTATGTAGTGACTTGGTATACATCCTAGAGAGATGTTGCCAGAGAGGTAACACTTTACCAGTCCTATCATCGACCTCAGGTGTTACTCCCGTGGTTCTGTTATTCATCCCAGGAAATTTGTGTTACAGAGCAGAGAAAGAAACCATCAGTCCTGTCACAATAGACTCCATGTAGGAACTCAGTCTCCACCATCATCTTTGTTTCTGGCAGCCAGTACTGCCGCAGTCAGTCTGTGCAAGGGGCCTGGGCTGTCAGAAAGCACCTTGTCTGTGATGAGCCCAGCAACATCTGCCAGGGCAGTGTTACGCTCATCCCCTAAACACTGTACATGCATCTACAACACCACAATCGGCTGGAAATGAACCCTCCAGAAAACCCACGTCTGGCGATTCCCTGACAAGGAGTGCAGGAGAGAAAGGACACTCAGGCGCCCAAAATAACTGCTGAGTATACGTGATCTCTCCTGACCCAAACAGCTGTGTGTTGTTGCTGCAGTCATATCACTGGTACTTCTCCCCATCCCAGTGTCTGATTGTGTCATCAAACATTGCAAGAGCCACGAAGTATCTTTTTTCCCCTCCACAAATCTTCAGTTTCTAGCACTGCACGAGTATAAGAATATCGCAGCTTTCCGTCCAAATTAAGACCATAAATAGTTATGTAGATCAACTGGTTGCAGTTGGAGTGTGCTTCACATTACATTTCTATAATTGCTGGAGTTGAAAGGCAAAGGAAAAAAAACTCCCAGTGTTTGTTTTGTCTTTAATCATGCCTTTACAAAGTCAGTTTTGTGACTCCCTGGGGTTTAGCTGGATACTTTTGCATATCTAAGAGAGGCGGAGTTGCCTTCCCCCTTTCCTCTCCATTATTTGTCTATTCCTTTGTGTCAGGTCCAGCTTAAGTTGTGAGCATTCTCTGGGCTGTGGTGATAATTATATTTATTCCTCAGAGACAGTTTTCACTGGGTTTGCAAACAAGACAGGGCCTCTGAGATCCTGCTGGTTTTGGCCCTCTGATAGCTTTTGAACCATTTGCAAATTTCAAACAAATTTCTCCTGAGTGTGTCAGTCTCAAAGAGAACTCAAAGAGAATGTTATTTTTATTAGCCAAAGGGACTAGCAGAATCCTATATTTCTATAGGCTTCGTAAACATAGGTGGCCAGAGAAAAGACTCTGTTAATCCCCCTACTGGGGGCTGCACTGTAAGGTCACCCTCATTAGAAACCAGAAATCTGTGTGGGAGACATTGCAGATGTCCCAAGAACAGGAAAAGCTGCTTTGTGAGCATGCATCTCGCCAAACAACAGTGCCTAAACCTTGATCCATTTCCATAGGAAATTTAGAGTTCTCTGGTTCCGCTGCTCACAGAGTGACCTGAGTGTTAATAGGCTTATATATTTAGCTTATATCTTTACATGGTGTTCCTTTCACTGTTTAAGCAACATAACTGACGCCTATCACATGATTTGTTTTACCTTACCCTGATAAAGGAGCATCTGAGGACTGGAAGTGGTAAAAATTTCGCTGTGGTTCAGATAGAGAAGGCAACATCCAAGAAACACACCTTGTGTCTGGCATTTTGGAACGTGCTGAACACTCTGATCCCTTCCTGGAGACAGAGATGCTTCTTGGGTGCATGATTCAAGTTAACTTAATGATTTAGTCTCTTTTACATCTAAATTTGCTGCTACAGCATACCCTCTGGGATTAGCACAGATGACCTCATGTCTGGAAGAGCATAGTGCACCCTGTTCGTCTGCTTCCAGCAGGAACAAATGCACTTTCTGGATGTTCTGAGATTTGATTTTCAGTGGTGCTCTGTACTGAGCATCTTCATTTAAGAAAAAGATGTGCAGAGCCCTCTGTGTCCAGTTTTCAAGGGATCAGGAGAGTCCCAGTTTCCTGCATGAGAAAAAGGTAGGCTCTGGGTATAGAACAATTAAATTCAAATACTCTGTTCCTTTTAAATGTGAGCCTAAACCAATGAGATACCTCTCTGAAAAATGCTGGAACCTCATTTAATTAGCTCTATCTCCTTCACCACATTTCTGTAAACTCTGAGGGTAGACAAAAGGTCTCTTGCGGTGTGAGTTGGGAAGGGACCTGCACCCTTCTCCCTGCTAGCCTTGCAACACAAGGACAGTCATTGCTCTCCTCTGTCAAAAGCTCTAATTCCTAATTTAGGAGGTAATTCTAGTGCAAATTAGTGCGCCTTGCAGATAGAATTAGAGTCTGTGTGATGATTTGGAAAATACAATCAATTTACTCCAATTGTTTGTACATGTCAGATCTCTCCAATAATGAAGAATTTACTTCTCATGCATGAATACAAACAATGAGCTATTAGCCATGCGAGATGAGAGAGCCTGTCAGAAACAACAATCCCGAGATGCGATGTGCTACATCGGGGAGGTTATGCCCACGTCTGTGCCGTAGGTTTTCGTGCAGCAAATCCTGCCGTGCGCAGAGGCTGCAGGTTTGAAGCGCTGAGCGTGCGAGGAGGGTGACTCCTCCTTGTTAGGGGATGAAAAGCTACTCCCCTGTCCAAACCGGTGTGGGAGGAGAGTCAAGGGAAAACCGCATGGGAAGGCTCTCAATCCTGCTGCTACAGCAGGGGAAGAGAATCCAGTGCTGGGTTCTGGGTGGCACAGGGGGATCGTCTCCTACCCCTGCCACTGAGCTCTGCTCTCGCAACATGGCTGGAGTGTCCCTGTTACCCAGCTATCGGCTTCTCCGCAGCTCCTGTGATCCCCAAAGACTTTCTCTGCCTCTGGAGCTTGTAAACAGTGCTGCTGTGCAACACCTTTTGAAGTCCCGTTTGGGCCTTTGCTGATGCAACCGCTTATTAATAGCGTAGATGTGGTTCTTCTGTTGCAGTAATACATTTTTTGAGATTTTGCCCTGTGTGGATGACAGACGGGTTCAAAGAGCTATGGACTATTTCCCAATATGGTGATTTACATCAGCAGAGTGTGTCCGGTGCTCCTACCTCTTTTAGAACTCTTACAGACTATCCCTTTGTTCCACATCCATCCAGGGCTCATTAGAGGGTAAATGGAGAGTGACTGTTGATTTAGTCCTTAATTTCTCATCTTCTCATGGTCTGATCTAAACAGGGGTTTTTTTAGGAAGTAAACAATATGCATATTTCATTAAATTCATTTCAATATCTGTTTAATTGTGAACGCTCTCTGTCAGGCTATGAGATGCTTACTGCTCCTTGTGAATCGTTTGAGCTAACAAACAGGGAAACTGAGAAACTTGGTAATGAGTTTCTGAGCGCTAAGCCTTCTTCAGCCTCCTGCTCATCTCCCTCTTCCCTCAGAAACTAGCTCTTTTGCCTGGCTCCAGGAGCGAAGGTCTGGCAGCCAGACCGCCTGATTTCTTTCCAGCACAGTTTCAGGTGTGATTTTTGGCTTTGGGTAGTTTCTAGCCCCTTTCTGCCTGATACTTCCCCATAGTTTCTGCACCCCCAGAGTCAGGTGGATAAGTAGGTCATGTAACACCTCATTCGTGCAATGTTGTACTGAACTGCTTGCTGCCTGCAACCTGGATGACTTGCTGTTGTTTCCAAAAGGGCAGTCTGGCAGGTCAATTCTTCTTTAAGTCAAATGACAGGGAAAAGAACAGATCTTAAGTCTTAGTGTCTCTCAGAAGTCCCAGGCAGTTACTATGCAAACTTCCCGCCGTGCTGCTGGCTACATGGTATTTTTTCCTGAGTGGTGGTAATATGGCAGCTTGTAAAATGTGCTCAACCTTCCTCCTCTTTAGAGACGTGGCTGAGGAATCTTGGCTTTGCCAGAGAAAGGCGGTTCCCAGCAAAAGGTTCCCTTTAATCCCCAGGAATTATGGGGATTTCCATTGCCTACTGGAAAAGGTGACTACTTTAGCATGGCCCCATGCTGTCTTCTGGGGCTGGAGGCTGGGATGCAGAGATCACCTCTGTGCTGAATCCAGGTAGGAGATTCCCGTGGCTGTAAATTACTTAGGCATGCAGATGTTTCAGCATATGTATTCTATCGCTGGGGCCAGCCATAATGCTGTGGGAAATGTATGAGATGGTAAAACCTACATTATCTGGGATTTAGGATGTTTGCTTTGCAGAACAAGGGATTAGAGAGAATAGAAAGCTGAAATGACCATCTGTCTGCAGAAAAAGGATCCTGTGAATTAAAATTTCCATGGTCGTTTTCCCTAATCTGCTTGACTTTATTTGATATCTTCTATCAGAGCTGGTGTCCTTGTGCCCCAAACAGTAACATAGTCCATTTTCCACATGTGGAAGTTTTCTTCTACTTATGTCTTTCTACAAGGAGTTGCAGGGTGTCCGTAGAAAGTATTTACTTATTTGTTGCTCTTGGAGTTTCCCATTGTTTGCAGCCCTATATAATCTTAGTGCTTCCAGCACCTTCTGTCTCCAAAGAATGACAGCTGTGAGTGTGCACCTGGTTTTTGTATTGCTTCTACAACTAGTATTGAAATGCAGTTGCCTCTGGGGTGGAATGACTCATGCTGTTGAACCAAATCACTGCACAATAGTTTAGATCAGGAAGTAAGTAGTAATACTATGTGCTTATATACTAGACTTGTCAATTTTTGCAATGTGATTGTGGATCTAATGGTATTTGATGTTTCTCTGTAGAGCCTCTGTTCCTGGAAACATAGGAACCTTGAGCTTTTGTTTTTAAATAAGTTTCTAGGCCTTGTGACTATAGAGAAGAAATCTGGAAGCATGTTAAAAGTGTAGCCTACAGATTCACAATCCAGAAAGCTGGAAGCCCCAAGCTTATTAATTTTAAATCTCATTAATTTTATGAGCAAATTATATTTCCCTTAAAATAGCAGACACATACTACCCGCAAAGAACCAGCAGATTCTTGGTTCTGGGGTGGAGCCGTGCCCTGTGAAATGCAGAGGCCTCTGCTCACCTAACATAACTGATACAGAGATGCTTGAAGTCTGAATGAAATAAAGTTCTTTTCTTTGTTTTTAAACCTTTCCTTGCTCTCATTCTTTGGTGGATGTGGTTCTGAAGACAGAGAGCCTGCCAGCAGGAGCTTGATTCTGGGTATCTTCAGCAAGACAAAGAGGTTGCTGAGCACTAATCAGCGTTGGCAAAATGGCTTGCAGTTGTGCTGGTATTAGCATGTGCTCTCCAGAGGCTCACAGGTGTCTTCAAATACACAAAATAAATTAGGGTTCTTGCCCTTGTGCAGGCTGTTTTGTGGCATAGGAGTTTGAGGGTTTTTTGCTGTACTGTGTTTTCCTTTTTCTTTTCTTTTCTTTCTTTCTCTTTCTTTTTTTGTTAATTTAAGCACAAACCAGCACCGCCACTTAGCATTTCCTTGTTTACAGCAAGGTGAGTCGTATTTACAGTGCTGGGGAATTTGTCAGGAGCTGCATTCTGCTCGTCATCTGTTTCTTCCCCATTTCAGAAAGCAATTAGCAGGCGAAGCATGTGAATAACAAAATGTGCTGGAAGGGGCTGTTCACCCAACTGTGCCGAACGAAACGGCTGCCTGTCAGTTGCTGCAAGCGACTGACAGCTCTGACACCAGGGTACAACCAAGGTCCTGTAAACAGAGATGCCCTGGGCTGGCAAGTCAGCAGGGGAGAGAAGAAAGAGATCCACATGAAATAGCCACTGGACTTTAGGGTGCTTGAGGACACTCTTGGGGCAAAGAGTGGCAATTAAGGGCATATAGTGTAGAGCTTGGTCCTTCTTCTTTCCATATAAGCTGATCAGTTGCACACGCAGACTTTTAGCAGTGTCCTGAGCTGTTACTATCTCAGGAAGAATAGGGGAAAAAACTTTTGTGCTGGCTCCTGCTACTTCAGATGCAGCCTGGGCTGACATAGCATGTGTGACTGGTGTTTTAGCCAGGGGAGAGCAAAAAGTTGCAGGACAACAGAGTAGTGTTTCATGGACATTTAAAAAGAAACAATCTACACATATAAGTTAATGTTTTACTTTAGTTGCATGGGACGTTTCACTGCCCTTGGAGTTATTGTACTGAGTTTGGATGCTGGATTCAATCAGGGAAGTGTGAAGCAGAGGGATTTTAGTCTGCTTTAAGTGCAAGTGTCTGTGCAAACTTAAACATAGAGCTGCTTCAGACTTTTCCGTAATTCATGTACTGGATGGCTTGCTCTAAGTATTGACTTGGTATCTCCAAAACTCAGCTTCTCCTCTACATGTGTGGCTTGGAGGAGGGATGAGATTACCCCTCTTGTTTTAGAAAAGGAGCATGGTAGGGCTTGTTGAGCTGCAAGACTGAAATATGTGTATGGTCTTTGTCCAGAGCTGTGCAAGTCTCAGAAGAGTAGGTCAGAGCAGTGCCTGGCAACCGTGAGGCTTGGGTTTCATTACTAACCTATTCTGGGAGCTTGAGCACACTGCAAGTCTAAAGCTTGCCCTTCTCACTTTGCTTCGTGGAGATAGGTCTGGGCAATGAAATTAATTTTTTGCAAAACACTCAGGTTTTGGACAGGCCCTGTTTTAAAACAGAAAATGCTGTGTCCCCAGGGTGAGGGACCAAAGGCGAGGAGAGGAGAGGAAGAGCATCCTCTATCCCAGGCATTTGGATACTTCCAAATATTTTCCTTCCATCACAGATTTATTGTGACGTCCTTCAAGTGAGTACGTTGCCTGAAAAGCAGACCCATTTCATAAAGATTTGCATCTATCCAGCTTACCATAAAATAATAATCATACCATTTAGAATATGAAACCTGTCAGTATCGCCTGAGGGTAGATGCGCCCTTGAAAGGGAAAGTTAAGAGTGTTTATTCAGAGCAAGAAGGCGGCAGGGAGGACGGAGCTGAATACAGGCAACAGCTCCTGAGCCTGATGCTTTCTGACGGGCAGTGGCTACTCCCTCCATCAGCCAGTACCTGCAGGAATCCATCAGGCTTCCCACCTGAGGCCATGGTGTAAGGGTGAGCAAACATTCGGCTACACAGGCAGCACTGTGAACAACCTGGGCACAAGCTGGCGCGTGCGTGCAACTTTGTGGGTAGATCCAGAGCTTGGTCCCAGGAAGGATATGGACTGAAAAACAGCCTTCCCAGGAGTGGCTGTAGGCAGAACCCCCCTTTGGTTAATCCAGATGTGTTTATGGCAGTAGTTTCCCTAGGGGGAGCGGCACTGTCCATCATACGGGTTAGAAACGATTGTCTTCACCAGGCCATTTCCCAGTAGAGCACTGCACTTTCTCCTTTCATTGCAAGGGAAAAATGTTATTCCTGTCCTGTCGGTTTCTCAGCTGCTGGTGGAGAATGCTCGCATGTCTCGGAACTAATCAGGGCAATATTTAATTTACCTGAACAGACATGAGTTGCTGAACTGTCACAAGCAGCAAAAACATAGCGTGGTGTCTCGGTGCTACAGCTTGCAGGCCTGAGGTGAAGCATCGTGACCATCGAAGCCTCTGAGCCCTGCTGTTTTGATTCTTCGTCTTACGCTGGCGTTGAACAGCTGCATTTGTTGGAACAGAGATGGGAGGAGAAACTGGGTCAGCATTGAACACAACATTAAACTGGGTATTTGCAGACACAAGTTTGTTTAGCTCTAGGGACACTTTGGGCCAGTTTGAAAACGTCCTCTGTGCGAGGGGAGCCCTGTGGCCCAAGGAGGAGTCCAGATCTCGTTCCTGTCTCTGCCATCGTGCCTGTGTGAAAGAAGCATTGCAGCAGCTGTGCAATAGGGCTTTGAGATTCAGCAACAAAGTGGTTATTTAGAAGTGAGATGTTTGTTGTTTTTATAATAGTGCATTCCTTTGAAATGGTGGGCTCAGCTCCTTGGCAGAGGATGCTGCTGGATGTGAATGCCACACACAGCCCGCACGTCCGCAGACACCACGGACATAAACGCTCCACGTGCTGGAGACGGCCCAGCTTGCAAAGCTCAGATCCCTATTCCTGCAAGAAGAGTGCGCTTGTGCGCGTCTGTGCTCGAGTCCAGATGCTGTGCCTTTTCCTGGCTGTGCGTATGTCATCGGTGTATGCGGTGAATAAGATTGCTCTGTCTGTGTGCTCCTGCAAGCACTGTAGTCCTTGAGGTTTCAGCCAGGTCTTGCTTGAGCTGTTTCCTTCCTGAAAGGACTTGGGCAGTCCCTCACCTGGAGTGTGGTCTGTTCGTAGGTGGAGCAAGACTTCAGCTCGCTTTTGGCTGGTCTGCTTTAGGAGATTTGTCTCTGTCTTTCTAGATGGGAATGAGTAGCTGTGAGACAAGGGAGGAAAGACGAAAGGAACATCAATAATGAGTAAATGTTAAATTTCTGTTTATGAAGAGGCTGTTTGGTAAGTTGGTAGCCATTTAAACAGCACTCTTAATAAAATACAGCCTCAGAAAGGCCAGTTCAATTCTGTGCCATACATGGATTTGCAGTATCTGAGATGGATGAGGTCTCTCCTCTGCTTTCACGAGAAACAATTTATTTACAGGGTGAGGCTGTCAGACCTGCATGAACACTGCCAAACTTGGCAGGTCTGCAGAATAAGCTTTTGTTTGGTTTGTATTTCTAGCTTCTTCCTTCAGCCAAAGTGGCTCTGCCTGAGCCGCAAGCTTTTTTCTGAGAAGCATTAGACGGTCAAAAGACAGGCCCTGTTCTCGCCTGCCAGCTAGTCCTGACTGATGCTGCATGTGTTTGGCAGTGTGCTCTGTGGGATGGCTTGGAGCAGAAATGAGTACTGCAAAGGTGTTGTTGCTTGAACCTCCACAGAGAATCAAAGCCTGATTTCTCTCTTTAGCTGGGAATTAGTTTGGGGAGTGACTCACTCTGCTGTCGAAGTAGCTCATGCTGCCTGCAGGATTATCCTGGTTACTGCAGCTTGGACTCCACACTTGCATTGTTCCAGATACTCAAGTGAGTGGCACTTGGCCTTATTTAAAATTTGTAATTGTCGTTGCTCTTTCTTCGCCGCTTGCTAAGCTAATGAGGTGATCAAACAGAGAGGCGGGAAGATCCACTGGGAAAAGTAAGAGATCTTTCATGGCACTGCCAGAATGACAGAGCTCAACCTAGTCTAGCTTGTGGCATCATTTTTTACCAGGAGAGGTGGAACACCATGAGCTTTGCATCTACTCTCTGTAGGAGATTAACATTTCTGTTCCATTGGAGCCTATGGCTCAGAAATAATGACCTGGTGAGAGGCACACCAAAATAGTGCATGGAAAGGTCATGATAGCAATTACAGGAGAGTAATAAAAACAATTAAGTATTCACAGCAGCTTATTCCTTTGTAAGGGTGGAGATACCCATTTTAGAGAGGAACAGAGGTCATGCTATAGAAAGATGATGAGCATATTTGATGTGGCAGGTGATGGATTCCCTGACTTGAGCAGGGTAAGTGTCCTTTTTGTCTGCGTTCAGGGTGGTGCAGGAGCAGGAATCAGCATAGATTATGAAGAAGCCTTCCCTTACACCTGCTCTGAAGGCTGTGAGGCAAGAAGCTGCAGGACTTCCTCATGCTGTGGAGGGAAAACGAGCATCTGCACCAAATCCCTGCGGTGGTACCGGTCCTCTAGGGAGAGAGAGCAGCGGCAGCGTGCTGGAGCTTTCAGCATCCTTAGTGTGAAGATGCATATCCTCTCTGGCTTCAGCATCTAATTCTGCTGCTGCGATGCCTCTCCATTCCTGGGCTGAAATCTAGTGGGTTGGGAACGTTCCTAACACCAGCGGCTTTATCTGCCACACTGCAGGCTTCTTCCTCCATCTCTGCCAAAGGGTTTGTAGACTGCATCCTCTACTACGCGAAGGCAACATTTTGCTGCCAAGGTGATGGTGTAACTGAGATTTAAGACCTGTGTGTGTGCAAAACCCTGCAGTGTTTGAAATGAAAGTGGAAACAGTCATCCTCAATCTGTTTTTTTGTATGATTCACAAGGGGACTTCTGGGCCTTGAAAAGAAAACGCGTATCCCATGCCAACAAAATGTTGCAATGCTTACTGGTGCATTAACAGTGTTTTCAGTGCAGGATTGATATCAAAGCATTGGGTGCGTATGCACATCCTATCAGCTTCATCAATGGCAGTGTTGTTGCGGTTGAAATGGGTGAGGAAGCAGGCTCAGAGTTAAGTGGAGTCAGCGGCAGAGCTGGAAATAGGACCCTGGTGCTTTGGCTCTCAACCCTCTGCTAATCACAGCACCGGAGGTGGAATGAAAGCCTTCTCCAATCTTCTCCTGCTAGTGCCTGGGGCTCAGAGGCATGTCTCCTCCCTCCTGGAGTGGCTGGAGCCGAGGTAGGGATGGAGGGCTGGCAGTACTGAGGCTGGACGAACTCCTTGGGCTGCTCATCTAGGAAGCTGTGGGGATGTTGGCTGCTCTTGCCAAGTTGGAGGGACTGGAGCAACACTCCCTGCTATTAGCCCTGGACTGCTTCTGTTTAGTTCTCTGATTCTATCAGAAAGCAGTGTGTTTCACTCCTTTTTCGTTGTTAGTGGCGGTGGTTATTTTTGTTTAACAGCAATTTTGCCTTTGTTGCCAAAGCTGCAAGTAGTGCTGGGCCAAGCGAGGAAGTGTAATTAAAGTCTGCTCAGACAAAGGCGTTTGGTGACGAGATGCAGTGTTGCTGAATCCACAAGGGGCACAATTAACTGATAAGAGTAAACTAATTGTTATTCATATTAAATTAGGGCACAGGTGATTTGGAAAATCTATAGACACTCCCATATGCTTTGCGATTTTGCATTGCAGATTATGGTTTTATAAGGCCCTTCTGGGATTCAGATTATAGAGGCAAAGTGTGGAGCTGTATCTAAACTGAACATATTCTTTCCTGATTAACTACATGATAAAAACATAAATGTGCACATCAGAGGATTTATCACTGTGTTTGCATATTAATTTTTCTTTTCCAGGCATGAACACAACAGTTTTTTATAGATCTGAGTGATTCTGTTTAGTGGCAGCTGGGTAAACCCAGACAAGGTGACATGATTCCCATGTTGTCACATAATAGTTTTGAGATGGAGGTTAATAGCAGGGAATGGGCATATGGCAGGGACATGACTGCCACAGGAATGGTAGGAGATGGTGAGATATTTGCTGCTGGTTCTTTTGTGCTGTGCTGCCATGGTCTGAATATTTGTAGGCAAGAGGCAGCAGGGCCATGCTCGCCCTGGCAGGGTGAGGTGAGGCTGCAAAAAGTACAGTTTGCGTGCACGCTGCACGGGAATGGCAGGCTACTTGAGCTTTTGGAACAATTCTGCATCAGGCTCTGTTGGTTTAAAAGAGCTCTGAAATGAATATTTATAAATGGGACGTGAAAAAAGAGTCTAAATTGCTTGTGTGATCTTGGGACATGTGAGATATTATGATTATTTATGCGCTTCTATGTCTCGCTTTATCAGTTCATTGTGTTGCAATCCCAGACTGTCACAAGCTTCTCTCGAAGGAAGTTCTCTCTCAGTAAGATCCAAAGCTGCCTGGTGAAGCAGCGGTAGAAAATGTGGGGACAATAGCAGGAAATGGGGCAGAGCATGTGTCAAGACCGTGGCTAAAGTATTAAGGCAGAGAGAAATGCAGTCCTTTGGCTTGGACATGGTGGTAAGTCTCCTGAACCCTAAAAACAAAAAGCGCCTGTGACTTCTGTCATATGGAAGTCCCCATTTGGGGTTGTCTCACTTAACACACCAAAAGACCCAGCAATAATTCCAGTGGTGCATGCGTGTTCTTGCTTCCTCTCCTCTCTTCTGGTCTCAAGCTGTGGCATCCAGAGCAAAGACAAGAGTTTCTGACCTGTATGATGGGTGGGTGGAGGGTTGTGTAGAGGGTTTGGAAACAGAGTTTAATTACAAAGGAGCGTGGAGAGAGCTGGATTGCTGTTTATGTTTGTTTTCTAAGAGGGTGCTTCCCAATAAATTAAAATCCCTCAGAGAACAGTTTGGATGTATGTGATTTAGCACCGCCTGGGTTGCGCTAGTCTCTGAACAATCTCTGCCTTGAATTCTGGCCAAGATAACGATCAGAGAAAGGCTATAGCTGGACAAGGAGTCCAGGGGTTATTGAATCACTCCTGCCAGCTCCCAGCAATGTGCTAAACCATTTCCTTTTAGATGTTCCCCTGAGTTAGGTTTACCTACAATGGGTCTTTAGCCTGTGAAGAGTTTCTTCCAAGATGTTAAGAAGCACCACTCTCCAAGGGGAGCTCCGTGCAACGTGTGGCTCTCCTTTCCTGGTCTCTGAACTGATGCAGACTCTGTCTCTCTCAGCAGTGCAGGGAAGAGGGGTCTTGTGTTAGGCTGAGGTATCTTTACTGGAGGAAATCCCAGTGATAAAATGCCAGGCTAGGGCTTAACTTGTTTGCTGATTTGAAGGGGAGAGCACCACCTGCTGATACCTCACCACGGCTTTTCTTTTGGTCTCCCCAAAGCTTGCTCTGACCTGTTCCCAAATGTGCTTTGCATATATCTGTGAAGCATCCTGAGGGCATGCTGAATCCACACATCAGGGTGTATAAATGCCCTCCATGCACGTACAGAGCCTTGATGGGGTGAAACAGCTCCTGCAGGCAGTGCTGCCAAGAAGAGAGTATCTCCCTGTCTTGGCTTCAAGGTAAAGACAGGCCGTACTCAGGGAATAGTTTTCCTCCAAAGGTCCTTTTGGACATTCATCCTATCGGGTGGATCAGTGCCCTGCTGTCTTCCAAAGCCTGTTGTTGGTGTCCGGTCCCATGCATCTGTCTGAGAGCACTGCCCAGCTGGGAAATGCTGCGTGATCAGTGTGTGCCTGTCCACTGCTCACTTGGAGGCTGGTTGCAGAAGTCAAGCTGGGTGATGAGGAAGCATCTGATAGTTTATGTAGGTGAAGCCCATGAGATAGAATGTTTGAGTGGAGCGTAAGGAGATATTGGATGGGATGACAGCTTTTATTGTTGCTTGCTGTACCTTTACTAGAAGAAAAAGAAACCTTGGCTTCAGAATAGATTTGTCACAGAATTATCTGCCAGTTTTCCCCCCACTGAAGCCCAACAGAATAAAAGGCTGGTAACTGCTCTCTGTAGCACAGCAACAAGGGCAATAGTTGCTGGAAACAAGTCTGCACAAATAGCAGAATGTGTTGTTCCACCCCATAAGAAGCTTATGCTCTGCTTGAAAACCTGTTGGCCTCTGTTTGGCACTTGGAGAATAATAACTGGGCTAGTGGGTGCTTGCTGGAGGATCTTTTTGCCCAGTATGCACATGTCAACCAAAGCAGGAGCAAGGATCCTTTCCAGAGTATGGGATGGACAGTGGTACTTAAAGGAAGCACCATAGATAGGTTGAGGGGTTTTGTTTCATGGAGGGTTAAAACGAGTGGTTAATTTGATTTGTGGTTATGAGCAGCTACTGCTCAGCCCTGCTGTGGGAAGAAGGGGAATTGTCTAAGGTTGGCAAAGGGGCCAAACTTTGAGGTTTTTTTTCTCCATGGCCTCTCCCAGACCCTAGGGTCCCTCTCATCTGCATGACAAGGTAAGTGGGACTATCAAATGAGGTTCTCCCTTCCTAGTGTCAGGCTGGCTCTGAAGAACTCAGGCCTGTCATTTCAAAACCTGACCCATCTCTTTCCTCGTCCTGTTTCTGTAGATAGTCGTATCTCAAGTCCAGCACCACAAGGCAGTAATAATCTGGAGCCCAGGCTACAAGTGGAGGAAACCCCTAGAAAGCCTGAGGCGAGGTAGTTCCCATGTTCAGGCTGCCTGAGGCCTGAAAACAAGACAGAGCTGCTGGAGGGAGCGGAGCTGCGATTTGGGGTAGCAGGGAAGGCTGCCGGCCAGGTTAGATGGGAAATGTGGACCACATCAGACCTTGGGTTGCTCCAGCTGCTCTGCTGCTCCCTCCCAGCAGCCCAGCACCGTGCTCGTGCGTGCTCCGCTGAAACGTACCCCGCTATTTGCTGAATATCTGCCCTCACGCTCTTCCTTTTGCCCTGCGCTGCCTCGGCTAATGAGGTTATTGTTTAGCCGGAGAGAGGCATCCGCTCGTGTCTGTGCCTGGCTGCAGCGTGGTTCCAAGCAGAGATCCTCCTGACAGTGCCAGATGGCGAGCCGCAAGCAAGGGAAAGAGGGGGAAAGGGAGCTGCAGCTCTGTCCCCTCCCGGGAAAAAAGCCTGGTGGGAGTGTGTCTGCCCCGGCTCTGCTGCTGCGTGGCTTTGGAGTCTGGAAGGGGGAGACGGAGCACGATCAAGGAGTGGGCCTTGGGATGGCTGGGGCAGGCAGAGTGTGTCAGGCTGTGAGCATCTAGTTTAGGTTTTCCTGTGCCTCCAATCCTGTGGTAATAAACCTAGCCAGAAGCACAGCTTTAATATTTAAAAAATGACATTTAAGGTATTGAATATATGCTACGTTCTCCAGAAGAATATCTATGTGTGTGCGTGTGTTTGTGTGCACACGCTTGGGGCTTTGTTTTCCTTTTATAGTGGATTGTTGTGTGTATGTATTTTACTCGGGGTATTCTGTGCTATAATAAGAAGGGGGAGGGAGCGGGAAAATACTGTTCTGTTTATATACACTGCTGTCAACAGCGATGCTGCGTGTTTCAGATTCGCATTCTCTGTGAAGCACTCTGGATTCCAGGCAAACAACACCCTTCCCCCTTTATCCCGAGATCCTTCGGGAGGATTGTCTGAGCCTCTCCTCCCATACCCCTCTTGCTGGCAGGCTTGCCCTCTCCTGGAATTTGGCTCTGGTGAATGTGGCACACTCCATACCCAGCATGCAAACAAGTCGATATGCTAAGGTTCAAAGGGACAACCTTGGAAAATGTCAGAGCAGCGTCTCTGCACCATTGTTCTACTGCTCTGATCACAAAAAGGAGCTCTGAGTGAGTCAGGCTGTAATTTTCAGTTGGGGGGGCAGGGAAGGGACGCAGAAATGCCTCCCTGTATGTGTCTATGTCCCACCCGAGCTTCCCTGGCACTTCTCCCAATGCCTTTCACCTTTGTGAGTCTTCGGAGACACTGATGCAGGGCTGAGCCTGTAATGTTACTGCTCACCCATAATATTTATAAATCTCAGGTGTAGCACATCTCCGTTCCCTCCTCCCTGAGTTTTTATGTGTTTAGGTTTTGTGGCAGGAGCATTTTTATGTCTCTTCTCCCTCATTTTCCCCTCTCTCACCCAGCCCTGAAATAGTCAATGAATGTGCCCTTTCTTATCTCTTGATATAGGCCTCAAGGGACAGTTCCTTCCAATCCATCTCCTGAATGCTGTAACAGCAGGTAGCCTGGGACATGCTGGAAAAGCGCTGGGTCTGAATCCGCCCTTTTGATATAAGTGGACATTATGCATTTTTAATACACATAGAGTTCAGTGAAACCCTTAGTACTAGCTGAATTGGCACAAAATTCCCAGACAAGTAGTCTTTGGAGCTGATCTCTCCCTAGGTACCTTGCAGAAAATGAGACCAAGGACAAAAAAAGGCCATGTTCCCTTTGATTGCAAGAACTATTTTGCAGAGGAGGTGGCCGAGCAGAAGCTAGCCCAGCTGTGCAGTCTCTTTAGCTGTGCATGAAGGATTCTGGATTGGCAGTCCCTGTTCATCCTTGTTCATCCACAGAGTAGGCGCAGCTTGAGGGGAGAGGCTATTACAAAGGACCTTCCTTCAAGCATCACCCTCTGAGGACAGTTCTTCAGCACTGGCCTGGAGGCATCATCTCGCTGGTTTGTCCAGTGCAGGCCTTGCCAGTCTCAGCAAAGCTCACTTCCACCTGAGGCAGTGGCTTGGGGCCATGCGTGCAGTCCTCCAGCTTGCTTCACTTCAGGAGGAAAAAGTATGGGAGCTGCTGTCCCTGGCACTGTGATGATGCAGTTAGGATTTGTCAGTGCATCTTGATGCTTGCTAATTTGTGGGTAACGTTTTGACTTCCAGACTACATAGCAGACATCCCTGCTCCTGGGTACCCCTCAAGATGCACAAGTTAAAACTGGGGTCTGAATGCTATAGGTTCAACACAAAAAGCCCAGGGAAAATGGTGGGAATCACAGGTGAAGATCACTGAGATTGCTCCACAATATGGACCTCAGCTCCCCGAGTACTGAATCTTTTCACAGTAAGTGGAAGGTTGTGTTTTTGATTTGTTGTTCCTTTTTTTGGTAAAGCATAAGTAAATCTGTCTATACCTCCAGGTTACCATGGCGCTGTAACTTTACCAGATCTGGAAGAGAGGGAGTAACAAGGGAGTAGCTGTAGCTGTGGATCTGTGCGTGTCCACTGTGGAACATGTAGCCAGGAAGAGATGGTGGTATATGGAGGGGGTTGACCTGGTTGGAAGCAGGTAAGCAGGCAGCGGTAGCAGGACAGGTAAAAGGCAACTTGCCCCCAGCCTCAGGACTGAATTTTGGCTCTTGTTAAACTGTCCAGCTGCGAGCATGGCATTCAGAGACATACGTGGTGTTCAGCCATCTCGGAGAAATCTGCTGCTGAGCATGAGTCAGCCCTGCCTGGGTTAACTATTAAAGGGCAGTATCAGAAGGTAAGATCTTTACTCTGCTCCCCAGCCCCTTCAAGCCCCTCATCCTCCAGGTGGTCCCTATGAAGGGAGGGAGTATCTCTAGGGTCCTGCAGGTCACAGAAACGTCCTGTCTGCCCACCGGGCTTGGTGCAATTGTCCCCAGATTAGGGACAGCCCTAGTGACATCCAGAGCCTCCTTCCCATGGGGGGGAAGCACGTTCCTGCTGTCCTTTGCCAGTGCCAGGGCCCTTCGTCAGCTGCCGGGAAGGACATGGGGATACCTCGCTGTTGGGGTAGGGATGGCTGAGTGGGGCCATTGAAAGACATGGTGCTAGACAGAAGGGGAGTTGCATGAGATCTAACGAGCGGTACCCACTACTTGCAAAGCCCAGGTGGATTCAGCTGGGGAGCCATCAGTCCAGGCACGGAGGCATGCATGATGAGGAGCAGAGGGTCCTTCCACTAAAGTGGGCATGCAGAAAGTGGAGCAGAGCTCAGCCTGCCTTCCTGAGAGGCTGGAGGGGAACCTCGCTTTCCACCTCGCATATGGTCACTGCTTTCTCTCAGAGAGGTGCTGAGCCACCTCACCAGCAAGACCCTTCCCTCACGCCCAGCCCTTCCTAGCCTCACACTTTCCGTTCGCCTGCTGAGCTGGGCGAGCGTCCCCCCCCAGCCTGTGGCTGCAAACTCGGTGGGTGATGCCGTGGAGCGAGGAGAGCAGGAACCAATTCCTTAAGGGGCCATCTCGGAGCCTTCCTCGGCTTTTCCTCCCGTCGCAGGGAGAAGTGCCCCTGCCTAAGTGGAATAAATTGGTACAGACCATTAGCAGCGCAGGTCCTCCTCTGGTAGGGAGGAGGGAGGGGGCTGTCAGCACTGCTCTGGATACAAAGCAGCCAGCCACGCTCTGGCTCCTTCCTCCCGCACCCCGTTGGCCTCCTCCTCCTCCTCCCTGTTTGCACGCTCCCTCCCTCCCTCTCTTTCACTCTCTTTCTTTCCCTTAACGCCACGCTGCAGAAAGGCAGACCTGGGGAACCGGAGGTCCACAGAGGCAGTGGAGGAGGAAGGAGCTCTCCAATGCTGTTTCTTTGCAAGTGAAACGAGGAGGCAAAGAAGCGATGAAGGAATGTCTTGCTTGCTGCCTGGATTAAGAAAGAATACGTAAAAAAAAATTAAAAAATTCCAGACCCAACAAACGAGGAAAAAGGGAGGAGAGAAGGAGGAGGAGGTTGCTGGGGGGAGCCGACTCCGGTGGGTGAACAGCCGCTTTGAATCGTACCTCTGTTCCCAGGGATTAAAGCATGAATGGGAGCAGCTTCCCAGCCACGATGGAGAGAGAAGGCGGTTCAGGCTATGGGAATAAGGTAACTCTTGCTTCTTGCAGGCATTGCATGGCTGAGCTGAGCAGGACAGAGATCCTTTATGCACAGGGGTGGGGGGGGGGGTGGTGTATGTGTGTATGCAGCAGGCAGGGAGTGGGAGGAAGCAGGGAAGACTCAAAGGGATTTTTCTACCCCTCCCAGTGTATTTAAAGAATGCAGAATGGGTCCCGGGGGCTGCAGTGCTGGAGATCACTTTGCCCCCCCCCTTTTTCAGGCTGGGTGCCTGAGGACACCGAGCTGCTTTGCCGGGGGAAGGCTGGCTGGGTTATGGGGAAATATGCCCCTGTCTCGCCTCCAGGAGCACTGTGCTCCCAGCCTTGCCCTCCCAGACCTGCACCTGCTGTGGGGGTCCCCTCGTGGGCTTGCGTGTGGCTCTTGGGGAAGCTGCGTGGGGGCTACAATGGCCCAGTGCCCTTCCATCCCACCGGTGCATCCGTGCAGAAAGACGGGAGGGAGGTGAGAGGCAACTGAGAGTTGCTTTTCTCTTCCCTTGGTCATCCTCTGCCTTTTCTTTGCAACAGAAAGGGATGGGATTTAGGAGGAGGGGGAACTGAAATCCCTTTCATCCGTGCCAGCAGTGGTGAGAGCCAACTTTGAGGCTGCTTAAAGGGAAAAGCTTTCTGAGTGCTATCTTTTGGAGGGATAGGAGATGGCTGAGCGATGCTTTGCCATCTGAGGGGTGATCTCTGTGTGATGTTATGTTGTGGGAGTGGGTGGGGAAGAAAAATAGTGATTATGGGGGAGAAAGTCTATGGTGATCAATGAAGCTGTCCACAAATGATGCTTTCCTTTTCCCTGCTGGGCCTCTCTCTGACTCAATTCCTGGGTCTCTGACCCTGAAAGTCCTAATTTCTCTCAGTCAGACCAGAAAGCGCAACTTCAAATAGTATTGGGAGATGGCTTAGCCCAGATGTTTGGGAGTGCACTGAGGAGAACCTGATGTTTACAGCCATGGAGCCCATATCCAGTTAATCCCAGCAAGTAGAGGTCTTGGCTGGGTGTCCCTCACTATCTTTGGCAGGATCTTGTTGTTGCAATATCCATTTGTTCTTTGCTATCTGTCAGATACCCCCTCCTCCCCTTGCCTTCAGGAGCTTCTTGATGGGTCTTGGCATGGGGTTAGGCAGCATTTGCTTTGGTTACTTAGATAATGACGTGTCACAGAAGTCCCCACTTACGTGCACACAGTGCAGAAAGTCATGAGCCCCAGCGTGCCATCAATTGACATAAGAGCTTGTATACGCATCTAAGGAGCTTATGGTCCAGTGTGATGGACTGAAAGAGACTATGCAGTCTGTTGCGCAGGTCTGTACGTACTTGTCTAAATTGCTAGTGTCCCTGACTATCTACAGTGAGGTGTCACCAACTTGTATAAAAGACTGGGGTTGAGTGTGTTTGTGCGTGCGCATAAATGTGGAAGAAGGGCTGTGTAAAAGCACAGCGGAGCTTCAAGCCATTCTTTTGTTTTGTGAGTAATCCTTGCTCGTATGAGGAAATTCTCCTAACTCACCCAAGATGCATCTTGCTTGCCTTGTTCGTGTAACTAGTCCTTCTCTGTACACAGATCTCCAATGTGAGTGAATTGACCAAGATATGGCTAGAAGGTTACAGCGGCTGGGATTTCTTGACTTACCTGACAGAGTTGGGAACAAAAAGGTGTGGAAAGATGGAGGCACTTGGGAAAAGAGGGTAAAATATCTTCTTTCTGTAGGTAGCACCCGACTCTGTTTTCCGTGTCAGCTTCAAAGCATTGAGGAATGTGGAGGATGTTCTGGTGAAGGAATTGAATAATTAGACAGTGAAAGAGAAGGATATTTCTCCCAGGAGGATTAATTCCGTGACAGGGGCCAAGAGCTTTGGAAATGGCCAAAGTCAGCAGGACAGTGGATGCTACTAGAATGGGAAGGTAGCTGACCAATCATTTTAGTTTCCTGGTTGATTATGTATGGGTGTATGAAAGACAGAGGAAGAAAAATGAAATTGGTGATGTCGGCTCTGAGTACTTTCCCATTTCATGCAGCTGAGTTGTAAATCCCTCCCTGTGCGCCCCATAGGCATTCCGCTTCTCCAGCGGAGCACTGTGAACTTGGAGTCGTTAGCAACGCAGTAACAGCTTTAATGAGAGCTGGCTCCCTCCAAGCCAGTCTGATCAGAGGAAGGTGCAGAAGAGGGGACCCAAGCCTCACGTCATTTCAGTTCTCTAGGACGGCAAAGTGAGAGGGTATCCGTAAAGGTGTCCCTTCACACACACGTGTCAGCAAGGAGGGAAAGGGGGAGAGCTTTCCCACTTGTTAGTTGGCATCCCAAAGTTTCCTGACCCATTGAGGTGGCTCATGGTGGAGAGTGAATGCAAAGGGGGGATAATGCCCCAACCCTAGGAAGGGACTGTCACCGTGGATGTGTCACAGGCCTGATAGTCACTGGGGCCAGTGATTCTGTTCTCCTGTGGCTTTGTCCTCATCAGGGCAGTGTCCTAAAGAGCTCCAACCAACTACACCGATGCCTGGATTTGCTCTCTTTCCTCCCTTGACCTGCAGTGGTGTTCTGCACCTTTCTGTCTTTTGCTCTGCAATTATGTGTTTTCCGAGGCAAGAAGAGCACCAAGCACCTCCAATGTGCAGGGCCTTGTCCATTTTTAGCATGCTCACAAATGCTGCATTTTTCTGGTAAGCAATTGCTGTAGCAGGGAGGTCTGGCCTAAGCCGACAAAGAAATCTTCCAGTAACGAAGTGTGAGCACACGCTCTTCCCTTGTGTGAAGCTGGCTGCTCAATGTCAAAATAATGCTTTCTGAAAGGAAAACAGTGTGTCTGCCCTTTTAATCTTTTCCAGCACCCTCACGTTGCAAAAGCAGAAACCTTGGGAAATTAAAAGAACTGTCTTTTAAGGGACACTAGGGCAAATGTTGTAATTCATTTTTTAGTGTTTCTTGGAGACTTGCCTTTTGCAATGCTTTTGCTCTCTCTTGCCCTTGTTCTGTTTCTACTAGCTCAAAAAAAAGTTGCACAAAAGCAGTTTTGTTTCTTCAAACAAAACCCAGTGGGCAGATTTGAATCCATAGGAAGACAGGATATGGTCCTTCCTTGCATCCCTGTGCATTTTGTCTTGCAGGGATGAGCAGTGCCAGAGGCTGCCTGGCTTCCAGGGCTGCTTTTCATATGGGCTTACCAGCAAGATCTTTGACTTCTGGGGACCAGCAGGCCTTGGTCAGCATCTTTCTCTGTGGGTGATGCCCTCTGTGGCTTTCTCGCCCTCCACTTTTTCTGCAGCCCTCCATTACATGCAGTAGCCTTCAAAAGTTAGGTGGGCTGTAGCTGTAAGTCTTGTTTGGGGGTATGGCTGGAGGTGCATTTGGTGTGGCTTCAACGCACCCGAAGGCAAAGCATCTTCTGGAAGCAATAACATTGGAAGGGCCCTCTACAGTGTCTTTTTCATGGGTCCTTGTTCTCTGTAACGTGTTGTCTTTTATGCTTTGCTTGTGGAGATCCTGAATCGGTTACCTGCTGGTGTTTTGCTTCTCTGCTGGCAAGAGAAGTGATCTTTGCCAAGCATAAGGTCTGAAGAGTGAGGATAGATTCTTCCTTTTTCTCAGGTGAGACCCCACTGTTTGTGTTTGCTTTGGCAAGTTGACGTCAGGGCTGGATTCACCTTCAGAAGCTAATAAGGGCTTTGCTGAGTGGAGATCACAGGGTGTGGCCCATAATTAATCTTCATATCCTGATCTAGACACATGGCCCACCCCCAAGTGCTCTAAGTAATACAGTGTATTAGTCACTATTGAATATAACTTGGCAGTGACAGCAGAATAAATAGGAAATGCTCAAGATCCCCCTCCTGCCTGGATCTGAGCTATTTTCCTAGAGATGGGACAAGAGCTAAGCTTCTGTACAAGGCTTCCTGCGCTTCTTGTGCTGTTCTTTAAGAGCAGGGGATGTATTAGCTCTCAAAGTGTGTGTTAATGCATTGGTCACTGCTGGCCCAGCTCCAGCCTGTCCACTGCCCTGGAATACTATTTATTGTTAGTTCCTGACACGTGGTTTGATACTCCAGAGTCCTTGGTTCTGTGAACATCTGGTCTGCACTGGAGCATAGCATGCAAGTAAACAGGATGGGCAAAGAAAATACTGCATGCTTGGTTTTGATGGAAGGGTACCCAAATGCTGTCAAGGGAAAGGTAATTGGCCTGTGATCACATAGGGAGTCCCCTGGCGAAGATATGGGAACCCAGAGAAGAAATTATGCCAGTTAGAATGGGACAATCTTCAGAAAGGCATTAAAAAAAGCCCATCTCTGAAACCTCTGGGGAGGGGATTTACATCTTCACATCATGATTGAGAATTCTCTCCGTTCAGCTCCGGGCTGTTGCAAAGACATGTATGCACTGCAGAGCTCACAGAAGAGAGATGCCTGCTGATCCCCGAGTTCCTTCCACAGTGTCTGCTGGAGACTGGTTATCTTCTCTGAAATAACAACAGCTGGTGCCCTGCTCATGCAACCTGGAAAGTAGAGTTCAGACTCTCTCCTTCCATTCCTGCCTTGTGCAGTCTAGATCTGTGGGCTGGGTTGCCAGAAGAACTTGCTCTTCTGTGCTGTCTGCCATCTGGGAACTCTGTCAAAGCCCAGTGGATAGGGAATTGAAAGCTGTAGCTCAGAGAACGAAGTCTGCTTACCCCCCCAGAAAGGTGGGAAACCCTTTGCTTAAGTGTACTGAAGATGCAGATGTTGGCTTGTGTAGGTTCAGCTGCATAGTAAAGAGAAATGGGCATTTCCAGGCTGCAGCTCATCTGATCTGAAGGCATTCATCTAAAATAGGCCAAATGAATTCTCGCTATTGATTGCAAAAAGAATCTAGACGGCGAGCTCTGCTGGGGGGACCTACACCTATGGCACTGCAGGGGTGGGTGTCTCCCACCCTAGGCCCCTGCGGATGGGCGCTGCGAGGCCGGTGCAGCTCTCATCTGACCTTTTGTGGGTAGGAATTCACCTGGAGCCAGATGTCCACAACTGCAGCTGCAGCACAAAGATCTCCTCCAGCCTCTTGAACGTTGTGTGAGTGGCGGAGCCCCAGTTTCTGCAGTGCCGCAGCTCGCTGTGGTTACGGGGGCCGGAGCTTGTGGAGAATGAGACACGCTTCACTTTTTGACAGGAGAAAGGGGCATGGGATTTGTCTCAGCTGCCTTCCTGGATGTCATTCTTAAATGCCCTAGCGCAGTTTCTTCCTCAGATTTGGCACCTGAAAGACAAAAGAACGCTAATCCAGAAGAAATACCTTGACTCTGCCTCACCTTCCATTCAGCTGGAAAGAGACCAGGAGCAAAAGGATGGGTGCTGAGGCTCTGCTCTGGATTTCATGAATGGATGAATGTAGAGACGCAAGTGGGGATTTTGAGGGGATTTGGAAGCCTGCTCCAGGATTTGTCTGGCACGCAAAGCGTTTATAATACTTCCAGCATTATCATAACATAATGCCAGCATGATTCAGGGCCCACTCCAGCTCTCAGTGAATAAAAAGCGTAACTCTTACCACCATCAGTAGGAGAAGGATCCCACTTCCGATAAGTTGTAGTTTTGCATAGTCCATACTCTTCCCCTGGCCTGGTGGCGCAAAGTGAGGGCTAAGATGCTTTTGTGTGCTGGTGTGAATGAGTGGGTCTGGCTGCATACGTGTGTGGGTGCTGAGCAACCTGCACGAGTAACACCACCTCAGAGCAGCGCACCGTGGCCTCTTGCAGAGAAACGCAAGTTTCAAGACAGTGGAGTGGGTGCCTGGGTTACCTCCCCGCCCCAGCTTGTCTATAAATACCACCTTGGTGCTGAAGCGCTCTGGCTGAACTCCTTAGACTTTGTCCTTTGTTTTTCCATCTGTTCAGTGGCTTTTAAAGCTAGAGGAGAGATGTGTACCAATGCATTGCTCTTAACGCAGGTGGCCCTGTGGGGGCCAGGACTATACTTACTGGGGGCTGCATGAGAAAGTCCACGGGGGAGTCCAGCTTCTCAGGGAATGAGCAAAAGCCAGCAAGCGCTGGGGAGTGACATTGCTCTGGCCACACGGGACCAGGCTAGATGATTTTCTATGATTATTCCATCTGAATCCCATAGACTGTGACACGGAGAGTAAACGCTGAGCTCTGCTGAGACACCGATGGCCCTGCAGTGCTTCTGGCTAGTGCATCCAAGTAAGCTTTTTCCAGCTTCAGCTCATGTCTTCCCCATCCAACCACAAAAATGTAGTGCTACCCTTGTACTGATGCAACAGTCTTATGGTAGGAATTAGTACTGTGGGAACCACTGTCCCAAGGCCTTCAGCCCATCCCTGCACAGGAGAAGTACATCAGAGTGCTGTACTTTTTCGGGTGCTCCAATGCAGGATTTTGGGCCTTTTTTGCAGTCTGCACTGACGTGCTCTGCTCATTTTTAGAACGGCTGCGGATGCTCACAGTGCAACAAGAGATGCACTGAGCTTGCATGTTTTCTCCTGCCTCCTGCTCTCTGTGCCTGCCCAGCCAGCCTTGCCTGTCATCAGCAAAGGAGTAGCACCTATGGAAAGATTTTCTGTATGTGTAGATGAGGGGCAATGCTGAAAGAAATCATTCACACTGTCTCATTGAGCATAGGAGCCATTGTCCAACCCAGGGCAGCTATTACACTGTCCTGAGCAGTCCAGCACTGCCACACTCAGATTGACTTGATGGAAGGGACCCATAACTGCTATTTCGTGTGAGCCCCTGTGTGCCTGCTGTAGCTAGATGCCTTCCTGGTCCGTGAATAGCTCTGCAGGGGCCCGTGATAATGTGCTACATAAGTCCCTGTCCTCCTGTGGGCACCACAACGCTTCCCATGCCCTCCTTGTCCTGCCCATCCCTCTGTCCCTGTGGGGAACTGTAACTGCAAGCCCACGGGAAAGGTTGGAGTTTGTGGAGTGTACAGGAGGTGAGCTATATTGTGCCGTAGCCATTAACGAGGTACATTAACCAGATGATGAGGGAGCGGCCTGACAGGGTTGTTAACTCCTGTCCCTCACCGTAACAAAGCTGTAAAACCCTCTGGAAGGATCAAAGCAAGAGCAGCATTGCACTCTTCTCGCTTCAGTCCAGGCTGAGAAAAGAGCAGCTTTGCAGGAGGAATTTTGTTAGAGACTGGGTGCGGTACCTGGAACCTATTTTGGCTCATGAATAAGTTGATATTTCTTCTGAATAATAGATGCACATGATGGTTGCTGAGAGGCAGATCTGTGAGTAGGCTGGGTCTCTGAAGGAGGGAGTGAGACATATGGAGTAAGCTGCAGTCCTGTTCTGAACTGGGAGCTTGCTGGATGCTGTAAGCCTGGCAGGACTGTGCAGGGATGGCATTTGGATGGTAAACCCATGTGACTGAGGCAGAGAGGGTGCACGTTTGGTCTTTTCACATCTCCTACAGTCAGCGTCTACCACTGCCTAGCTCAGGCTCTGGGGCTGAGGAAGGTAAATATTTGTAATGATACCATTTATCTGCCTCTGTGAGGGGCTTGGTGTGACTGTGCGAATGGGAGGAGAATGGTGCTGTGATTAAATCCTAGCACAGTTTTTGGTGGGGGGGGCCAGCAACCCATGACGTGTGTCTGCCAGGGCAAGTAGGCAGGTTTGGGACAGCACAAAGCAAGGCTGGACCCTGAGAGCTGCGGCTTTTTTTGGGAGGCAATGGCTGTGCTCAGATTAGCAGGATGCTTTAAGATGCTGCCTCACGCAGTGGTACTGAGAGGCAGTCTCTTGCTTCCTTGAGAGACAGCTTTCACCTGACTTTCTAGTGGCACGTTTTGCTTCTAATTTGGGAGAGAGAAGTATAATCTGGCACAAGCCTGCCACCCTTGAAAGGCTGCCAGCCAGTTTATGGCACTCTGTCTGCATGCTCCCTACAGCCTTGGTGAGATACAGGAATGTTCTATCCTTCCCATCCTCAGCTCTTGCAGTAACTTCAGGGATGCAATGCCCCAGGAGGGGCTGACTTTGGCTGTGGGGTTGTATGGGCATTCAAAGGTTTATTCAGATGGGCTGTGATCCACTTGGATGAACGGCAGCTGGTTATGGAGATTAGAGCTGCAGAAGTCACTACTAATGAATAATTCTTCCAGTGTCTTTCTTATAATAGTGGCACATCCACAAGGCATGACTCTAACATACTCATTTTCAGAGAGCGTGCAGCTCCTGGAATGACCTCCTGTGAGGGTTTGGAAGTATTTGTTTCTCTTTGTCAGTGAGATGAGCATTGTTTCTGGCATGATTTTTACCAGGAAAAAAATTGCAAGTGCTACAATTGGGAGCGTCGAAAAGATTGGGTGGAATCTGAGCGGTAAGGATGGGGGCCAGGACAACTCTACCTGCGTGGGAAGCTTTTGGTGTGCATGTGAGGTGTCTGTACAGTGGTAGGCTCTTCGGGCAGTGGGAAGGATGCTGATAGATTCATATGGGCTAGCTTGGTCTGAGCAGCGAGATTCAGGCGTGGCAGGAGATTGTTAAAAGAGACTGTGAAGCAATGTGATGAGAGTTCAGCTCATTCTTGGGTGGCTCAGTTTGAAGACACATCTACCTTAGACAGGAGTTAGTTACTCTAAGTTATTAGTTACTTCAGCTCTGATATTCTCCAAGTGCAAGCAGCCAGTATTCAGCCAAGAGTATTGTGAAGGGGGCCTGGCAGGCGTAACTGTGAATAAATTTACTCGACGATGAATCCCTTGGCAGCAAGGTGGAGCTGTCTGGATCCTGGAGGTGTAGATACTGTCTCTGCCTCGAGCCTGGCAGACTAGCCTCAGGAAGAAGCAAAAATGGCAATAAAAGGTGCCTTTCTATAAATAAAGGCCAAAGGACGGTAGGAGGGGGAGCTGCCAATTTCTGCCCTTTGCGGAGGAGTAACTATCCATGGCATTGTGAGAGTGCTGGGATTATTGTCACCACAATCATGCGAAGAGCTGTGGGGGTCAGGAAGACATTGCATGCTGTAAATGTATTGCTGCTGAATACCTTTGGGGTTTTGCAGTAGCAAGACAGGTGTGTGGAACGGGTGCTTTGACCTGTGGAGCAGGGGGACCTAAGCTGTCTCCTTGCCGCTGCCCTGTCCCCTGGCTTTGGGAAATTTGACGGCTGTGAAGCCCCTGGTGGCAAAGGATTTGTTACAATCCTCTGAAGCTGTCACCCCACACATACACCTCCCTTCTTCCTCCAATTTATCTTTTAATAATGCTGCCAACATTATTTCTCATCGCTGTCTCGTGCACTCTGTGCTCTGCCTGGCAATCCTTTTCGTCTCACCCAGGCATCTTGTGCCATAACGCTCTAATGGGAAGAGACTCTGGCTGCTGAAGTTAATAACTTACCCGACAGCCTGAGTCATTCTTCTTACAGAGCAAACTGTGAACTATGCAACAATCCAACCCAGGGCTGAGACCTCAGTCTGTGGGGGGAAAGTGGTTGCAGAGTAGGCGAGTGTTTGCGTTCAGGTTGGGATCAGCACATGCACTCTGCTGCTGCTAACACTATGGTGCACTTTTGGCTTGTAAATCTTGGGATGCTTCCCAAAGCGGTGTTACGTTGGGAAGACGTGGGAAAATGGAGGATCAGGGCATCCAGGGAAGCCTGTTCAAAAGGGAGCCTGCAGAGGAGGCAGAATGAAATGAGGTCTTCACTCTGCACTGAGAAAACCAGCACATTCAGAGACACTGAAAGAGGAAATTCTTCTCTTTTTTGTCAACGTGACAGCAACTCGGAGGAGCAAGTGTGCCGAGATGTCCTCACAGACGTGCCACATCCCCCATTTTCATAGCCTGCACTCTGCATTTGTCAGGAAGCCCCAGTTCCTTGAGCTGCAAAAAGGCTTTAAAAGGGCCACATGCAGCACTGAGCCCTTCTGAGTGCAGGCAGCACTGATTTCTCCCTCTCTGTCTCAACCATCCTTACTGCTCTGGCTCATTATCAGCTGAGTCAAAGAGTTTAGTAACTCTTGTTTTTAAAGATTAGTCATCTGTAGGAATGACATTTGAAAGACTGACAGTTTCAATCAAATGACAAGGGCTGCTCTTGTGCTTGATGATATTTGTTTAATTTAAAAAAAAAAAAAGGTAAAATCAACCCGACTAATTAAGTGTTGTACCTTGAGATACAGCCTAGGAAAGTACAGATGTGGTCCTAGTCACGTGAGGAAGCTACCAGGCTGCCATTGCGTGGGTTGGACAGGCCTGAAAGGACTGTGATGGATCTGTGCTGTAGCTCTGTTGATGCTCTCCTTGCCCTGTTCCCTCCTTGGGCAAGGGATGGCCTGCCTCTCTGTCCCTGCCATGCAAGGTTGGTGACAGTCATAATAATAACGATGTAATTTGCCTGGTTGATTTGAGATGCGCTGTAATTACTGCATGATTACAATATTCTTAGAGCAGCCATTACAAAACCCTCCACTTTCTCAGAACTCCCCAAGGGCTTGTCTCACTCCTCACCTTGCAAGTAAAACCCTGGAGGGGAGTCTGTCTGTCCATGAGCTGTGTCTGCATCGCTCTTTGTGTCAGATTACACGTGCGTGCTTTTAGCCACCTGCAGGTTAGAGTTCCCTGGTGCTGAGACACTCTGCATACCACAGGGAATATTTCCCTATGTCCCAACTAGGTAGGTGGCAGGATGGTGCTTGGCCAAGCAGGTCAAGCTTTTTGCAAGTGATGAAGATGCTTTTGGAAATGGCAGGCGCTGGTGAGTGCTACTGGGGAGCTGGGCAGCAGGGGGAGGCACTCGTAGGTGCTTGTCTTTCTTGTGAGGACTTACTGGTTCACTGCTTTTTTTGAGTTGGGCTGTGGAACTGTTGGCTTAATTCTGTCTCCAGCTTTTGTTTGGCTTCTCCATTTCTCTTTCATATGGAGAAGATCTGGGCTGGGTTTGGCCCTTGGGTGATTCTAAAATTAGGAAAAATGACCTTCCCCAGGCATGCACACCAGGCTGCCAGATTGGTGTGAGTTGCACTTCGCCAGCACCTCAGGCATCAGTGCTTGTGCCATTTCTGTATTTAGCCTGTGAGCTACATGAGCCTTGTGATTCCTGTCCAAAAGCAGGCAGCTATTTTCATCTCACCTCTAGAGCAAGCCGAGGTGCAGGTGAGCCAAAATAACTGAGCCGTAAGGGAAGCCAGAGTCAGAACCAGGCTTAGATTAGATGCTGGACAAACTGGTAGATGTAGCCCTTGCCTAACCCACTAAGAGATGAAACTAAGAGCCAAATCCCACCTCCCTGGGCAATGCTGTAATAACTCTGGGTTTATTGGATTGGCATATGGGGTTTTTATGCTAATAGAGGAAAAGAAATCGTTTCTTTCCAAATGCCTCTCAAATGGAAGATGAGCCATGTTATTCTGACACGTCAAAGGTTCCAAGGCAGGCAAAAGCCTCCGTGTTTGCTGTGGAGAAAGGAGGTGAGGGAAGAAGGATGAATGTGTCACGCGAAGCCCTGTGTGCTTCCTTTCAGCAGGCACAGTAGGGTTAGGAGACCCTGCCGAATTTCGACAGGAACCAGAAATTGAAGGGAGATAATTTTAAAATGACCTTCCTGTTTCCAAGGAGAAAGTTGTGTAGGTTTGTGGCTGTGCTAATGGACTGTGGAACTGCAAGCGGCCATTGATTGTGTTGCAAGCTTCTGAATTATAGTTGGGCATTTGCTTTATCATCCCAGATCCGCCCCCCCTTCCCTTTCCACGCTGTAGCATGAAAGAATCAATGTTAATCCCTCAGTCCCATTAGTGACTTTTGCAGAGGTCACAGGCTGTTAGACTCTCTCTGCCCTGTTTGACCACCCAGCATTGAGCAGGGCTTAGGATTTGAGTCTCATCTCTTTAAGGAAGTCACCTAATGGGGGTGGGAGCTGGGGGTTTTCTCTGTGGGTTGGTGTAATGGTTTTGGCTATGATTTTTTTGACCAACTGCTAACTAGGGAGCTGAGAGAGCTCTGAGTGCCATGCTGCATCTTTGCTAGATCTGTCCCACAAGGCCATAGGAGAGAAAAAGTGCAAGAAATACTTCTGTGGCTCCGTGAATGACCCTGTCCCTCCAAGCACTGCTGCTACAGTGTAAATATATTTCTGCAGCATTGGGGTATGCTATGATGCTGGAGGGTTTGTTGCTCAGGCAGCAGCCAAGAAGGATTCTTGAACAGGCTGCTTGAGTAAGGTGCAGCAGCTAACCTGGGAACCCTGGCCCTGTTGCAGGCTTGTCTGCAGTGAAAAGGTAGTTTGCAATAAGGCAGAAATTTATATGTGAATTTATAGCCCAGGACCTCTTCAGCTCAAATTACCTGCACACCTGCTCTTAGTGCCTCCGAAATACAAAGCAACTTAATTCCAGGCTTCCCCAGCTGCCTCGTGAGCAGCACGTGTTGGAAGTGGCGTTGTGGGGAGGAGTGCGGAGGAGATGCCGCGTGTGAATTCACAGCGAGCTGTGAGCACTCTGCCTCCCCTGAGCAGGAACAGCACCGTCGTGCTCCCGCAGCAGTAGGTGTTCTTCGTTGCCTGGCCGGAGCACCTTGCAGCTCCCGCAAAGCAGTTTTTACTTTGGTGGCGTCTTCAGGGACTTGTGCTTACAACAGCTGGTGTTTTCAAAAGTAATGGAGAATTTGGATGCCTGCATATTTTTCTTCCCCAGCCTTCAAAAAAACCACCTTTAAGATACTTGATGTTTGCTATTGAAAAAAAGAAAAATTACGCTTTCGAAAACTAAATCCCTTTCTAAGGTGTTTAGGGTGCCTGGTGGTGGCATGCTGCAGTGGGAGAGGGCTAGCTTGCTCACCAGGTCTGCAAGACTTCTTTTTTCCCCTTTTTTAATGCATTAGAATCAGGTTATTAATAACTCTTTTTAAATAGAGCAGGATTTTTTTTTTTTTCAGGGGTAGGGAAGAACTCAGTAATTAAAAGTAAGAGCTGATGGCTATGAAGCCGGGTCTCAGGTACGGAGCTGGTGAGCTGCCTTCCAGCTGATGCTGAAACGTGTGTGCCATGTGCTGCATGCCCTGACCCGCAGCTGAGTGGGGCGGTGGGCCCTGCTGCGCTCCCCCCGGCGAGTCAAGAGGCAACAGTGTGTGGGAGATGAGTAGTCTCATCTCCAGGTCTGGAATTGGGAACATACTGCAGAGCCAGCTGGGAGATAAAATTAGAGCTTGTGGCTTGCTGGGCACAGCTCTTCGTGTTTGATGGTCATATTTGTGAACTTTCCCAGGTGCCAGTGTAATGGGAGGCAGCCCCCCGTGTGTCCCGCCAGCCCGGGGTTCTAGATGCACCCACAGAATCCTACACCCTTAATTCAGACAGTATATAAAAGCCTGGGGCTTCTCTCAACCACTAACAACAAAAGCTATGAAATGCATGGTGGTGAGGTAATCTTTACTACAGCATTAGCAAGCGTCGCAGTCTCTCTTCTGACAGCCATCTCCCTTCTTTCATCACCCAACTGGGTCACGCATGTTCAACTTGTGAGGCTTCCTTGGGTAGGGGGAGAAAGGCAAATCCACAGGGAGCCTGATGTTAGCTTGACATGTTTGGCTCAACGATTCAGTCTTGCAGATCCTGAAACAGGGGCCCTCGCTGGCCTGCTGGTTGTAAAGGTGAGGCTTGGTCGTTATGGCCTGCCGCCTCTCTTCCATGAGGCATCACGTGGAAGCACGTGTCTTCAAACCCTTTGGACAAAGCATATGCAAAGCCTATTATGGAGCTGTGGAATTTAGTCCAATCATATTGAAATTGGGTCATCCTTTGTTAATGTCACTTTTTAAAATCTATGGAAGTCAGCGGTGCACAAAATATTCAGCGCAATGCAGACCACAGAGGTGGAAACAGAGAGTCTGGAAATAGGTCTGTTTCTGACGGTGTTGACGTGGTCTTAGCTGAGCAAAGGGGATAACTCAAGGTATCGTTGTGTCACCAGTTTGAGAAGACTTGATGGAGAAGCCCTTAAATGAGCTAATTGCTGGAGCACTGTTTTCCCAGCACTCATTCAGCATTCACCCACAAGCAACCTTAAAGAAAGTCAAACAACTCTTCATGGGTGTCATCAGCATTTCCTCTAAGAAAACAACTCCCAGTTGTCTTTCTATTTTGGAAGTGGGCTGTAAGTCAAACAGCTTTTCATCTCAATAGAGATGCTTTTTAAAAACCATGTGTGAAGTGCAGCCGTTTATCAAAAAGTATTGGGTGCTGTAAACGCTTTCTCATCCAAGACCTGAGTCAACCCACAGCTTTCCTGGCTTGAGAGAAAGTCTGGACCAAGCGTTGCCAATCCTGACTGACAGACCAGTGCATCCTCTGAAAGCAGTAAGGGCAGCGCTGCCTCTGCAACGATTACCTGTGTGGCCAGGCCAAGACTGATGAGACTCTCCCAAGCACCAAGGACCCACATCAGCCTTGCCACTTTCTGTTGCCAAGCCCATGACCCATTTTTTGCTTCTGCCTTGCTTATCACAAGAAGATTGCAAAGCCCAGGTGCAACCCTCTTCAAAAGCACTGTAATAAAAGGATACCTGCCCCTTCCAAGGCATTCCCCTGGGTGTCTTTGGAGCAATGAGGAAAGGGAGTGCCATGACCGCAGCTAAGGATCTTCAAGAAATCCCAGACAGCACTTGGGCACTGTGGTTATGATTACAGTGTAAGAACCTGTACAAGAAAGCAAACACATTTAGAACAGCAGATTGAATCTTTTAAGGATTTAACAGAAGATCTGCCTTGCTGTTGGAAGCGGTGAAATCTTGGGACTAGGCAGTGTCATCAGCGTAAGAGCAGTGCCATCACATCTCCTGTCCTGTTTCTAGTTCTGTCCATTTCTACCGGCATCTGCAGAGGTGGAGCAGCATGGGGGGAAGATTAATCTGGAGAAGAGAAAGTTTCTGATGCTTGTTAAAATTTGGCTGAAGCTCTGAAACTCAAGGGTTTATACGTTTTCCAAACTGGTGGGTGGTTCATTCTAATTCTGGATATGCAGTTTATTCACATGCACGACTAATCCTTTTTTGAATCCTGTTAAGTTCTTGTTCTTCTTAGTATCCTGTGGCAATAAGTTACAGAAGCTAATTGTGCTTGTGTTGAGCTCTGTTGATCCATTTTGCTCATGCTTGCTTTAAATCCTAAGTGTTGTTCTGAGAAGCTTGGTTAATATTATTTTTTCCTGTGAGATAATCTATGTTCTTGATCCCATTTGTTGCAACAGGGCTCAAGGGCTCAGGACTGGAAGGGGAGCGTAGGTCAGGTTTTGCTTCAACTGTTGCAAGGTTGGGGAAATTCTGCAGTCTCTGTGCCTCAGTTTCTCTAACAGCTTGGAAAACACAAGGAGTGGCTGCTGTGTATGTAGCCAAGGCAAGCGTAGTGAAAGAACTAGGGTTTGCAGGTGAAGCTGGGCAAAAGTATTGAGTGGAAAAACAGCCTCGTAAAACTAAGCTTCTTTTCCAGGCTTTTCCAATATTTCTGAATTTTCCTTTTTTTTGTGTGTTAAAAAAAAAAAAAAAAAGAAAGAAAAAGGAAGAGCACATTATTTCTCTATTTCTGGCCACAGGAATTATTTTAATTTTTTAAAAGAAGGAAACAAATGCTGGCTGAAGGGATGATGCAAACCCCCACCCTCCATCACGGACTCAGTCTGCATTGGCTCAACACTTTTGATTCCCGTGGATGAATCTTAGCTGGCAGATTGGTAACGGTGGTCTGAAACATTTCTGAATCATTCTCACTCCCGTTCTTGACTTGCAATTCAAGCTTCGTGTTGTGCAAATCAGTTCTAGCTCAAGGATGGTGCGTTTTCCCCTTGCAGCATCATGCAGCCTTCTGGGAGGGCTGGGCTGCAAAGCCTCTGTCCTTTTCTCCTGTAAATCAGGAGAATCTGAGGTTGAAGTTAGCACCCCTGATTAAATCCTCGAAGAACAAGCAATTCTGCATGCTCATTACTCAATTCTGGCTATGTTCTGCTTAATAACTAAACAGTAATTAGCTCCACAGTTTTGCTACTATACTTACAATCGCCCCCATTAAAGTTATGGGGGTTTTAGGCAGTAATGGCTTACAGAGTAATTAACGAGCAAGAGGCTTTTATTACTACCTTTATTTTTAGCCTGTGCTTTACAAGCTTTTTCTGCCAAATACCAAAATCTTAGACAGAGGCTTGTCGTGCCCATCCCCTGCCGCGCAGGGTGGAGAGGAGCAGGGCTGCATATGGAGCACCCGGAGCCGGCCACCAGCCTGTCCGCATGTGGCCACGGGGAGCCCAGTGGCAGAGCCCTTGTCCCCAGCCTCTGCTGTGTGATTGCAAGGGAGAGTTGTAACTACCCTGTGCCTCAGTTTCCTCATCTGAAAAATGGACATGGCAGTGCTGCGCTCACACGCCCGCAGTTGTTTTCTGTGCGAGACGACTGGCTCGGGCGTGTGAACTTGGATGTAAATTTGGAAGGGTTTTTGGGTCATGGGGGTTGTGGTCCAGGTGCTCAGTGGACTGACGTGGGCTGAGCAGAGGGACCAGCTCTGGCTTGTGCATCATTTTTCAGCAGGGATCAGAACCAGTTGCTATTGCAAAGGTGAAAGAAACCCTGTTTTTAGGTTTAGGGGGTACTTTGCCCAAGGGGGAAAAGCTATTAGTGAGAATATACTTTGTATCCCGAAGTATGAGTGTTTATTTTCTCTGTAAAGCTTTTGTTGTAGGATTTGGCTGTGTGTGTTTGTTATTTCCTGGCTGTTTTGTAATACAAGTAAGTGTTTGGTATGTTTGTTTGGGGTTTTGTGTGTGTTTTTCTTACATCTAGACAATATTTTTACTCCAGTGACTTATGTGTATATACAAATTCAACTCGAGCAATTCTTTAGTTTAACATGTTCTAAATCACTTCTGTTCAGTGTGGGAAAACCAAGGAGTAATGATGCTGGGGCTGATCAGCCCCAAAGGAAGAAAGAAGGTAAAACTCACTATAAACCAGATTGCAGATCAAATCAGTGTTTCCTATGGTAAGTGTCAGAGCTGATGCCAATTAATTTGATTTTAAAAAAGAACTTTCAGCATTTAATAATCTAGCACGTTACCAACACATGGCTCCAGGATTTATTAAAGCTTTTTTATTAGATGAGTGCCCTTTTAATATTGTCATGCCTTGACACCATTGCCCTCTGCCGGAGGATGTGAAATCTCTTTCACCATGTGGCACAGCCCTTCTGCTTGCAGCATGTCAAAATACATTTCTGCCAAGGAAAGTCTTTCCAAACTATGCAAAACACCTTTGTTTTAGAACTATTTTAACCCCCAAATCGCTTACATTTGAGCTGGTGATTTGTGTCTTTTCCCTGATTTTTCAAAACTGAAAACAGAAAGTATACTTTCTGTAGTGGAAAAGGGAGTTTGATCTTTTTAATTAATTCATGTTTAAATTTGTTCCTCCTCCTTCTTTTCCCTGTGGAGGAGAAGATAGCAGAAGCCTAAAACTGACAATCTGAACAAAGCCAGGTTTTGTTTTGAATGTTTTCAGTGGGAAAAGGAGAGTGGTATTATGATGGGGCAGGGGTAGAGTGAATGCTGTGAAGAGGAGCATAATTTTCCCCGGACTAATTTTTGGCTAGCCTCACTTGTGCCATAAGCAGCATCAAAAAGCGTCATTTGGCTTTGGTAGCGAGGGATTTTTTGGATGCGGGGCAAGGCCTCTGTCTTGGGCTGTGAAGCTGTGACTTCTCTCACCAGCAACGTAAAATCGCAGGCGACCGTGCATTTCCTAGCTGATGTTGTTCACAGGAGAAAGTGGGTTTCCCCTTTTGCAGCTTTAACACTTCCTCCTCTTCCTCCCTGGTTTATTTTGTTTGGTGACGGTGAGGTGGGAGCATGGCTTTGTTACACTGAGAACTGGTGTCACCCTGCACTGAGGCCCTCCATTGCATTAGCGTTTTTGCGAGGGAGCACGCTCGCTTGAAATACTTCGCCTGGATCCAGATTTCACAGTGCTCACAGCAGCCCCAAGTGAATTCTTACGACGTCCTTCATTCAGGCTTCTCAGGGTCATCAATAAAATCAAATCGCTTCAGGAATTAACAGCGAGCAAACGTCTTTGCTGCAGAGAGGAGTACGCGGCACACCGTGGGTGCCGACGGGCAGCTCGGGCTGCAGAAGCGTGGGGCAGCAATTCGGGGTCTGCGGCTCCACGTTCTCCCCCAAGCCGACCATCGCCATCTGCGATTCAGATCCATACCGGGGCCGTGTCCCTTTGGGCATGTGGAGCGCGCTGTATGTAGGGAAGGGAACGCTAATTACGGCCGCCGCGCGCGGGGTATCTGATTCGCATCTGCAGCCCACAATTGCCGATGGCGCAGAAGGAGCTCAGCGCTCAGCCAGCCCCAGAAGGACATGGGGAGGATGCGTTCCCACGGCGGGGACCGCCGTCCCCGGGAGCTCTCCGCTTGCCAGCCCGAGCAGAGCTGCAAAGCAAAGCCGACAGCTCTCTCTGCTGGGGCACAAGTGGGCTGTGTTGGCCCTTGGCAGCTGGAGCACCAACGTGACAGATGATTGACCAGGGAGCTGCTAAATGCTCTGTAGCAAATTAAAAGGAATCGATGCTTGAAGAGACCAAGGCACAAATCGGTGGAGCCTGTTCATTTTCCCCTGTGTTGAGGGGCTGGAAATCAGAGTAGCACCCCAGCCCAAAGGTGCCCATTCTCCATCATACGAAGCCCAGGGTCAGCCTGTCCTAAGGGAGGAAGCTGACAATTTGAGTCCGGCTTGGCCCGAGGCAAGGAAAAGGCATCTTTAAGGTAAGAGCACTGTATTCGGAGGAAGCTGCCCTTGACAAACGGGGCATTTGATGCATGCCAGCCCACGGTGGCAGTTTGCCAGATGCTGTGAATTGACTCTGAGTGGCTCTTTTAGCAGGTCCTTTCCTCCCACCCCCTCTCCAGTGGCAGAATCCTTTCCTTGGTGCATTTGCAGGGAAGGCACTTTACTAGGCAAGGTGTTCAGTCTGTTCAGAGCTGCCCCTTACCGCTCTGCTCTACAGGGATGCTCAAGGGACATGTTCTGGCTGTATTAGAGGATTCGAAGGATGCCAACGCTCAGCATCCTCTGTTCAGGCACTGACAGCAACTGCAGGGACAGCAAGGATGAGGCCAGATGCTCTTTCCTGAGGGCACTGTGTGCTTTGGCGGTGCTAGGCCAGCGGGATTTCTCTGGCTCTGAGAGCTGGACAGGGTTGCAGCAGAAGGCTTATGTTTGCTGGAATCATTCCTCCTCTTCCTCCCTGGTTTATTTTGTTCGGATGAGGCAGCTTTCTCCAGTTCTGAAAAAAACAGGGACAAATCCACGTTGCTGGGAGATGCTTCCTTGAAAGTCTGCAAGGTGTCCGGCTGCACAGAGCATATCCTTGGGCCGTGAAAAGCTTTTTCCTGCTGGTTCCTCATACTTGACTGCAGGAAACCTTGCTTTCTGTAGAACCAGCTGTGTTCGGTGGTTGGTTTAGGAGTTTGTTGTCGTTTCCTCTGGAGACCCTTCCAGAAGACTAGCTCCCTCTTATCACCCTCACTAGCTGCAGCTTGCCCTGACCCACCACAACCTCCATCCATACTGCTTGGCCCTTGCACTTCCTAAATGCGGTTTGCCAGCACATCTGCTGATTTCGTCCCCTGACAAGGGTCTCCTGAGTGAGGCTTTGCCTCTGTGCACGGTGCTGGAGGAGGGCGGGTGCATGTGAGGAGGATGGGTCCCCAGCTCCGTAGATGCTGGCACTGTGATCTCTGGCACAGGTTTTTGTATGGGAGGTGACAGGTCTCTCCCTGGTGAGAGAGCTCTGAGCGGGGAACTGGCTGTTTGCTGGAGTTGGCTGGAAATTTTTTGGCGAGTTGCGTTTTTGTGTGTGTGGAAAAAAATGGATTCACTGAAACTTTTGTTGAGGGACATTTACACGTCCCTTTTAAGGACGAAGGTCAACCTGTGTTTTCCCCATCCCTTGCTTTCCCTGGTAAATTATTACCTCTGTGATTGAAGTGCTAATTTGGAAGAGCCAGGTTCTGTCCAGCAACTTGAATATCGCTTGCTTGTACCTTAAAAGGACAACCCGTTGGTTCTTGGAACCATTTCGCTTCAAGTCTTCCACTGGGCTCAGTGCCGGAGGCTGACTGTACAGCCCAGTGGTCAAGGCATGGCCAAGGGAAATTCAGATCAATCCAAATGAGGCGAATCAGGGATTTGAACCTGGATCTCTCTCTGAGAGATGGTTGCCCCATGCAACCAAGAAAAAGCAAGCTCCAAGGGTCTCAGGGAAAATATTTGCAAAGTAGCATTGTACCTACAGCCCAGGCTTGAGGAGCTCCCCTCCAATTTAAGGAGGGGATCTGGTAGTTTCCAGGGCACTGCAGTGTCAGTGACTGACCAGCCAGCCACCGGCTGTGCAGTGGGAGATCAGTGCTTTTTCCCAGAGCAGACTGCTCCCTGCCTTCGACTGCGGTATTCTCTGGGCTCTCCCTTATCTGCAATGCAGCCCTTTTAGCAGTGGGCTAATGCGTTCCCCCACATGGGAACAGTGGTACTAAACTGCTACCCATGTTTGCAAACTGTCCACCGTGCGTGTCCCTGCTAAGTGATGTACTTTGCTCACCAAGATACTCGGATAAAATACAGTCTGCTTAAATCTTGTATGTGCTTGTATTGAATCAAACTAAGCTATTGTGGCAGTTTAATATACTCCAGTCGCAACACCTCCGAGATGGAAGAAATGAACCTGAACAGGCCATTGGAAGCCTGAGTTAAAACTGGCTGCATCAAAGATGCCAGCGGGGTGGCCTGAGCTGAGGAGATTACAATGACGGGCAAAACACAGGGTCACTAGCTTTCCTGGAGCTATATTCCCAAGAGCGTGGGCGCAGTCAGCCTGAGTGCTCTGCCTGGCAGAGGGAGAGGCTCTGGTGGGTCAGAGCACTTGCTGGTGGGCCAGGCAAGTAATGTGGTCGTTATGGTCTCTGCAGCACCGAGCAACTTCTGCTTGGCTGAAGCAAGGGCCTTGCTTGACAAGTGGATGCCAAGGAAAGCAAGGCTCTGGACACCCAGGACTCATCTCTCCCTGGGGGGGTGGGACACGGTTCTGTTGCTTACTGCCCCAGTTTGATTTGCTCTTCTTGAGGAGGATCTGTGAACTCTGTGGAGCAGCTCCCTAGTATTTTTCTCTGCCTACTCACCTTTGCTCTGTGTTGCAGGTTTCCTTCCAAATGAGTCCCTGAGGTTCCTGCTGGCAGCTCCAGCAGTGTCCTGTAGAAGTGCCCTCCTGCTCCTGGTCCCAGCAGCTGAGGCCCCTCCAAACCTGCTTCTGCAATGGGTGGGTTGTAAGCACTGGTAAGACCTACGAGTCGTGTCGCCTTCGCTGCTCTCTCCCTCTCTCGCGTTCTCTCTTTCTGTCCTTGTTCCTTCTTGCCCATTTATTTCTGTTCTCCATGTGCTCTGCTGTTCTGTCTCTGGGGTTTTCACTGTCAGGTAATGAGGAGCTGTGGGTCCAGTCAGTCTTGGAGATGCCGAAGAGACGAGACATCCTGGCTATCGTGCTGATAGTTCTGCCCTGGACACTACTAATCACCGTCTGGCACCAGAGCACCATTGCTCCACTGCTTGCAGTGCACAAGGGTGAGAGAAATCAAACCAGCCCATGCCAAGTCTGTGCATCCCTCCCTCGTCCTCATCTCCTCTCTCATTTCATTTCTCCATGGCAGCCATGCTCATCTCAGCTCCCAGTCCATGCTCATGCAGAAGCCTCCCCACTTCTGCTGTAGGAACAGCCCAGTGCTCACAGGGGTTCTTCAGAGACATCAAAGTCCAAGCCATGGGATGTGCTTACTGCACTTGGAGAGCTCTTTATGGCTGTCCTGGTTTCAGCTGGGATAGAGTTAATTGTCTTCCTAGTAGCTGGTACGGTGCTATGTCGCCACAAGACAATGGCCTGAACCCAGAATCAGTCAGAGTACTGAAGGAGGATGCGTTTCTTTGTTCTGTGATGATCCATAAGAGAGGAGTCCCTTCCTGCTGGCCTTTGCAGCATTCTGCACACAAGTTAGTCCAGCAGGAGAGCTGCAAAAAAAGAGAGCAAACAAAGCTGCCACTTGAGACAGCTGCTCTGGGAGACATGAGGCAAGGAGCATTTTTAAAGTATCCTCAGGAAAGCAGCAAACTGGTGCTCTTGCACTTGAAGGAGAAGGCAAGAGCCAGCACATCACCTGATTGTTTGGTGGAGTTACAGTGCTATGGGAGAGTCAGCTTCCACGCTACCTGTCACACAAAGCATTAAATAGAGCCCTGGCCGAAATCAGATGAGTGCAAGGAAGTTCTGAGGAATCCTCTCTGGCCAGAAGGGTCCTAGTTTTTATCCTGCTCTTGGCATAGCAGCAATATCCAAGGGCTGTGAGAGCTCTTGGGGGCTGGAAGAAGCCACGCTGCCTACTAAGGTCTTCATTCTTGGTTCTGCCCTTCTGCTGAGCGCCAGAGCAGGCAGGTCAGCTTGGGGAGGCTTGTCTGTGGGCAAGAAGGCCAGCTCATTTTCCCTCTCTGGTCCCTTTCTCTGGGAGATTCTCCCCCCTCTTCATTTTATTGTTTGCACCCATGCTCCACAGTTGCTTATCCTTTTGCTGAACAGTCTGATTGTGCAGTTTCAAGTGTCAGAAGTCCAGAGTCTGTCTTGAGCAGCTCTACCTTTCCCCCTGGAGGACTGACAGCTGCCCATGAGGCTTTGGGCAGTTCTTAAGAGAAAAATGTCTGTGATCCCCTCTGGAAGGTGGACAGTGTTTCAGAGGATGAGGGATCTACTGGGCTTTAAAACAGGACTTGAAAGACTACTGAGAATACGCTGTCTGTATACCAGTTATATTCAATGCCCTAAAAACTGGGAGCTGTTTTTTGTGAATGGCCACAGAGGCTGAAGTTACAGCACAGAGACTGCGCTGCTCTGACTCAGTCCTGAACTTACCAATGACCTTGGTAAGACACTTCCTCTGCCTCTGCTTCTCTGAGCCCCCAGTGGAAAATGAGTGGTGATAGAGACCAACCTGAAAGCTTTTGGGAGAAATCATTTTGTTCTTTTAATGCGTTTCCGAGATCTTTTGGTAGCAGGTGCTGAAAAAGGGATGTGCATCTTTACGCTAGCGAGCGCAGAACAGCAGTGTTTACATATGCCAGGATTTACAGCTGAGGGTTTGACCTGCAGGGGTTTGCAAACTGTCTCAAGCACCACCGTCCTGGCTAGTTACATCTGTGTCTGTGTCCAATGCATTTTGCAGGTTTATTTTTTAATTGATTCCAGTGTTCTCTGCTTTCAGAGAGCTCTGCTATGTGATGCTGATGTGCTTTGCCTTATATAGAGCCTGACACCAACATGTGTAGTACACTTTGTCCCTGTCCCCCCCCACCAGATATACACCCTCCCTCCGTCAATGCCACGGAGTACGAGGCCTTCATTTGGTTCAGGGCTGGTATCAAAGTCTATGGTGCTGCAACAGTAGCATGCTATGAAAAAAACCATAGGTAGTACCCTGCTGGGTCAGATCTAATGTCTGTCTGTTCCTGTTCTTTCTCATCTGAAGTTCCTGGTAGTAGCTGGTTTTGCAAAATCTGTGGCTCAAAGTAGTATGTGCCCACTAGAGAGCAGCTGGCTTATATCCTGAATGGAGGTGCCCCTTCATCTCTCCCAGTTCCTAACTGTAGACCATGGTATTCCTGCTGGTCTACGGTGGTACAGCAGTGTGAAAGTCACACCCTGGAAAAGTCACAGGTGCATGAACTTTTTTTTTTTCCTTGAGCTGATCATGAACAAGTCTCTCTTTGCAAGGATTTTATATGTGTGGATCAGTGTATCCTATATATATATGCTGTTCATTGTTCACATCAGCACTACTGAATGGGCTGTTATGTTCAGAGACTGGTAGGGTCTTTTTGAGGAGAGGTTAGTCAGAGACAGGTGAAAGTCTCTGCAGGAAAAAGCCTACAATTGCAGGCTTTAATGTCTACTCTCCATTTCTGGATTGGAAGTGTGTCTTTCCCTGCGTCTCTGTACGCCATCCCAAGCCTGTCAGGAGAGCAGTGGGGTACTGCAGTATCGTGGCCAGATGATGCTGTTGGGGGGATCTTCACTGACTTGGTATTTTCCACCAGTTAGTGCTCTGCCTCCCAGTCCAGGTGCTCCAGTGCCCGAGTGCAGAGCCGTGAATCCTGTCCTGCTGAGCGTGGTGCCCAGAGCACTGGAGCTTTTCAAGAATGACAGACCGTCAATCCATGTTGCTATTTTCTTTATCTAGATCTAATTGCTGTACAAGCCCGTCTCTTCTGGGTGCTTTTTGAAGTTGCTTATTCTGAGCACTCAGCTGCAGCATTGTCCAGGGCTCTCAAGCCTTGTTTGGAGCCAGTTTTCTAACAGCAGGAAATTCTTTTCTCATGTGTGTTTGTCCCTGATTCCTTTATTTATTTGTGTACTTATTTATTAAACCCTCCATCCGAGCTTGCTTCCTTTCCTCTGAAACCATGAGGGTGACCTGCTATTAGCAAGCAGCCTGCTGGCTCAGTCGGGGGGTATTGGAAGACTGAGTCCATGCGGCTTTTTCTTCTCTCTCATACCCTTGCTCAGATGATGGTGGTGATTCCCGGCGTGATCTCGCTGCAGGCTTGGACTCCAAGGAATACTGCTTGTCGGACCGGGACATTGTGGAGGTGGTGAGGACAGAATATGTTTATACCCGCCCACCCCCGTGGTCAGACACCCTTCCCACCATCCACGTCATTACACCCACCTACAGCCGGCCCGTACAGAAGGCAGAGCTGACTCGCCTGGCCAATACCCTCCTGCACGTCCCAAACCTGCACTGGATCCTGGTGGAGGACTCACAGCGGCGCACGCCTCTCATCACCCGGCTGCTGCGGGACACGGGGCTTAACTACACTCACCTCAATGTGGAGACACCCCGCAACTACAAGCTGCGGGGAGACATGAGGGATCCCCGCATCCCCCGGGGGACCATGCAGAGGAACCTTGCCCTGAGATGGCTGAGAGAGACCTTTAACAAAAATAACAGCCAGCCTGGGATTGTTTACTTTGCCGATGATGATAACACCTACAGCCTGGAGCTCTTCGAGGAGGTAAGACGCTGCTGGGGGGGCTCCCAACTGACTGAACGCAGCAGATAGATAGGCACGTGGGGTGTAAAAGATGCTGCGTACTGAGCTGAGGAGATGCTGTGTACATCCTCTCCTGAGCTCTGGACCAGGTCTTGGCTGTAGAACGGTCCCACTGCAGCTGTCCTGAGGTTTTCTCTGGGGCTTGGTTACTGCGCCGCAAAGTGTGCGTTTCCTAGCGTCAAAGGCATCCTGCGCGAAGCAAGAGGAACCCCAGTTTATCCTGTGGCATGTGACCAGGAGGCACGTCGTTTTTACTGTAAAGGAAGCTAATGAGGAGCTGCCTTCCCCTGTGGGGAGCCTTGTTAGGGTTGGAACATCGCTTGCTGTCCAACGTGCCTGTGCAGAAGCACGTGCCTAGCTAAAGAAACCTTAGCCATCCTCCTTCCATGGCCCACCCTGGAGGAGATTTCCAGCTGATTCCTGACCTGATGTTATCCACCTTTCTTCTCCGCCACTCCTATGTATTGCACTTGGCTGTCTGTTAATTCATGTTTGTTCTTGTTTGAGGAGTCCCTGGGGTTTCTCTTCCTTGCTTGCTGTTTGCATTTGTTTGCTGTCATCCCAGAGTGTCCACTGGTTAAATACTATAGCTGTCAAGAGCCTGGCACCTGCTCTGCACAGATCCCCAGCCGAGGTAGCAGTGCCCTTTCAGAGTTACGCCTGAACGGTGTCAGCACAGTCATAGCGCTCGCAGGACGTCTTGTTCAGAGATGCTCTGTGTGGTTGCCTCTGGCTTGCTGCACACGCGAGGAGCGTGCGTTTGTCAGTGCTTGCTTCTGCTCCCAGAAAAGTGGTGCCCTTTGCGCGCTGCCTTGGAGAGGGCTGTCTCTCTGCCGGGAGGGAAGTGCAGCACTCGCCTCTGGAGCTCTCCCTCATCCAGCGTCAGGGGATGGATGCTCTCCCAGGCTGTTGGAAGTAGGCAATGGGGCTGAGATCTCAGCCTGGAAGTTTGGGGCTCCAGGAGCTGTGATGGCAGGCTGAATTTCAGCATGTCCTGACAGCCTTATCAGGCTTGAGCCGGGGAAAATTCCCATGTGCTTTCCCACATTTGCTGTTTGTTCCACTCCTACTGGGGCTCTAAATGAACTCCTGTGCCTTTCCCTGTCTGCAGGCATGCAGTGGTCTTACAGTGCCAGGTACACTGTACCTCACCTGGCTTCCAGCTCAGAAATTACTTGTTCCCTTGCTCTCCTGAGGCCGAGCTCTTGCAGCAAGGGACAAGAAAGGAGGATTGCCTCCTTCCCCACCAGTTGCCAGTTTCCATACCAGGGATCTCCTATTTATTCACTCCATATATGCCCCCTTCCCCTTCCCTGATGGCTTTCACTTGAGCTTGGATAGCCACAGGAGTGTACACGCTTTTAAAGCTGAAAGCAAATTCAGACTGAATGTCTTTCTTCCACAGTCCCCTCTGAGGCTTGCTCTGGCATCATCTTGACAGACACTGCACGTTAATAAAGTAGAAAGGGTTCCTTCGTTCACCTCTGTGCTTTGCTCGTAGAGGCTTCTCCTCTCTGATATGTAGCTGCAGTTAAGGTCACATGGAGCCAATGAAATGTGCTGTGAAATGCAGAAGACACGCACTATTGTTCCCTGTGGACAGGGGCTGCCGTTAGCATGTGTATAATGCAGAAGGGCAAGTGCCAGAGCTCTTCTGGTCTCGTTTGCAGTAATTAGCAGTGATGAGATTAGCTCTGGGAGATCCCTGATCTAAGAGACTAGGCTGAGAGCAGAACACGAGGCTGAGCCTGCCAGCATAGCAGGACAGGGCACTGGGGGGTGAGTGGGCAGACTAGCATTCAAAGCATCTGCATTGGCAAGAGCAGGCATCTGAAGCGTCCCGTGATGGCTCCTATCTATTTCTGTTGACTCGGCAGGGAGTAGAGGCATCCGGCATTGCTCCACTGGGTAACAGGAGCAGCTACAGAGCACCGTCCTCCAAGCTGGGAGTTTCTGGAGAGGCTGCACATCTCAGCTGTCCCTGAGGTTGTGGGCTACAGCTGCAGTGCCTCATTCTAAAGATGCTTTTAGCCTTGCTGAGGCTCATAGGCTGAGATTGCAGCTCAAACTCCTTAGCTTTCAGAGAAAGCACCTTTCTTCCTTGATATGCCATTCCTGCATTTCCAGCTGGCCTTGGACAAGGTGCTTTCCTCCTCCGTGTCCTGATTTCCCCAGCTGTCCATGTGGACGACTGATGCCCAGCAGCTCTAAAGACCTTTGGGCAAAAACCCACTCTTAAATCTCAGTTAAGTTTTATTATTGGCAGCTTTGTTTTCAGTGCTGAACTCATGCTGGGTTCCGTGGCTATCCGTTACTATTGCTATTATTAGCTGCCACCTTCCAAAGCACTTTGCTTCTCCAGCTCCAGAATGTGCATCCTTGTACAGGTGAGTAATGAGCTCTGCGGCTTGGTCCAAGCCACGGAGGCTGCCTGCAAACCTCACCCAGGGTCTTAGCTCTAGGGTTTGTGCTGAAGCTCAGGGGCATTTGTTTCTTGCAGGACAGTGAAGAAGGTGAAGTCATTCTGCTGGTGTGCTGGTTTGTGTGTTGGAAGTCACGTGCAGCCGATCCTTCTGTGCGCACCCACCGTACTCTTCTCTTTCCTTACCTCCAGATGCGCAGCACCAGAAAGGTGTCAGTGTGGCCAGTAGCCTTCGTCGGTGGCTTGCGCTACGAGTCGCCCAAAGTGAACGCTGCAGGGAAGGTCTATGGCTGGAAAACTGTGTTCGACCCCCATCGCCCCTTTGCTATAGACATGGCGGGGTTTGCTGTGAACCTCAGACTGATTCTCCAGCGATCTCAGGCTTACTTCAAACTGCGAGGAGTGAAGGGAGGCTACCAAGAGAGCAGCCTGCTCCGGGAACTAGTGACCTTGAATGACCTTGAGCCGAAAGCTGCCAATTGCACTAAGGTATGGTCTCTTCCTCATATATGGGTTGTAAGGATCCAGAAGAAAGACCGTTCAGTCGCTTGTCCTGTGCATTTGAAGAGAGCATGTCCCCATTGCAAGGGAGCTGGGAATGGGCAATTATGTATTAAAATGTGTGGAGGGCAGTTATCTTTTTTGGTTGCAGGCTAATAGCAGTTGCCATAGGCCTTGAAATATGGAGTCTTCTCTCCCCTGTAACTGTTCCTCTTTCTTATATTACCTCTAGAAAATATCCTTATTATTTTCAAAGTGGGCTTACCTGTGGCCTTGCTAATCCCCTGGATCAGGGAATTCCATAGGTGAAATGTATGTCGGTTGCTTTACATGAATTCCTGAGGGGGGCTTTTGAGTACTGGTACTCCTGTGATAAGCCAGCATCCTGTGAGATTTGGCCCCCTGGAACCCATCTGAGCTGTAATCCAGGAGTGTAAGCCACGGTGTTTCCCAGCTGCAGGGAAAGACTGTTCACACAATCACTGCCTTCCCGCGAAGTTGTCTTCTCCCTCTTGACATCTATGCAACATCGCTGCAGTTGTCCACAGCAACCTGGATCTTTCTGTGCCAGAGATCATGTAGAAATGTTTTAATGCCTGGCATGTTGCTCTGAGCTCAAGAAGGCTTCCATAAAGCTTCACTCTGCGGTGGGGTTACTGCTATCAAATGACTGCTAATTATTTGACTGTACACATTGCCTAGGAGCCACCAGGTCATGGAGCAGGACCCCTATGTGATAAATAATGTAGAAATTCAGAACGCGATGATGGTTCTTGCCCTAAAGACTTCCCAGTCTAAAATGAGAGACAACAGATGGATACCCGTCTGGAATGACAGGGGAGCATGCGAGACACAATGAGACAATGCTGGTTAGCGTGACAGGCATCAATCACAGCACGTCAGCAATGGAGGTGCTGTCAAGTGCTTTTGAAAGATTTGTGAGTGGGTCCACAGAGCACCGCGGGCATGGAGGGGGTCCCTCTGCGATTACGGACCCCTGTGTAGCACTTTCATGCCTTTGTCTGTAATAGGCACCACCCAGACTGATTTAGGGAGTTTTTATTGTTTAATTGTCCCAGGAGGATTTTTCTTTCTTTACAAATGAGCTGTTACTGCTGACAGACCCAGAGTTGGACCCAAGCCTCCATCGCTTTTTGGGATAGGAAAAAATTTTGAGTAATAACCTTTGTCTTTGCTTTCCATCTGCACTGCTCCACCACCCACAGCCACGCTAAAACAAGGATCTCGATGTTCAGCAGTGCTCCGGCAAGGAGTCCGGGGATAAGGAAGAGGAGCTGAGGGGGAGAAGGAATTTTGTTTATTAAGTGATACCTGCTGTGCCTCATTTTTTAAATCTGCATGTGTGTTGTTATGGCTGTCCAGCACTGGGATAAATAACACAGATGGTCTCCCAAGGGTGGGAAAAGAGATTGGATTAAAACTAGACCTCTTATCTTGGGCACTGCGTGCCCTACTAGCTAACAAAAAAGCACTGGCTGGAAATAAATGTGTTTCCAACAGGCCAAGGGAGATGCACAGGTTGCTTTTAGGCTGGTGTACAGAAGATTAGGGGTGTTTACTTCATGGCCAGCTATACAATCTTTGGTATATTGTCCCTGCTGTAAATAACTGTTTGAAAGAAGCCGTGTTAAGAGGCTGGGGATAGGAAATAATGGTTGTGGAGGAACACATGGAAGAAGGAGAGGAAGGAAAAGGTTGTTTCCAGGCAGGAGGGAAAAAAATGGTGCTGTCAGACAGGCTGCTGTGTCGATGCTGTCACACAAGAGCTGCAGGTCAGAGATGGGGAGGAAGCAGGAATTGCTGGCCAGGATTTGAAGCAGACTGCATTTCTTTCTTTGGCTAGGCTGTGGGGATCTTAGAAGCGTCCTTGTTGCGAACTGAATGCTGTCTGCTCCTGGCAAACTCTGAGTGCAGCTTTGCAGGTTGAGCTTTGCCTTTCTGCTTTTAGCTGGTGCCAGCAGCCTCCATTTCCCAATTGCTGTTTTGCTCGCCCGTTTGACGAAGAGGAAAGTCCAGACAAGCAGCAGAGAAGGACAGAAGTAGGCTGCGGTCTGGGGTCCTCTTGCCCCAAGCTCAAAGCACAGACTTCTTTCTCATTGTGCTAGCGTGCTCCCAGCAGTTGTCATGGTTTGCTTCTGTTAAGCGTAACTATTCTCCTGCTTTGCAGTGAGATTTACATTAAAAATTATGATGTGCTCAGATAGAGTCATTAAGGAGGGATCAGAGAAGTATGTAAGATAAGCATAGACATCTGTTCTCCAAAAATGCTGCCTTCCCTGTGTGCAGTGCTGGTATTTGTAATATTTATCAGAATTCAGCCCACAAACGTACATTCCTGTAAAAAGCTTAAGCTTTGGCCAAAGACGTATATTCTGCTTATTTTCTCTGATTTGGGAACCACCCAAAATGAAGGAGAAAATTAAGGAAGTCAGTATTAATTGCCAAGGAGAAAGGAGAGAATTATCCCTCCTTATCAGGAGGGAAGGGTTGGTTTATACTGGAGTCGTAAGGAAACAAGGCTTTGCAAGCATGCTATGTATTTCTGTGTTCTGCTGCTTCTGCATTTCCACACGCACACCCCCAAAGCAAACCATACTCTCTTCAATCCATTGACACAGGATAGTGGTCTGAGATTCTGTATTCCCATAAGGTTGATGTAGCTGGGACATATTCTGCTCCCCATTTTCTATTAACACCTGAGGAAACAAGCTGCACTGTGCTCAACCAGGGAGCCCTTAAAGGAGGGAGACTTGGAGCGGCCCCGGCTATTGAATCCTCCTCTTTCCTTATCTCGTGGTTGAGTAAAATCTGAGATTAAATCTGCAGGTTAGCAGCTCGGTGTTTAGGTGGATGTTGTGAAAGGGAATCGGCTGGCAGCTTTGCGCTGGGCTGGGAAATGGCTGTTTCTGAGCCCTAGAGGTGCTTGTAGGCACTATTAAATGCCACAGTCGGTATAACAGGTTGCTCTCAGACACAGGCTAGAGAACGGGGAGCAAAGAGAGCTCTCCCAGCAGTACCTGAACCCCACACCAACACTGTGGCTACGGTGGGTCTTGGAACTGGCTCTGGGAGGGGAATAAGTCCTTGTGCTTATGGAGGAGACCAGCCAGGAAATTGCACAGCAAAAGGAGACCAGAACTGGCTACGTTGCGATGTCACAGGTGTAAAACAGCTAAAACTGGCTCGGAATGGGCAAGAGAGAGGGAAAATGTCAGCCTAAGGCAAGAAGGCTTGAAAAGGAGTACTTTGCTTCCTCCTGATTTTATCCTGTGGTGCTACATACGGCAGGCAGGGGAATCGGCTTCACGAGCTCTTTATTTTGTTTGCCTTGCAGGGGCTGAGCAGCAGGGTACGGATGGAGAAGATCTGTCCTCTTTTGGGTTAGATTGTTCCTGAGATTGGGCTCCTCTTTTCATGTGGGTTTGTGACCAGTGGTTTGCGGTGAGCTTTCAGTATCCTGACTGCTACGTGACAGCACTTTGTGGGTTAAGCTTCACACGCACACCAGTGAAGACACCAGTGCTCGAGCTGTTGATTTTTACAACAGACATGCAGAACTCGGAGGGTTCTTTTGGCCTTGTCTCGTCCCGATTAGTCACTTGAACTGCTATGCCAATGCCATCCCCTGTACCACAGCTGAAAGTTGTAATTTACATCAGAGTAGTTGGGGGTTTGCAGCACGGTCTGCCTGCACTGCTCCACGGTGGACCCTCAGATCTGTGCTGCAGCTGCAATAGCTCAAATTAGACCACTGTAACCTTTTCTTCTCTTGTGGTCTTCTATGTTCCGCCTATAATACCCATCATCACAAAGCACAAATCTTCGAGTTGGTGTAATTGCACCGTTAAAGATTACTGTTTAAGCTCTGCCTCATTTAATAGCAGTGGCCGTGATTCTCTCGACATATGAGAAAAGCAAGAGTTACAGGGAGAAGCAATGGATGTGCTTTTGGGAGAAGAGCCCACAATGCTTAAGCGAGCCTGCAGAAATTTGGGGTTGCGCAAGCTGGGAGGAAGCAAATCTGTTGTTTTAGCTTGGTGTCTCTTTTTCTTCATGTCGTGTAGTCTCCATTTCACATAACGATTATTGAAACCCTCCGTGGAGGACCTGTGTGCTTAAAATCCTGTGACCCCCTCCAACCGTAGGTCGACTTGCCTGTTTGCTTTTTAATTTCCTGTTAGAAGACAATGAAGAAATCTGCTATGGAGATGAATCCTTGTAATGTCTTAGACCTGTTTTGAGTTCTGTGATTCTGAATGGCAAGGCTGTAACTGATTGGAAGTGTTCTGCAATAGTAGAGATTTTTGAAGGGGACTCCCTCAGGTGACCTATATGAAACCACTGTTCAGGGAAAGTGAGATACTGTTTACTCCCTTGCAAGTTGTATTTTTCGCAAAAGCCAAAGTTTCCCTGAGGCATAAAACGAACACACCGCTTGTGGAAAAAATCAAGCAATTGGCTGAGAGGAAAAGCAGGTGTTTCTGTACTAAATGGTGATGTCCCTCCCACATTAAAGAACACAGCATGAAAAATGGTAGAAGCTGCTGTATCAAGCTGCAAACTCTAAAAATTGGTCCATTTCAGTTAATATAACTGTCTTTTTGGTACTTGGCTGTAACAATGCTAAAAGTGGGATCCAGTTTAAAGAAAAGCTAATAATGCATAGTTGTGGTCTTCTGTTTATGGAGTAGGTAGTTAGAGTTGCTTAAGTGTGAGTCCCATTCCTGGCAGAGTGCAGCCCTTGGCCATCAGCAGGGTTGAGTTTTTATGTGTCAGAAGTGGAAAGAACTCTTACCTGTTCCTGCTGGAAAGGAGAAATGGCTACAAGATTTTTCTAGCACCTGGATTACATTAAGGTTTATACATTCTGTTGTTAGATGAGGAGCCTGTAACTGATGCTTCCATAGCACTGAGCGCCACTTGTACAGACCTATTTGGTTTTGCCTTTTCATAGAAAAGTAACGCAGTAATTGCAGCAGTGTTGCTGCAGTGGGTGAGCAGGACTGTAATAAAGGCTAACTTTGATGAGCGGGCTCTGAAGTGGTTGTGGGGGAGCGATGAAATGGTTTTTTGGACCCACTCCAGACAGCAGTTGGTCTCTACTGCCTTAGTATTAGCAGGTGAGATTTAAGCCCCGCACAGGAGGTGACTGCTCACATCAGAGACAAATTTGGTCAAACAGCTTCTTGGGAAGGTGGGGGTGCTCCTGTTTAACCAGAAGGGTTTGAAAAGTGCTTTGTTCATCCTTTAGAAACAGAACGTGCCCTCATTTTTCAGAAAAGCAGGGACTGCGTATGAAATGGTTTGCAGATATTTGGATTAAATGTGCAGAGTATTGTCATAGCAACAAGAGGGAAACCCCCACAAGGTAGGAAATATCAATGCGAACAGGTGAAGGGAAGCGGGAAACTGTAGCTCTGAAGAGATAAAGCTGCTCCCAGCAATTCAGGTTCTAGGAGCAAAGCAATGAGTATAATTGAGTCTAGTGAGGGGAGAGTATTTTAAACAGCTTCCAGAACTGTCTGTGCCAGCAGTATATAGCACAGCTAATAGAAACTATTTACCTATAATACTCCCCCCCCTCTAAAATTGTTATACCGCCTCTTCAATTTATATTTTTTACTGTTCTCCTCCACAGATGTTGATCTGTATTAAACTTTGCTGCTAAGACCGAGGAAAGCTTTTAGTAGAAGCTTCAGTTCTGTTTGAAGCAAGTTGGAGAAGGGTTTGAAAGTGATACAACCTATTGGACCTGGTACAGAACAGTGGATGGCAGCACGGGGCCAGCATTTCAAAAGAGATGTGGATGGGGCTTTTGAGGTGATATGGTAGACTAATGCTTGCTGGGTTATGAAAGGGCTGCGTGCAGCCCAGGGCATGTGGGAGGAAGGGAGTGTTCTGTAACTACCTCCTGCATCTTGCAGCAGAGGTTGCAACAGAGAACTGGAGGAGCAGTAAGTACTTCACAGATCAGCGTCGCTCTCATGTCTTTTTAGGGTCTTGAAAGAATTTAGAAGTGAAAAATAAGTGATAGTGAGGTTAGGGAGCAGACTGATGTCTTCCCTCACAGGTGCACTGAAAAATTAATTTCAATATTTCACACAACCAAAGGCAACGGTGACGATTGGAGCAGCTGGTGGTACTCGGTTTAACCGCCTCTTCCCTCTAATGCATGAGTCACAATGTGACCTGAAGTGGCAAGAATATGCATTTCCACTCTGAGCCTGGCAAGTAACTCCCACGCTGGCCAAGGGTGTAGTAACATGATAACCAAGAACCTGAGTAAGGAACTTGGTCTATGAGGAAACACGCATGTGATTCTCTGGTTCTGAAGGAACTGCCTTACATCATTGAAAAGGTTGATGAGCCTTTCGAGGAAGATGGTTGATAACTACATGGAAGGAGCAGGTTAATGTCCCAAGACAGTACACTGTAAAATGGGTAATTTCTGTGCACTGTGCATTTTGGATAGCAGCAGGCCTGCCTAAATTAAGTTTTATGCAAACCTCCTTTCAGCTGTGAATGCGCCATTAGGCTCCAGGGTAGATGGTTAAATTGCGCTATTGATTTAATGTGCAAGAATATTTGTTAATGCAGTGAAGAAGTGCAGCTAATGACTTCTGTTGGCTTCTTCAGATTTTAGTCTGGCATACAAGGACAGAAAAGCCTGTGCTGGTGAATGAGGGGAAGAAAGGATTCACAGATCCCAATGTGGAAATCTGACTGTGGCAAGGCTGAATGGAGACCAACACCAGGTAGGAGCTCACGTTTTTGAACAGCAATGAGAAGCACCAGTAAAAGAGGAAAATACTAGACAATGACAGGGAAAAGCTAAGAGCTCTTTTAAATGTGCTTTTTAATTTCTATTTTTTTCACATCTATGACCTTCCCTTACTGCAAAGCTTCTTGAGACCATTAGTTAATCTCTCTTTTTGTATCTTTAAGACAAGCTGCTAAAGGGGAAATACCTGGTGAGAGGTTGGGGGGAAGAAGAGAAATCCAGGGAGTGAGAGTTTAGGCAGAAGTTACGCTGTTAAAAAAACAACCCCTTGTCTAAACAAGAAGATTGCCTTCTTAACTGGACAAATATAGCTAAAGCATAAGGGTGAAGGATGCGGATTCATCCACCTGCAAACACCTGAGGAAAGCTAAAGCAGTATCAGTGAAAGCATTTTTAAGTCAGGCAGAAGCTTTCACTCGGGGAAGAGTTTAATTTGTATCCACATCGAAGCCACACAAAGTCAGTGACAAGCAAGGGAGTGTGTGGATTAAACCCCACAAGAGGTGTTTGTTTACCTAAGGTGAGCATGTAGTGTCGTCTTCAGTGGAAAGGAGGAAAGAACATGCACTTTGATGGCTGACATCCTGCTCATTTGTTCATGCCCTGGCTTCTCACCTTGAATTACCTGGGCACCCTGGTGCATTTAGTCTTCTGTATTTCCAGAGCGCACTCTGCAGTTGGTTTGCTAGGTTAAAGGATGGGCTATTCGCTTGTATCTGCATCCAGACTATGCTGCTGCACTTCGTTATTACGGGGAAAAAACCATAAATGCTCTACTCCCTTTAAATAGAGTGTAGAACCAGGCCTGGAAGGGAGAGAAGGTTGCTGCTTGTTCTCTTTTCCTCTTGAATACAGAGAAGTAAGCAGCAAAGGAAAGGGGTAGATTTGCTCAGCAGTGGTATATTTTTAACAGTAACGAGCTCTCTTATAGCACATTCCCTCAGGCTAACTGGATGGAGCCCTGCCTGCTGCAGTGGCCTGCCTTTGCGGCCCATTGGCAGGACAGCAGAAGAAAGTCTGCACTGCATATTATCTGCGCTATATATAGCGGCTTTGCAGAGAGGGCCATAGCTCTTCAGCGCTGTCACAACTGCTTTTCACCAACACCCAGTTGCCTAGCAGCAGTACTCACAGATCTGCAATCTGAGATGGGTTTTGGGATAGTTCCAAGGGGTGGCAGCTAACTGCAGTGAGGCAGAAGGGTAATATACATGCTGGTTGTGTCTCTGTTGCAGAAGATTTCTTCATGCACAGCCTGCAAGGTTCCTCTCCACAGCATACAACCAGCCAGGACCTCTGCTGACTTCCAAGAGTTTTAGCATACTGAAAACAAGCAACACTGCATACATAAACTACCCGGATTCCCCTGCCCTTCCTCCTGGACTCGAAGCAGAACCAGACGCTCTGGAGGTGGAGAAAAAGCACAGAAAATACAGGACTGACGTCAGCTTCAGTAGAAGACCAGCTGCCTCGCGAGATGCTCAGTTTGGGAGAAGTGCATGCAGGGCACGATGCACTGAAGACGTGGCCCAGCTGGAATGGTAGTCTAGACTGAGGGGGCTGTTTTACAGGACCTGGAAGCAAGGGTGAGAATGCCCACAGGAGCGTGTTGGCCCCTGGTGACTTGTTTTTCCTGAGACACATGTACCTTGTGGCTATGTGTGCAACAGCCTAAGCAGCTCTCTGTTCGTGGAGGGGACAGCTGCCTTCCGAGATGGCACCTTGGCCCTTAATTTTAGACCTACTTTAATCAGTGTTTATTACGCTGCACAAGACAGGAAGGTTTCGGGGAAGGGTGAAAAGCAAGGCAGGTTAGAACAAATCCATTAAGTATTTCTGTTCTCTTTGTATTCCCTCTCCCTTCATTAGTTTCATGGTTTGGAGGGCACTCTGACATATACTTCTATGTTCATAGAATCATAGAATAGTTTGGGTTGGAAGGGACCCTTAAAGGTCATCTAGTCCAAACCCCCCTGCAATGAGCAGGGACATCTTCAACTACATCAGGTTGCTCAGCCCCATCCAACCTGACCTTGAATGTTTCCAGGGATGGGACATCTACCACCTGGGCAACCTGTGCCAGTGTTCCACCACCCTCATCATAAAAAATTCCTTCCTTGTTATCTAGTCTAAATCTACCCTCTTTTAGTTTAAAACCGTTACCCCTTGTCCTATTGCAACAGGCCCTGCTAAAAAGTTCTTATAAGCCCCATCTTTCTTCTAAGCCCCCTTTAAGTACCGAAAGGCTGCAATAGGGTCTCCCTGGAGCCCTCTCAGCCTTTCTTCATAGGAGAGGTGTTCCATCCCTCTGATCATTTTTGTGGCCCTCCTCTGGACCCTTTCCAACAGGCCCACGTCTTTCCTGTGCTGAGGACCCCGGTGCTGGATGCAGTACTCCAGTTGGGGTCTCACCAGAGCAGTGCAGAGGGGCAGAATCCTCTCCCTTGACCCGCTGGCCACTCTTCTTTCGATGCAGCCCAGGATACGGCTGACTACCTGGGCTGTGAGCACACATTGCCGGCTCACACCCAGCTTTTCATCCACCAGTACCCCAAAGTCCTTCTCAGCAGGGCTGCTCCCAATCCCTTCATCCCCCAGCCTGTATCGATACCGGGGGGTGCCCTGACCCAGGTGCAGGACCTTGCACTTGGCCTTGTTGAACCTCCTGAGGTTCACACAGGCCCGCTTCTCGAGCTTGTCCAGGTCCCTCTGGATGGTGTCCTGTCCCTCAGGCATGTCAACTGCACCACTGAGCTTGGTGTCATCTGCAGACTTGCTGAGGGTGCACTGGATCCCACTATGTCACTGATGAAGATATTAAACAGTACTGGTCCCAATACGGACCCCTGAGAGACACCACTTGTCACCGATCTCCATCTGGACATTGAGCCGTTGACCACTACCAGTTGACCACTGTTCCTGGATGGAGTTATGTTTACAGCATGTGGTTCTATTAATCCATGCTAAAATAATTGGAAGTGGGTTTTAATGAGATTGTTGTGGCCATACACTGTAATACTTCATCCAGGCTCAGATCTTGGTTCTGTTTAGCTCTAATTTGGTTCACATGAGCAGTAGCTGTGGGATTCTCTGAAGGGTGCTCCTACATAAAGCTGAATTTCCACTCTTAAAAAATAAAATTAACTGCTTAAAACTAGGGATCGAATGTTAAAAGCTGATGGTAGTGCATTTACCATTCTACTGGAATGTATCCTTCAGCCCTAGCCCCTTCTTCAGGGCCATGCCATACTACTGCAGAGCTACTGGCGTGAAAAGCCATGCTGGAGCAGTTCGAGAGTTAACTTCCGATGGATAGAGCAGCACCCTCGTAAGGGGATCCTGTGCTTAGTGCTCTGTTTCTTCAGCACCTGGCTTGAGGTAGGTTGAAAAATTATGTAGAACATTAGTCACCTCTTACCTGTTCTGTAACATCAAAGGACCTGAGATAGCATTGATGAAAGGGTGTTCTCCGATGAAATTGTATTTTGCTTCTCAGTGAGACACAGGACTAAGCAATGCAGAAGAGGAACCTGGGTGCTACTACCTTGGTTGACTCCGTATTTGAGATGATTGACAAACTTGCTGAGGAAGAAATTGAGGTACAACAAACATACCCCTTGTCCCCGCCTCCAGCCCCTTTAAAAATCCCCAAACTTACATCCCCCTTCATAGTTGTTGTCAAACCTTTGATCAACCCCCACTGTTCCAATTCTTTCAAAAAGGTCTGAAGCACAATTTTACCTTTGAATTAAGGGAAAATGTAAGCCTGGAACTGGACTTGGTTATTTTTAGCCCTAACATATAGAACTATTAAAATGCTATAGATTGGATTGTTAGCTTCACAGTGTGGAAGTCTCCCCTTGAACTAATGACATTGTGTACTTCCTAATATTTAAAAAAAAAAAAAAAATTTTTTTTGTAAGTTATTTTCTCCCACTGTATATCAAAACCATTGGGGAAAAGTTGCATTCTTTAGTTCCCAGTCACAGAAGCCTTGCTACGTAGCCTTTACAAAAAGTTCCTTTAGATGCATTGGCTGAAGCGCTACTTGGATAGAAAGCATTTGATGCTACTGGCCGCTGGCTGCTCTATGGGAACGGGTATTGTTATCTTGTATTAAAACAGTAGCTCTCTGCACTCAAGCAGATTTATTCTGTTATTGTACTAGCCTTCCAAGTTCACTTCAGTTTGCAAGCCCTAGAGTGGAAAGAGACATTTTTAAAGGACCATAAAGTTTTCATACCATTTAAATAGTTTCCAACTGATGTCCTCTCCTAGCTGCATGTTTTGTTTCACTAGTCTTAATTCCAGTCCCTACTGGGTTGCAACCTTCCCTCCTTGGAAGGAAATAACTTTCAGAAAAACGCAAAGGATTGAGTCCTGAACACAACCCTGCATACATGCTCCACTCTCCTTGAAGTTGGTCACACGAGCCTGGGCCCTTCCAACTTGCACAGGGGCTACCGTGGTCCTTGGGAGCAGAGATACGTATGTTCAGTAAGACCAGCTCTGGCCAGGATGGACAGCTGCACTGCCTGTTCTCAGTTTTAAACAAAATGTATTTAAATTTGTTAAATAAAATTATGGTTTCTAAGAGCCAGAATACCCCGCAACTCCATTATCAGAGACAGTGCACATGTTTGGTGTTTCTCTCATAGCCTGAATCCTCTGGTTACTGGAACAGAAAGCAGGGGCTGAGCGACTTCTCGGAGATTCTGAACAGATTCGCAGCTTGAATTTGATCTCTTCCTCTCCCTAAAGAGATGGCAGCTCCTCAGTGACTGCGGAGCTGGTGAGTTAAAAAAACAAGTCATGTTTTTCTAAGTGCTGTGTTTCTGTTTTGAGGGACAAAAAGAAAGAAGAAAACAGGATCCAAGATCCCAAGATTTCACAGCAGGTTTAACTAGAAAGTACAGATGTGCTCTCCCATGTATGCAACCCCTTTACTTCTATCCCAACCAAAAATCTGATCCCTGCTCATTTTACAAGGGGGAATTTCATCTTTAGGTGCTTCACAGTGAGAGCAGGGGCGGAGGGATGACTGGAAGACTAACTTGTCCTTTTCTCCTCCTCCTTGGAAGTTCTCATTCCTGCCTGGCCTGAAACATGATGATATATTTGATATAGGACAAAACACATTACACTTTTTAAAACTTTTTTTTTCCTTTTTGAGAGAGAGACAACCTCCATAGTAAAACTTAGTGGAAAAAAAGCTTGGATTAAAGTCATTTGACAACCAGCTTGGCTTCCAACAAGTGAACAAGTAATGGCCTCTTTGCAGAGTAAGTTGCTAAATTCTGCCTGGAAGCACAACAAAATGGTTTTCCACACCTCGTTACTCACATGTTCACCAACTATTTTCTCCCTATCTAATTATAAAAGCAAGGAGGCCAGTAATAACACATTTTTAAAGTAACTGGAGAGCTGAGCTCAGCTTTCAGTTCAGATGGCTTCAGTTCTTTCTCTCTCTCTCCCCCTCTCCTGCCTCCAGCACCTTTTTACTCCCCCACATTCACCAGACGGTCCATAACATCATGCGCAACCATCCAAGCTGTGGGTCCTCGGTAGTGCAGGGAGATGAGCTTCCGCATCCATCTATGAAACAATGGACTCTGGTTCCTTCAGGGCCCATTCTCTCTTCTGAACTTACTGCCAAAGAGCAAATCCTTTACCTGGGTCTAGTGGAAATTAACATGCCCAAGTGCCTGGGCCATCATGTCCCCAGACATGCAACCAGGAATATTCAAGATGAACCAAACATGGGAAAGAAGCTCTCATCAGTCCACGTACTGGGTCCTTCCTAAGTAAGGTATGTCGACAGATTGTATTATCCGTCCTGCAGTGCGTTCTTCAAAAATGACAATCTGCAGAAGAGAGGGATATATAAAGTTCTTCATACAAAGGCTGAGCTACTTTAAATATTTTTAGGAGGAAAAGGCATACGATCACAGCAGGGGAAGGAAGCATCATTTAAAGAGATCAATCAATGAGTCTGAACAGTGACTGTGATTCTTCTTCAGCACCACATGATGCAGAAAATGAACCAGCATCAAATCAGGTTTGTCTTGATTTTGAACTTGATGCAGTGCTTTGAAGTTTAGCTGCCATCCTCATCATGTCTTAATGGTTGTCACAGCCATAGTCAGCTTTAGAGCAGCACCTTCCCTAATTTTCACAGATCTTAGGAGATAACAGTCTCCTTCCTCTCTATTGTGCTGGTTTTCAGCTAGAGATAGGTAATTAATATAATGTGTATGTCTAGCTTTTTGGGACATGACTCAGAGCAGGATCTTTAATAATACAAACAAGCAAAGAGAAATCCCACCAAAGCCTCTCACCTCATTGCTCCCTTTCCATAACCAGGGGCCAGGAAGATAGAGTGTTTCCTGAGGTCCAATTTTCCAGTAGCGGCCCAGGTTCTGACCATTGACAAACACAACTCCTTTTTCCCAGCCCTAGAATCAAGACAGTACACAGAATTACTGATGCAGCTCTGTCGCCTATTTAGCATCCCCACAGGAAACTAAGTCTACTTTCACACTTGCATTCTCTCAGGCCACCTTCTGCAGGTTTTCTGCTTGCTTTGCTTTCCCTGTGCAACTCCCTGAAGCCATGAGCATTTAAGTAAGCCCTGTTGAACACGAGTTATCCTTAATGTACTAATTTAAAGGATAAAGCTTTCAAAAATGTGCAATTCATGATTTATGCTTGTACAGGAAACTTCAGCCTTTTGAACAGACATATCTTTACTTCTTCCCAAGCATAGAGTATCTCCCCTCACCTATTTCCCAGGTGAAAGAAATACTGTATTGCTACTGACTAGCATAATTTACAACAAAGCATAAATGGAAAAGTGAGCAATACAATAATGACCGGCATGAACCTTGGCTCTAAGGGAGTGAAATTGGAGGAGGAAGTTTAATAATACTTAATATCTCATCTTAAGTTCTATGCAAGAGCTAGCAATCTTCCACAGAAGGAAGATGTGAATGCTAAATCTCATGCCATGTCTACAGAGAAGTGACTCTTTCCATATCACATTGAGGAGGTAGGGATAAAACTAGTGCCTCCTTTATTTTTTGTGCCCATTACTCCTCTGCAACTAGAAAAGAAATAGCATTTGCATGTCAATAAAAAAGACTAACTGTTCATTAGGAGCTTTGCAGGATCAGTATTGCACATGTTTTCTATCAGGACCACTATGGACTGAACAGAATTACCTGCCAGCTTGAGAAGAGTTCTACACCCTCAAAATAATTCTCTTTCTCCAAGATCAGAGGAAGACTACAAAACTACAGACTACAAGACAGAGCTCAGTCAGACATATTACACAAGTGTCTCTCTAACCAGCTTTTTCAAAATCTTGATCAAGCAAAAATAGGGGGGAAAGCAAAATAGGACTTACTTGTAGCTTCAAGAAAGTGTCCTGTGGCTGATGCTCTATCCACAGCCTTCCGCGAAAAAAAGCCGGACCGACAAAGTAATCTGGGACTGCACTCCATCCAGCAATATGTCGCAAGCTGTAAGAGAATGACCAAACGCAGTAGGGAAGCACCAGGCAGCACTGAGAGACGCAACACTGGTCTCGAGATCATTTCAAATCACTGCTTACAATGGCGGATGGATTTTGTTAAAACAAGGTTGCTACTTCCTTGCATGCATGAAATGTCAAGCAGTAGCTTTTTAGTGGTAGGTCCTAAAGGCAATACTCTTCATGCTGCAAAGGGATGAAGTGTTTATCTCCAGTAAACATTCAAGGCAAGCACCTAGCTGATCTCTCCCCTCCACTTAAGATAAGTATACTGGTGGTATGTCTCAGTCTTCGTTATCCTATGCTTGCCACATCACTGATAGGCCAATTTCTGGTACAAGAAAAGGATATGTGGGGCTATCACCATCTCTAATACTTTACAGCAACTTAAAAATCTCTGCTTCACATTGGCTGCTGAAGTGCCCATCCTCCTTCAGATGCGACAGTGCCATGGTGCAAGTTTTAAATGCATGTGGCTAGCACAGGCTCAAGGAAAACCTGCAGGGTTGACAAGATTCAAAACAGACATTTCTGCCCATGTTCCTACTGAGGAACGTGAACACACCATTACAAGTTTGCAGTAATTAGGGGCAATCTGGCATTATTTCTTACCTGTGGCAACAACTCAGGAGCAGGGGACAAACAGAAGAAAAATAAGGAGCAAAGAAGTCCCACAGAAGCCTTCACCTTCTGTCAGAACATGTTCCTTCTGACCCTTATGAACTGCACCTCTTGGATTCAGGGAATTTATTGATCCAGTGCAGCTTGACTGCTACTGAATTATTCAACTAAAAGCCAACGACAATTCCTTTCACAATACCATGCGCTCCATCCTCCTACGCAGTGACTGTAAGCTGATTGTGTTTCATTGCTACTGGTCAATTGCCAGTAACTTACTGTAGCATTGACTAATCTTGCTTTTGTTTGGGCATGGCAGTTCACTTGCTTTAATGTTCCTCACTGGAAATACTCTTCTAAAACCCTGCAGTCAAAGGTTATTGCGAGTTACCCCATCAATAAGAATCCTTCAAGTAGCCCCCCAGCACCTGTTAAGATTGTCCTTAGAGATTTAAAACTGTAGACTTTTTTTCTTTTAAAAGCCATTTCAGTTTAACATGGCCTCTCTCTCATTCCTACATGAAATGCAGGAGCTGTGATATCCTGGGGGATGCACATGTGTTACTTTCTGGTATTAACAATATAACTCAAAACAGTCTCTCTGGATCATGGCCAGAGTCCATAGGGCATCTGTTGCCTTAAACGTTTGCTAAGGTTTTCTATATCTACTAACAGAGGCTCCTTGACTTATCCCTGCTAGATTTCTGTTTCAGTCTTTCTTGAATTAAAGCAAAATAACTTAAAAGACAGGAAGCCATCTGGACTTGTTAATGGACTATTAGTAGCTTCCTAGAATTAATCCGTCCCTTGCGAGTTTGAATTACTAAATATATCAGCCATATAGCTAATTTCAAGAAAGACACAAACTTCTCCAACATGGGAGTGTGCTGGGACCCACCCCTTTGGGTAAGCCATGCTTTTACTTACTCCATCTAACCCTGCTGTACAGGCTATGAGGAAGTCTTTAAATCCTCCACAGTGGGAATACATTTCACCTCTATATAAAGGTATGAATAAAGCAGCACCACTTTCTGCATCGTTTCGGGCAAAGGTACCAGCAAGGAACTTATCAGTGCAAAAACCCACCTACCTACTTTCATCTTGTGCTGCCTTTCTGATACATTTAACTGCTACCTATTAGATTTTGTACTGCTGGTAAACAGTTGGTTTCAAATGAGGAAGAAAAAATGTTTAAATCCCCCAAACCTTTTCATGAAGCCAGGTTTCATCTCCAAACTGTAAATCTTGAAGTTCCTCAAGGGGGTTTTATTCAAGAAGACGTCACCAATTAAGCCTGCAAGAGCAATGGGGGTAATGAAGAGTTGAAAAACAGCTAAAGCTGATAGGTTTTCCTATTTGAATGCGAGGAACAGCAGGAGATGGAAAGCAGCCACATTCTGCAATGGAATTAGAGTCCATATGGTCCCATTGCTCATCCAGATTGAGTGGGGAACATTACTATACTTTGGCCTCTCCACTCTCTCCTTTGCTTCAACTCACCAAGCCGTTAAACACCCTCCAAGCAGAAAACATTGCTGGCACATGCAGCAGATGGAGTTTTGTTGTTATTGTTGTTTTTTAGTTAGCTGTCCACGTATAGATTTTTTTAAAGCAGTAGATCAGTTACTTCTCTAATAGGCCCAGCAAAATATAACATGGACAAGCACTAATGCCCAGTGCTGATCCAGTGCTTTCCATCCAAGGATCTTAAGACATTTCAATAAGTAATTTACCTTTAGCACTCTCTTGTTAGATAGTGTTATTCTCCCTGTAGCAGGCAAAGCCTGGGTCCTAATCTAGCCTCCTCATTATGGGACTGCAGTTGAGACTGCCTAAGCAGTGCAGAGGCTTTATGCACCTCTTCTGCAGTAAAATAAAATTAGTAGAGTCACGTGCCTAACTCCCTTAGTCTATTTTGTATAGTTTTTGCATACAGATCCCCACTAAAATAGAATCCTGTGGTTTCAAACTCTTCCAGCTCCAGAGTTTTGTGTGATAGACTTCAACATTTTAGTAAATTCTGCTCAACAGGATTGATTCCTCCTGATATTGTGTGAGTTTTTAAATGTTGTGATCCTCCCATATCAAACTCCCAGGGGAAAACACAGATTAAAAAAAGGTATTTTCCTTCTCTCCCTGTGAAGTAACATGCTCACAGAGCAAGAGAAAGGGTAGCCTAACAGAGCAGAATAAGATTCATTGATGGCCTTGGGTTTAGTTGTACCCCTATAAAATAAGAAGCCTTAATGCAAACCATCAAGCAGTGACGATTTTTCATGTACGATCACTCCAGACAAGGGGTGATGAACTGTGTTTTTTGACAAGTTCCTTCTGTCACACCATTTCCCACTGACTCCCACATGATAGTCTTGGCTAGCACTACGATAGCTGTATTGGGTCTTCAGTCTGGTTCTGTGTAAAGCACAGTTCTACAGCATTTAAACTCAGAGAACTATCTAGGACAGTTTGAGAACAAAGAACTTAACTTACCTTTCCTCTGGTCATTCAATGCCAGGCCATAATTGACGCGACCGCGGTTCTCTACCAAGAGTCTTAGCTGCCTGAATCCCTGTTAAAAAAAAAAAAAAAAAAAAAGGAAGAGCATCAGCTGGACCAGTGCGCAGCATGTGCTGTATCAGCCACAATGCTTGGTTAAAAAGGTCAGTAGACATGTTTAAGAGGGGAGGTGGCACCAATACCTTTGGCAGTTGCAATTTATCTGTTTACTTCAAAGTTCTGGATTATGTCACAGAACAGTATCCCCATATCTTTCAGCTACTGCACAGTTATGCCACTGAGGAACTCTCAGCCTTTTCATAAAAGTTTTCTTTTTTTTCTGTTGAATTTTTAAGTACCACTTTGATATCACCCACAGAGCCAGAAATGGAGTTTGACATAGTACAGGCTTATGTCATACAGCTCTCCCACAAGTCATAAGAACTATTAGTATATCCACTCACTCACCTACTCCTAGGAGCCATGCACAGCTCTGTTAACATGCATTCAATCAATATACTAGTCTTATTGCCAACTTCTGCCAGGGTAAGACTACTCTCAGAGCTGAAGAGAGACATTCCCCCTCATTTCAATTGAGACCCAAAAGGTGCAAAAGCCCCCAGAGCGCCTTAAAACCTGCTTTGTGCTAAGGAAGATGAAGTCTACACGGACTTAATCTGCACAAACAGGGTACCGGTACTCGGTGTCTACAGTTGTGGGTGTGGCAAGATGGCTGGCAAATTTTGTGCAGCAAGGACTACAATGACTTGAATTTTCTCCATGGAAAAGTATTAAAAAAACACTTCTCAATCACAAATAGTAACTTAGCAGTGAAATCACACTGTATTTCACTAGTGAAATAGCGTCTAATTAGGGTATAACAACCATTCCCTGTGTCAGGCTACCATACCAGCTAGTTAAATGGATTAGGTGGGAGGTGCCTTCTTGACAGCTATGCCTCTTTAATGGTCTTGGTTCTGTTATCCACACACTATTGCTGTGAGCAATCTCCAATTAGTTACCTGTCCATCAGGAAGGGAGAGCTCCACTGTGTTGTAGTCCAGCTCACCAACATACATGGTGTTAACAAACACCTGCAGAACAGAGCACAAGAGAGCAACTTCTCATCAATTATACTATAATCATTTGTTGCATAGGTTACTGAAGTTGTATTTGTGGAGGAAACCATCTCTACTTGAAACTAGAACTCAGCATCCATAACTGTGTCACTGATTCGGTCTAGGTGGGGAAAAAAAAAAAAAAAAAAAATCACAACATTTCTCCGAACATTCCGTATTCTGATGTTTAAAGACATTGTAAGTTTTAGTAGACTGGAACCTCAAGCTGATTTACAAATGATAAGGGTTGGAGCTTAGCTGAGAACTGAAGAGAGCGAATCACACTTCTAATCTAAAACTTCACATTTTCCTTCATGGTCAACCCATTTCCTGCCTAGCTGCCAAGACCAAAGCACTTATAGCTGACTGAAGTTAGTCACAGTTGCCCTCTGCTCCTTACCTGTGCTCGGTCACGGACATGGTCCCTTGAATGCAGATGTCCACCACCAAAGATGACAGTCTCGTAGAGCACATATCCATACGACTGCCCACTGCTATCATTTAGGTGCAGATTCTCCATGTTAATAGGAAACTCTGACTTAATGGGCTGCAAAGGAGAAACAAATTTAACAGCAGAAGTGGCCTCTCAGCATTGATAGGCTACATAGAGGCAATTCATTTAAGATAGGTGTTCCACTCCACCACAGGTTACATTTACCCTGTCAGCCTCCAGAGGTCTGTTCCAAACTGAATTACCTTATGACTCTATGAAAGCTACAGCAATGAAGACAAGGTACCAGAAAAGGGAGCCAAGGACTTGCAAAACTGGAATTCCGAGAGAACAGAAGTAGCAGTAAAAAAGGTGAGATGAAAGATTTGCCTCCTTTGCATATCCTTGACGAAACATTCCCCAACCTTATCCTTGTGGGATAACAAGCCAGTGCACTAATCACCTTTTCCACCTAAGAGGTGATTCCTTTTAGTACTGAGATGCATTGAAATTGGTGGTCCTACCTGTAAAAGAGATGGTAACACATCCCAGAGAGAGATATATTGATGCAACAGGATTGCACCATATGATGCCTTGCTCTCAATCATGGGAGGGAGAGGAAGAGGCTGGCCTGTGATGCAAAAAGAAAGAGAAAGATGGAACAACTATTTCAGATGCAAAAAGCCAACACAGATTTAAGGCCCCTCCAGACCTCCTTTGGTCCTCCCTCCCATCTTTTGGAAAAAGCACCCAGCCAGCCAACCAACCAGAGTCACAGGGCTCCAGCAGAAGGGCCACTTTAAACAAGTCTCTGACTTAACACTGTAGGTAGAACAGTATTTTGGTTCTTGGATTTATAATTACCAATGATCATGCTGAAGAGTTGTCGGAGCTTGAAAAATTTGGATGTATAGTCTCCAGCCTCTGTCAGCACAGCATCGTAATCTGAAAAAGAAGCACATATGTTTTAAAAAACATACAGCAGCTCTGGGACAGCCTTCAAGTACACTGTCATCAAAGAAGTAAAAGCCCAAGACACAATTTTCTTGGCACTGTCTATATTATGGAAACCTGTACACTTTCATCTGTGTGAATGTAGCTAGACAACCACAGAGTTGCTTAATTTGGAGAAGAGCCACTCACCAAGGAGCAACATACTTTTAGTGATCTAATTTGCACGTATCCAGAATTTCACACAAGAGAAAGTCAACGATTAACAATTTTAACAAAGGGCTGTTCGGATGAAAAGAGCTTTATGGTACAATTTGATGTGGTAAAATTAAAAAACAGAACTGTATCTTGGATCACCATCTTTCCCTAGAAAGAAGAGCCAGCATGGAGAGAACATGAAGCAAAGTCATCATCTGCGACTTCTATTTCTAGTTCAGAATGAGGGGATCCTCCACATCCTGGAATGGGTCTGGAAATAGGAAATGCTAAAGTAAGCCCCGTTTTAGACAGGCATTTGCTTCTAAGCTATGTTCCTACTCGTCTTTCCACGACAAAGTGGTTGTAGTGATCATTTCTCAAGGCTTCTCTCAACTGTAACTAGCCCAAAGGGTAGTCTGAGCTGCAGTCTCACAATAGGTGCAAAGGGAAGGCAGTGAAAGAAAACTCACCATAACTGGTGACATCTGACTTGTATTCATCAGCCTCCAAAGCACCGTTCATGAAGCCAAAGTTGGTGCCTCCGTGAAACATGTAGAGATTGATGGATGCTCCTAATTTGAGGATGCTTGCTACGGTATTCACCATTTCTGTAAAGGAAGGGCAGTGCCAGGAAGGCCACAGACCAAGAAGCTAGGCTAACACTCTTCCAGTAATTCAAAGTAGACACAAACATTCTGGTCCTTGTCAGTCAGTCACGCCTGTGTAATTACAGTGATTTGTATTGTGATTTGTATTTTGCCCTCAGTAAGGGCAGCACATCTACTGACATACCGGCACGTATTAATACATTCAAATATACCTCTCCTATAGGTGAAAAAGAGTAAAAGCTCACGTACTTGAGCAGGAATTTTGCTTTTAAGCAGAAGAGTTGCAAGGACTACTCAATCGGGCTCCTAAATTCAACACACTAATGACCCAATTACAAAGACAATTGCAGGAAGACACGAGAGTCATTAAAATAGTCTTAAATAGCTCTGTTTTCACTGTACTTTAGATACCCTGGAGGTTCTAGGGTTGGTGGGTTTTTTTTTTATACTAGTCTTCCTTCCTAATGAGCTTTTAAACTAGAAAAAACATGATACTTCTTTTCAGAAGGTGCTATACTTGCAAGAGGCTTAAGTTCACCATATTCCCACAAAAGGTAAAATAATCTTCTCTTAATGAAGACTGTTTATTCACTAGACAAGTAATGCTGTTATGATGGAGGCTTCACAACACTTGTGACATTTTTACAAAACACAAAGTCTTCACAGGATTTAGATTAGCTCAGGAGGTGAAACAGATGATTTATATCACTGGGCTGCATTTTTAAAATCCACCTAGAGTAGCATGAGGCTATCTCTAATATCCTAAGATGTTTGGCTCTCTGCACAGCCCATAGAGTCCCTCTTTGAGAAATAAAAAGAAAAAAGAAATATTTTTTTTAAAAGAGCTGCTGGTTAGTAACACTACTGAAGAAAATCCAAGGCACAGCAATGTGACCCACTCACTGAGAGATTATTAATTTACAAAGACTCACACAAAGCAAAGGTTACAGCAGGACAGAAAATCTGAAAAAGTTCTATGTCATTTTTCCATAACTATACGTGGCACTCACCGTCTGCATCAAAGACATAGTGAGGGCCTCCCCAGTTATCAAACCATCCTGTCCAATACTCCATCACCATCTTTGGCTGATCTCTCTGTATCAAAACAAAACCAAAGAGTTAAAATGGAGACAGGGCAGTCTTGCACTCATCCCTATTTTCTAGAGAAGCATTGTTCAAATGCAGTTTGGTGACATCATTTACAAAAGTGTTTTCTTCTCAAGTTGGCATTAAAAAAAGCAGCTAAGGAGCTCTGAACGAGTGAGGAACAAGATGCTGTGGGTCAGCAATGCCCAGAACAGGCAAGCAAAGCAGAGAAGTACTCTGCTAGGCACAAAGCAAAAACAACGGCACACAATCAGGTAATACCAAACAGTTCTGGATATTGTTGTTTGGTAGAGCTGTAGCAAAAAGACAAACCAACTGTCACTGTTTAGCTTCTGCTAGAAATACACATTTATAAATGTCTGCTTATCAGCTACGCCACTGCCAGCTGAGAGTTTGCAGGTGCACTGCAGTCAATGCTTGCCAAGGTAGGAACAGCAGACCTTAGTGGCTTAATGCCTTTTTAATGCCGCATATGGTGTTGGCAGGAAAGAATTAGCCTTTGCAGGAATAGGTCTTCATTAAAAAGGCTCTGCACACAGAGCAATTGCTTCCCATTTGTCACCACTTGCCAGCTCCCTTAGCTCCGGTAGAATTCCACCCAGCCCCATCACACCGGACAGGACAACATGTGCTCAGCCTGGCTGGCACTCCCTCCTCATGGTATTTATTTCAAGTCAAGGCAATCTTGCCCTTTATTTGATCAGGGCTTTATCTGATGCCACATGAAATGGCCAAGGTAAGTGGCATTAAGGAAACTTGTGTTTCATTAGGAGAAAACAACTGCAGGTGCCTGTAATAATCTAATTGTTCCAGGTTCAGACCAGCTCTTGGAAATATGTTTAATCGATCCATCCCCAGTAAACTAGTCAAAGAGTTTTATCGCCCTCTGGAATAAGAGATCCTAACAAGGAAAAGGCAACATAGCTTCCTAATCCTTATGAATATGAATGACAGGCTTCCTATCTTGTAATCAGTAAGTGTGGCAAAGGAGGAGCTCCTATTATTGGGCCGTGTTGCATTTATGTATTCAGTTGGTGGGGGTTTCATTTGCAGGGTTTGGGGAATTTTGTAAGACCTAAAGAAGGTGAAAGCCCATGCAGCATCGCCTCTTTTGCCTGTGCAAGACAGAAAAACAAATTAAAGTGTTAGAATTCAACTTTCAGCGTGCCAGCAGCAAGGTTTCCTTTCACAGTCCAGGCAAAAGCCAAGGGAAGAGATCAGAAGAGAATCGATCAGGGCCTGGGGCACATGTCAGTTGTTCACATCTTTCCAGGCTGACATTCAGAGCAAGCAGAGCAACGGGGATAGAAGAGGACTGGGGATGCAAAAAGAGAACCTGTCACTAAAAACCAAAACTTGTTATTCCCTCACTACTCCCTCATCACACAATCAAGATACTTTTTGCATCAAGTGTTCATTAGGCAATTCCCTACCCCTGATTCACATATCTGACAGCACACGGGGTTAAAGATGCTCAAGCAACACACTAAATTTGAATGCTTTTCTGCAGCGAGCACTGCTGAATGCCAGGTAGGCTGGGCTGCGGAGAAGGCAGGAAGAGCCTAGGACTGCACTGTGTGAAAGCTGTTCTGTGAAGTCGCTGTGGAAGCGTATCTGGAATCAAAGCATTCCTCTGATCGGTTCTGCTGCAGGTCCTAGCAGAAACAGGACCAAATGCCTACTCGAGCCAACAGACTCTTCTGCACAGCACGCCATTAATACAATTTCACGTATCTACACTGAATATGAGGTATTGAAAATGACTGAAACACCCATCACAGTGTACCCTGAAAGAACTGCAGTAGATCAGCACCCTGCATTTGAAGACTACAGTTTTCAAACATGCTCTTGGCATCCGCAGCATCAGGGTAAATGAGTTTGGGAAAAAGAGGATTGAACTTCAAGAGAGAGGTCTGACAACTGCAAAGTAGGATGCTACTGGGTATCAACACTTGAAAGTGTGATGAAATCTAACCCCTAATGGCTAAACACAGGCGGCAGGACACAGCTGAATGGAAAGCCTTTAAGAAGGTGCTGGATAACAGCATACTTAAAAACTTCTTCACTTTCCAGAGCAATCATCATAAGTATTTTCACTGATTCCAGAAGGATTTCGCCTAATGAGAAGGAAGCCCAAACATTTGTTCAAAAAAAGCCCCAAACCAACACACAAAACCAAAACAGACTATCAGTGCTTCATTTCTAATGATGTCCTGGAACACCTAGATGAACAAAGTTTTTCTGCATCTTACCTGTACTGTGTCCAGATATTTCAGTAGCCCGGGTTCCAGTTTCTGAAAGTTAACAGTGGCCAGTGCTATTGGGAAAATAAAAAGTTGTTATTAATTTAGACAGCTACAAAATGCTTAGGGGACCACCTCCTTAGGGATCAGCCCAGCACAAGCTCCGGGGGAACTGGAGCATCTTCTGAACCACCAATACAACCTCCTCGGAAATTTCCTATCCAAGTCTTCACTTAGTATGCAGAATCTAACTGGACCGCAGCACACAGTGGAATTACTTGCAGGCCATCTTTTTAGCTCTAATGTTCAGAGATACTAGAAAGAGAGAGCATCAGAGCAGCTCATGGGGTGACACGAGCTTTAATTAGAGGCTGTAAAGCACTTGGAGATCCTCAGATAAAAGGCACCACATAAAGGCAAACTTATTACTACAAAGTCATATCTGGATGCCACACTGATCTCCCAGGCTTTAGCTGCAGGAATCACTACCCAGGCAATATCTTACAGCTTGTCATGTCTGTGGGGGCGGGTGAGAGAAACCACAGTGCAAGTGAACCAGATAGAAATTGTAATTGGAAGACTTATCTCTGCTTCTGCCCTGTGCAGCATGGGGGAACCAGCAACTAGTTTGTGTGTGCTGCGTATATAGTGAAAGTCACTGCATGATCTTCAAGTGCTGGAGTGGGAAGACCTGTCTGCAGAAGCTGATGCGTTAGAAGACACTAATCTGGTATCAGTGTCCCAGCCCCCGGTACATGTTTGAACCATTTTCATACTTCTCTAGCCTTCAGACACACTGATGATATTTCTCCCAAGAAACTTTGAAAATGCAGGAGCAACAGTATGATTCTGTATTAAAACTTGACTTCTTACAAGAGAGCTGGTATCAAATCCAGCCCCAGTTGTGTCAGACAGAGCACTTCAAAGAGAATACTTACAGAAGCAAAAGCTCACTTCTCACTATTTATACCTTGATTTTAGTAGGCTGACCTATGTAGAGTGCTGAGCTGAAGAATTTGGCACAGGCAAACACAGTGGGAGAACAAAATAAAACATGGATTTAGCATTGATGTAATACATTAGTTGGCAATCCTGAAGGCGAACATGCTCAGTTCTGCTGTTCATGCAGATTAACAGCACACCATTGAAAATGGTGTAAAGGTGTGGAGAACCAGTCCCCAAAGCCTTATTCATCTTTTCCACAGTAGGCAGTTTTCACATAGACACAGCTTCCCACCATGGTGCTTCGGGCATGGACTGGAGAGAATCCAGAGGTTTTATTTTGTCACCCATCAGCTCCCAGAAGGGCTGTACCAGGTCAGTTTAGAGCCACCTGGCTTGGGATTCTTGCCATTGACCATGCCAGTGAAGGGAGGAGGATTGCAGGAGCTGCACAGGTACTCTGAGACTGACAGAGTTATTTTCCCTACAGCATGGGACATCCCACTATACCTGTGAGCATGAAGGAACCCACAACAAAAGCTTTCCCCCTCATCCCCTGAATATGTGCTGCAACCACTGAATAAGGGCTACGATACTGTAGTCTCAGATCCTTCTACAACAGAGAGTTTTCTCTGCAGAGCACCAGACCGACTGCTCCTGGCATTAACAGAAACCTACAAATGCTTCTTGGAAAGAAATTGGTACACCACTGATGAACAGAATAAACAACAGAACCACTGCATTAGTTTTAAACTCCAGTTAGGAGCCTTCTCTCTATTCTCTCACGCACTCCTACAGTGGATTTTGTTCTCTCTCCTTTAGCGCTTTCATAACCACCTTGCTGCTATACCGCTTTGAGCCCTAGTTATTCCACGCATCTGATTACTTGACATGTTGACTCTAATGAGCAGATTGTTATGACATCTAAAAGGCAAATTGGTATCAAAGAGCTCTCAGCATGCAACACGCTGGAAAAGACAACTCAAAACAAGAACGAGCTCTGAGGCAGTAAACATTCTCACAGAAGATGGTGAGGGCTAGACAGGCATTTCCACACCAGCCCTCCTGCATGTTGGCTTGCTGGCAGGGAGAGAGTGACTCTATGTGGTCAAGGCTGAAAACTGCTGCACACCAAAAAAATACAATTGAGAAGACCACCATAATGGTGAGAGCCCAGGGACTTCAGAGTTATTGAATTTGTCCCTCTCGTACTGTCATATAAAAACAAGAGGAGGAAAAAAAGGAGGGAAAAATCTTTCCCTTTAATCATCTCCATGCCTGATTTTAGAAAATTAACAGTATTTACGACTGAGCAATGACAGGAGCACTCAAAGACTTCACCCTGCAAACAATTCATTCAGGGAAGCAATTACTACTCCGGCAGGCAACTGGCAGAAGCACAGGAGAGGTCAGAGGCCAAGTACATAGTAAATCTCAGCTGAACTGGATCTGGAAATCTGAAAATCAGTATCGCATTATGCCCCAAACAATCAGATCTAGGGCACAGTGAAACTCAAACAGCTCTACCTCCATTTCTTCACAGTGAAAAGCAGGAGGGGTGCTAAGCAGCATTTTTAAACACTTAATAGAATTACACTTTTTAAAAGGGAAAGGGAAAATGGACATCCTTTTGCATTACACACATCTGATACCCTCCTTTACCTTACCTACCAAAGGCTGTACACCTGAGAGCGAGCTTGCTGAGAAGACAGGGCTGCCCTGCAAACTACTGCTAAAGTTACAGAATGTAAGATTTCAGAATCAAGGTTTTGATGGGCTTTTTTCTTCTCTTTCTAATTGCAAAGCAGGTATCTTAAGTTATTACCATTAGTAATTGCTGAGGTACTTGTTTAATATATATTCATATGAAGAAATAAGAAGTAGTATCTTCAGCATCAAGAAATGCTAGGTGCTGCCATCTCTTGCCTAACCTCATTGGGAAGTACAGACGCCCAATACTAGACAGAAGGCAGCAAGGTATTTAGGCTGCACACGCTTAATATCCTTGAAAGCAGAGAGGCTGCCTCCCCATGGAGCAATCCTGCTATCACTGCGTTACACCTTATGTTGAGAAAAACACTCTAAACCTTTCTGGGAAGGGACTGGCTTTGTTCTCTGTGTATACCATCCAGCTAAGGGGGGGGTCCCTCCCTGTGGCTGAAGCTCCAGTCACAAACAGGGTACAGCTAATGGGTGCAGCTTAGCGCACAAAGCATACTGCTCTCATTCAAAGGCTATGTTTTATCAGCTGCCCCGGACAAAGAACACGGTCTTACCTTGCTCTCCTACAAGCACATACCTCCTTCCACTAAGCCAAATGACAGCCCGTTCTTGTTGTCTGAGGTCATTAACAGCTCCACAATCCCTCTGTTTAACAGGGCCTAAATCAAAAAGAGGAAAAGCCATTGTGTTAACAGCCTGAGTTTAGTATTTGTCAGGATATTAAAGCATTAAAGTACATTATCACCTTCTCTGGGGATAGCTTGAAACTGGTAGTGGCTTGGTAAGAAATATTATTCCTGTGACATCTCCCATTCCTCCTGAAGCCTCCCTGCCTACTTTTTCCAGCTTAAAGACAACTGAAAAATCTTATTTTGTTTTAGAAACCTGGATCAGTTTCTCACTGATGCATCAAACTTCAGGATTTTATCTTCTTCTTCTGAGATCGGTTTAAGAAATAGCTTCACTGCTTTCCATCAAAAGAGGCCTTCAGGTGGAAGAAGAAAAAGAAAAGCAGCTCACCTTTCCTGACTGTCTAACAATGGAAGCTGAAAGGAGAAAATAGCTGGTTTGCCAGTGAATGCCATCACAGGACAGCTCAGGTACCTATGTTCTTGAACAGTCAAGTCTAAATGAATTTACTGGTTCTTCAATACCACAGCACTGTATGAAATAGCACTCTAAGGTTTTTAAAATGCACATGCACACGAAAGGTTCTTCCCATTAGGACTGTGCTCTTACAGTTGTGTTTTTACAGAACAGCCGCTGATGTCTGAAGGAGAGATTAGGAAATCCTAGTTGCAAATGATCCCCTCTTTTCACTGTACCTGCACTGGAAGTCATTCCTTCAGCTTCAAGAAGCTTTGAAAACAAGCCTCAGTCTCTTAATTCTAAATTACTAACTGTAAAATGGTGATGAAGACGCATCGGCTCACACAGGAGTTACCTGTGTCATGTGCACCGACTAGTTAATCTGCTGTGTGTTTAAAGAAACCTTTGCATATTGCCCATGCCTGCACAAAGAGTAGACTTGAGCATTACACACAGCCTACATTAGAGAAGCATTACAACACAGAGTTTAAAGACAAACCCAATTCAGAGTTAAGACAACCTGGTTAGTTTATCAACCTATCATCACTAAATCGATACCTGAACAGATGCTGCTTATCTGACAAAATTCAGCGACTGAGGGAACCAGAATTTCTAACAAATTTTATTATGATAATTCTTAAGCACTGCATTGATACTAAGTTTCTTCACCTCCTTTTCAATATGAGTGCAAGATGGAGAAACGGCAGGGAGCTGCCACACATTGAAATGCATTACAGGATTTCAGGGTGCAGCAGAGAAACCAGGAATAGAAACAGCATCTGAGGCAGACAGGGGTGTGTGCTCAGCTAATCCCAGCTCATGTACTGTGTGGGGAGGGAGGTGTCAATACACCCTTTCATGGCCTTCACATTTTGGAAGGCAAAGAGTGAGATAAGGACAAGGATTTCAGGTTTTGTGTGAATTGTGGAGGTTTTTTAATGGGTATATTAATTCCAGGAAGATTGCAACATTGTCATATATGCTAGGTGCAGATGTGAATTAATCAGCTTCCCACATTCAAAGCTCAGGGCCCAACCAGAACAAAGACTAGGAGCTCCACCTCACATTAGATCCCACTCCAACCAAAAAATAAGCCCTGCAAATCCTGCTTTCCCACATTTTCCTCTTTAACCACTATAATACACTTCCTCAGATGTAAGTTGCAAATAATACCAGAATATGACGAAACAGTACTGCAAAAATACACCCACAGGCCTGGCAAGGAAATCTGTTCTGACAAGTCTGTGAAACATCACAAGCCCTTTCATCACCGAGATATGGAAAAGCAAGCACCGAGTCGGCACGCTGTTCAGACAGAACAGAGTCTCCATGCCCCATTGGCTTAGGGTTCTGAAAGCCACTTGTTTATATGCTTGCCACTGGTGGGACATAGGGAGGGAAACTATGAAGATATAACAGACAATTTTGACATTATCAGTTCAGATTGGTAATTAACTCTTTAACTTGTTTGTCTGTACACTTCATATTTAACCTTCTAAGCAATGTTAAATCAGTCCACAAGATGGAGTTTGTGCAGGAGCGGGCACCACTCTAAGCAGATTAGGACTCCTGCCACGCAATTTATTTGGTTGAAAAGCCTCTGTGCACCTTGAACAATAGGACAACTGAGCCAGAGCTAACCTCAGGGTGCTCAGGGCGAAGCTGGGGTATCCGAAGGGTCTCAGAAGGATCTGATAATGCTGCAGCAGAAGAGCAGGGAACATACAATTTACAGCACGTACACACCACAGGACGGGTAACCTCTCCCAGTGCAGCAACACTTTTAAGCATTCAGTGAGAAGAAACGAAACAATGAAACTTGTAAAACATACTGCAGATCTTGTTAACTGTCTGCCTTGCAATTGTACTAGGGGCAAATGAACAGGTCAGACTCATGTTAGATCCACCAGGATAACCTGACCTCCTTGGGCACTGGCCAACTCTTTATCATTCAGTTCAGAGAAAAGAGCCAGGGCACAGTCTAGTCTCCATTTGACAACGGTGAGGGAGGCATTAGGCAAATTAATCTGCCTGATGCTGAACTCCAGATTACACAAGTTGAGGAGTGTGCTGGTGGCTTGTTCACATAAACCTTCCTCCCAGGAAAGTCAACAAAGAGAAACCTTTCTCTAATGTCATCTAAGAGAAGCAAAACAGGACCAGCAGGAGACAGCTTCTTCAAGGCCAGCTATGTATTACAGATAGTCCACCATTTCCCTATCACCGTCTTCTCTGGAAGACATAAGAACACAGGCTTAACAGTATTGAGAGGGTCATATGCCATCTCTTCCACTCCGGGAAGAAACATCAAGGGAAATGCAGCTGGATTATGCACTGACGCTTTCAAGGGTTTCCGAAGCCATGCTCAAAAGTTATTCAGAAGGAAGAAAATACTATAAGGAAGGTAGTTTATGAGAGAGATTTACCACAGAAACAAGTAAATGTGCCAACATTACCATTTTAACATAGGTCATGTAGTTTGGGTCTTTGGCGTAGGAACCATATTCATTCTCCACCTGCACTGCAATGATGGGACCTCCTTTCTTGTACTGTTGGGAACAAAAGGGAAGAGTTGTTCACCGTGATTTCTAATCAGAGGGACTGAAATCACTGTGGCACTAGCTTGCAGGAAAGATGCATGAGCCTCAGACGGACTCAGCTTCACCCTCTCATCCTCCCAAAGTCTATCCATAACCAAACGGCTAGATCTAGAGAGCTGACACAGACAACTATAGTCCATACTGGTTCCTAAAGCGAAGCTGGTAGATCTGTTATTGCTTCAACCTGCTGCCATTACACACAGTTCACACTCCTCTGTGCAGATGGTCCCTGCTTGTGGGCAGAGAGGGTAATGGATTGCACTTGCCTGAAGAGGGACGACAATAGGCATTAGATGATCAAAATAGGCATCCACAGCTTCTGTGAAGCCCTTGTACGTTGTCCTCAGTTGCATCTCTGGGTCTTGCAGTAGCCAACTACGAGAAAAGCATCAACCAGAATCTATTAGAGTCTCCTGTCCAGTCAAGGCTGCGAGAGGTAACACCATCCATCGACATCAAGTCACATCTGGGCAGGAATCATTGAACTTTCTGTGTCACTTGGCTAAGCCTGCAGTGCAGGTATGGACAACATCGCGAGTCAGTGAACGACACCATGTGAGGCTATCTACCACTCAGACTTTTAACTGAGTCCAGACTGCACTTGCTAAGCTGTTTCCCTTCTTTTGGTTCTGTACTTTGGGCCTAAGCTCATTTCATTAACTTTCCCAATAAGATTTCAAGGGCTAAACTTACCTCTCTAAAGGTTACTCTGGAATTCCCTGCTTCCCCAAGGGCACTCTACAACCAAGTGCTCCCTCATAAAACCCCAATCATGGCTCAAAACAAAGCTTCTGGTTCCCATGGTTTCTACTGCTGATTTACAAGACTTAGTTTGCTGGTTTGGGGTTAACACAGAAAAGGGCAATTTGTTTCAAAGCAGAGCAATGTAGTGCTATAGCAATTTAAGCAGCGTGAGCTTGTACCTTCCTTGTCTCTGCAAACGGAGGCATTAACTACTAGTGCTTCCAGAGGTCTGAAAGACTCAACTCCTGTATGCTATATGCAGCTCGGTGGGCTTACAAAATCATTGCCTCTTTATCTGTAAAATAAGAATAGTACTGGTGCTCTTTATCAGAATCTTTTATCTGTGTGATAAAAAAATACATGGATGATGTGGCAACAACTGACAATATATGCACTTCTCAATCTAATGTAGAGCTAGCTACTGCCTCTGGTCACAAGTAGCCATGCTCTCATGAGTAAGACCCTGACACACCTCCGTGGTTCTGCACCTGAACTCTCTGATGGCAGAGGCAGGGCATTCTGAAAAACAAAAAGATTGAAAGAAATAATCCCCAAATTTTGTCCAGTGTCTCCACTGAGGTTTATGCTCTGTGAACGTAAGGAAAACAAGGGGTGTGTAACCTGGCACTGGTTCCTCCGGGATCTAGTAACCACGCAAGTCTCAATGCTGACGTATTCAACTCAGCTCGTAAAGTCTCTTACAAGCAAGCTGTGTGCTTTACAAGAAAATACAACAGGAGGTTGGAAAAGTTATGGGTCTTTATTACTGCCAGCCATATAATACACATGTTCTAGGAGGACTTCCAAAATGGACCTCAGATGAAGCGAATTCTTACATCAAGCTGTAAATACTACTATTCTTATTATACAGAGAGTCAAGTTGCAACAGCAATAGAAGATGGGTTTCCCCAATTCTATTTTCTTGCTGTAACCATTATGCCATAACACAACTATTATTTTAGAGAATAACCACTCAAAAAAAATTCTGGTTCCAGGCTTACTATCTCTACTGCTTCGGAGAGCACAATAACATAATGAGTATTCACCTGCTTTGGGGACACAGAAAATAAAGATTCCCATCTAACAGCCAGTGATTCTAAATCTTTGAAGGAGACTCAACTGTATGATCAGGGGGTTTGTCTGGTTTTTTTTCCGCAGTCCCAAACACTTGCCTCAACTGAACTATTTACACACTTACCTGGGCAGACCACCAAGGTCCCATTCAGAGCAGATATAAGGTCCAGGACGCAGAATCACCCACAGTCCATTTTTAGCTGCCAGTGAAAGGAAGGCCCTAGAGATCCAGACAGCATAATTATTGTCTGACTGCAGAATCCCTACTCCATGCACTCCTAATACACCAATCACTGTGAAATTTAGGTACCAGAACCAGAAGAGAATTGCTTGATGAAGCAACTATACTGGATTGGTACTAAACCTGTAAGTTCCCAGGACTCCAGAAAGCAGGGGAAGGAATGAGGGTCTCCATTGCCTGATCAAGGTACGGGCTCCGCTTCAAGCTGGAAATGACCTCTTCATCCAGAACCGACAGGCACACCCTCCCCTCAAAACAGGACTATTTAATAATAGAGCTGTCTGTACCACATACTCTAGATCCAGGTTTCGACTGAAGTCAAACTTCCCTCTTTCTTGTTCATGAAGGTTCCATGGAACGTACCTGAAATGCAGAGTTAGGGCAGTGGAGGTGAAGGGCCGAAAAGGGCACTGCATTTGTGAAGCACAGAAAAAAACTATGCACTCGCTCTGTTAGTCAGTAACAGATCCAGAGATGACTGCATGTACACATTACAAGTGTCTATTTACATGTTATCTGTGCCTTTCTTTCATTTTTCTGACAGGTCCTTACTTTGTTGCACTCTTTTCCCGTGGTCTGCAAAATCCGAGTTTCTCGAGACTGTCAAATGTGGTCTCTGTCTAGGTATCTTTCACTCTCCAAACAAGAGCAATTTCTACATCACAGCCGTGCTGAATGGCTGTTTCAGAGCCTGACCCTTCCTCATCAGGTCAGCATTAAGAAGGCACTTTCCCAGTACATCTGACAGACATCTGTTCCAGACAGTATTTGAGGATACCACAGTGTGTGATGGTTAAAGAAAACCTGAGCCCCCACTACTCTTTTCTGCGTCTTTTCTCCTAGTAACAAGTACAGAAAGACACTGTTATAGCCCACTGGGATTAACGACAAAGTCCCACCAACTACCGTGGAAGAGGGGAGAGGCTGCAAGGTACGTGTGACAGAGCCGAGGGAGTGAGGACACTTACGTCGTGAGGGTGTTTAAGCCACATGCTTTCATCTTAAGCATGCGGTCTTCCCAGTATTCCCTGGGGACTCGGAAATAGTGCATTGAACCTCCAAATATGCGGAATGGCATGCCTTCCAGGACAAACTGTGAGTTTTCTGTCTGCAAGCCTAAGGTTCTCCCCCATAACCGCAGAGGGATCAGCTCACTCCAGTTAAACCTAGAAGAGAAGGAGAGACATATGAGCATCCAGTCTCTAGTAAAAAAATCTGTGCTTATCGTAAAGAAATCTGTCCCCCTAAGAGAGGCTGCTCACTTCACCCTACCTGGCAGGATGAGCTCTGACCTTCCTACTTCTTAAGAAAAACCATACTCTTTGTCATACAGAGCATATAGATTTTTCAGAAGACCATAAAACAGACAGAAGACCTGCCCAAGAAGTGTATTTAATATTCATTTCCCTAGCAGCTTCCATCCTGAATGCCCCAAGCCACTCTGCCATACTCTACAACTGAAATGCAGTACTACTCAGGCAGAGATCATGAAACGAACTTACTGAAAATACACAATGGGCAAGTTTTCACTCAATACTAGCAAACACTTCCATAACTTAGGAAATGTAAGATCTCCCTGTTTTGCAGTACGATGACATACGCTGGCTGATTTCCAGATCCTCGCTCCAGCAGTGGCTGCATTTCAGTATGGCTACCCTGAATGTCTTGTGGTCTCTGAGACCTTCCAACTCAATGCATGGAAAAAATAAACAACCCTCACCTGTTCACTGTGAACGGAGAACCTTCTCCTTAGTTTAAAGAAAAGTCCTGGACTGCATTCATCACTCAGGAAAGATGAGGTCTGCCGTCATCACAAACTTACCTCTGCCTGCATTACTGCTTAGATTAATTCCTTAATATGTTATTTGCCAAAAGAACCGGAGCAAAGGAGATACCAGGTTCCAAAGCACTTACCAGTTTCAATATTCATGCCATCACAGTTCCATTTGGGTCAGTTCCTGCATGCAAGAAACTACTTCCTACTGCCTTACATGGCTCCCTGGTTCATTTTGGCTGAACCAAGAAAACATACTACCAACTAGTCCAGATCCAAAGCAGCTACGCTGCCTCCATCAGACCATCCCAGTTCCACAATGCTGAATACACAAAAGAGTTAGACAATAGCAGCTTGTTCCTCTGAGACGTTATCACAGCCAGATGCGAGGGATGAATTCCCGTCTCAAGAAAGCAAGGGTGACCCACACATTTGAGAGAAATGTCACATTCGGAGAAGAGGGAAATACCTAAGCCTCTGGCTGTTTTCTAGACTACATGTAGAGCGGGTATTAGCAGAGGGTGAGGACTTTTCAGAACGCGTGGCTTACAGGGATTGCTAACCAGGAGCCTGCAGCGATTACCTGTCGTCCGACACATGACAAGGAGACTACAAGGGAACTAAATCTAAGACCTCCAGGATACTGCACGGGCTGGCTGACAAGCACAGAGGGTACCTGTGTAGCACAGCATTCTCACAGGGCTCTGAAACAACCGGCAGCAGGCATGGGTAATACCTAGAAAAGGAAGTCTAGGTTAGATACTCACTGCCTTCACTCAACGAGCACTCACGAGCATTTATTGTCAAACCATTTGCAAAAATAGTGCTGAGCAAGGAGATTGTAATGTATCCCATTCAGAAGGTGGTGCAGTAATAGCAAAGCGTTTAGGAAGGTAGCGCAGCTCAAAGTAGGAGAAATAAGCGCAAAATACCTAACTGCCATATTTAAAAGGTGGCTGCCTGAGTAGCAACGGGATCAAAAACGTCACCTACACAAGAAACTAGGTACAGCCAAAGAATGATGATGTGAGGCTAGGGAACGGCGGCATTGCTCCCAAGGAATTACTGTGAATTTTACCAGCAGGGGAGAAGGTTCTCAATCCACGCGCAGGATATCCTATGGCTACCTGCCCCTCTATTCTGCTAGAACTACATCTCCCACAGATTGCAACTTTCGCAATTCAGATCCTGAAACTGCAGCTGTATCTCTCTATTTCTATTGCTTGGTGGCAAGCCCAAGGCAGAAAGCTCAAAGGGGTCTGGAGACACAAAGCTCCAATTTTTAAAGATTAAGTTGGAAAAAAATTAAGTTTCCAATCTGTTTCTGAGCTAGGTAAAGCCCCTGCACACAACAGTACTGATAACTGCCACTGGTGCCAGAATGAAGGCTGTACTCAGGAAGCATGCACAGCCAGATAAAAATAAACAAATCACTTAAGCTCATCTTCTTAATCCTGGGCACAACTTAGTTGGCAAGTTTCCATCAAGCTTCCTACCTTAAAACTCCCTGGCGCCAGTGTTTTTTCTCACCGAGAAGGACTGGTAGGAAGCTCCCAGGCTCCCAATATTTTCAATGTATTATCCTGGATATCCTGAAACTCAAATCTCTCACTAGGATCTGTTCAAGTGGCTTCTGAAAAAAACTTCTGTGACTCAGCAGAGCTTCATCCTGTTACCCTGAGCTGGATTTCCACAGCTCAAAGCCCACCTGGGCTCTGTGCTTCCTCTTGAGAGCAATGTATAGCTCCCAGTATATTTTTTTCTCACTTCTACAATGACAGCATAGGTTGCAAAGAATCTTTTTTTGTCTCTGTTAAAGGTTACTGGCCTACTTTGTCCCTCTGTAGCCATCTCCTCCCTGCTTCAGGGAAGTCTCTTTTTTTGCAAAAAAATAGCATTACATTACCAAGTTCCCACCCCAAACAGAAGCTTCAAAATTGGGTTGGACAAGTTAGTCCTTAATGAAATGATCAGTCTTTATAAGATGTAAGTTGAAGTGCAAAACACTCCAAGCGGACTAGGAAAGCCACAGTTAATTGCTAAACCAGACAGCTATGCTAAGGCATTCATGCCTGTAAAACAAAAACCTAGCTGAAGTCCTCTCTGCATGAGATAAGAGATTTAGCTTTGGTATTCATCTGCTACATACCCAGAACAGATGGGGGGAAAAGCTAACAGAAAAGAAAAAGAAAGTCAGAACAGGGGATGAAGCGTGGAGACCATCAGCTTGCTTTGCCAATACTAAAGGACACGCTTCAGAGGACAAGGGACTTTACAGTTAATCCATAAACCCTACTTAGACCTGCCTTGGAGGGCTTTGCTGTTTATTCTGGGCTTCCTCTGGCCAGGGAAAAGTGAAAGCTTTGAGCTGCCTTCACTCACGACTTGCTGTCTTGTGGCAACCGAGGTCCTGTGTCGGGTCAGACGAGCCCCAGGTGCACAGTGAACACAGCCGGGATAACGATCACTGTGTTTTGTAGTACAGTTTATTCTCAGGGGACTTGGGCCACAGAGAAAAACACCGGGTACCAATGGATACGGTGTTCCGTAGATACACTCTTACAGGAGACAGACTTCTTTGCTTTTATAAGGTATCGGTTTGCAATAATCCTCTGCTAAGAACGTATGTGGCACGACCCCAAGACCAGCTAGAAAACAATTTTGCTTCTAATTATGCAAAGACTTATCAAGGCTTTTCTATAGCTTTGAGGATTGGGTCACTTCCCACTATGAATTTAAGAACCCACTATAAAATATCCAAGTTATAAAAAGGATCCGAGTGGTAATAACTAACTGCATCTTCCCTTGCGGGGAGGCAGAACGGAAAGAACCAGACTCCGAACAGGCTGGACGGAGCAAGAGGGAAACACAGCTCCGGCACGAGCGCGTCGGGGGCACCCGTGGCAGCTTCAGAGCTGGGTTAGACCTGACGGAGCGATTGATTTGCAACCGCGCCTCATCCGTCAGAGCGGCGATGATGTAAAGCCTTACGAGGGCCAAGGTCGGCAGGGGTAGCCTTAGCCGAACGTAGAATCTGATTTATAGCGCCGGCAGTTGGCCTTTCCTCGCCCGTCACTTTTTGGCGATAGACAAGAAGTGGCGTACGTTACGCGTAACGCCCATGGAGAGCTTTTAAACCATTTCTGCGTGGAGGTGGCGTTCCTCTCCCCGGACCTTCCCACGCTCCCGTCGAACGCTCCCTCCGCCAGCCACGGGTGGGGAGCGGTCTTTCTCTACGCGTTCCGGTAAGAAAAAGACGTGCAGATCGCATCGAGCCTGGGTCGCCGTCAATTAACCTCGGGCAGCGAAGTTAATTACCGTCCCCCCCCCTACAACGAGCCCCCGGCTGCCATTCAAGCGCCGCGGCTCTCACCCGCAAACCCCCGTCACGGCGGCAGGCCTGCGCTCAGGCGGGCAAACCCCCTGCCCGCCCTCCCTCCCTCCCCCTGCCGCCCCGGGGGAGCCCCGGTT
>NW_010973209.1:3188289-3195957 GCF_000737465.1 Haliaeetus leucocephalus | reverse complement strand
CGTCTCGCTGAGGGAGCAGTCGCGGCCGCGGGCCCGTCCCCCCTCAGGCCGCCTCCCGCCCTGCCCCTTGCGGGCGGAGGGGGCAGCTCCGAGCCCCGCCGGCCGGGCCCCCGCCGCGGGCAGGCGGCTGTTTCTGTCCGAGAGCCGTGAGCTTTAAACTGCCCTGGCCGCCCTGTGAGAGAAATTAATTCCCTGTGAGACGGAGGGAGCGGACCCGAGGGCCTCTTGGCGTGCGGGGTGGTCGGAGACCCAAAACCACCCGTGTCTGCCGCCAGTGCTCTGTCATCTCCCTTCCCCGCCATGGGCTGAGAGAAAAGAGGAGCTGGTTCATTTGAAGAGGTTCACAGACACACCGCAACTAAAAAAAAACCCCCCAAAAACCTCAGAAACCGAACCGTTTTGCAACCCCCCTGCTTCAAAAAGCTCCTCTGGTTAAATCCCTAAAATACCACAGAAGAAAATTATCACGACTTCTGACACTCTCAGTAAAGTTGCCATCATTGGTTTATTGATTCTGAATCTGAGGGGGGAAAAAGTTTAATTTACCAATGTTTTTATTCCCCCTGCACTGTGCACTGCAGGGACTTGAGGCAACGGAGTTAAGCGTTTCTGCGCAGGACCTTAGTTCTTGATTTGTACCTCTGTACTGGAAAGGCTTCTTTGAGATTAAGCACCAGTATGTTGGTGGGAATAGGGAGAACAACAGGCAGTCGGTACATTAGAAAAGGTGTGCCAGGAAAAGAGAAGGAGGAGTGTTTGTAGATAAACAAGAGACATCCTGCTCCTCAGTTAAAAAGCCATTGCACTCTGCAAGTGGTTAGAGGTGCAGCGCTTGGGGCAACTCATTCCCAGTGGTGCAGCCAGCACCCAGGAGGACAGGTTTTTAAGCAGAGCAACTAGTTCCCTCGACCTAAAGATTTCAGTGATAGAGGAAGAGTCCTATGGGATCAGGCTGCACCTCTGCCTGAAGCTCCCGCTTCGGTCCTGACTCAGCAGAGATGACCAAAAGGTCTGGTGTTTCTCTTTCTGAGGAGGATGGGTGCGAAGCAGCCCATGATCAAGATTTGGAGACAGAGGCTTGTATTCACAAGTGTGATTTATATCTTCAGGCTGCACAATACTAGGCTAGTAACAGCAGCTCTGCCAGGCACAGAGTGCAGCTGTGGCAGCATGTGGGTGGCGTCCAGCTGCGATCCCCGTCAATGTAAGGCAGAAAGACTGTTTCCACCGAGGTATCCCCCTCTCCACTCCCGGGGAGAGAGCTGGTGAATAGGGGAGGGAAACAGACTGAGCTGTAACAGACGAAGGAATTTTAGGGCTGGAGACTAGTTCCTGGCTTCAGCCCTGTAGCAGATTCCTGGCCACAATCATCCGCATAACTTCATTGGTACCTGCAGCAGGATGAGGGTGCAAAAGAAAGACAGTTAGGAGATGGTTCAATTCTGCCCCCAATGAAGGCAAAGAGAATTATTCTGCCCTGAGCTGCAGTTTACAGCACAGAAAAGCTCTTCCCACCAGTTAAGGTGGCATTTAGGAGGTGCTGGGCCAAAATACAACTGCCAAGTGCCAGCATTTTCCTTGGGAAAGGCATCAGAGTGGCAGATGCTGGTGCTTCTTTTTGTTTGGGCATTGAGAGGATGCATGCACCAGGCGTCGAGCTGAACTGGATCTGTGCCAACACCTGAGTTCTCTGCTTTACTATGTAATATACACACAACACACAGACAGACCTGTAGACCCACTTGGTATTGGAAAGAGTATGTCCCTTATCAGGTACCCTGATTGTAGGTGAAGGGATTTCAAAGGAGAGAAAACAAAATGGTTAGGAGGCTGAATTGAGATTAGAAAAGGCCAGACACTGTTAGAGACACAATCTCAAAGAGTGAAGATAGATGGGAATCACAGGAAAGGAATTTTTGGGGAGCATCAGCACATGTCTGTAGGAGTCACGGGATGAAACTGGACAGAGGCCCCGCTAACATGACAACTAGGTATCTCCCTCTGCTGTAAGACTCTTAAAATACACAGTTACTGCTCCAATACACCAAGAGCTCTTGGCCAGGAGATTCACACCCGTGACATCCAGGGACGCCTCGCACTCAGAGCAAAAATTCTTGGGATTCTGAAACCCAAGAATCAGAGAGTCATGTGGGAAGGTGGGGGCCTCCGGAGGGTCTGTTCTCTCCTGGCTTCACTGCCAAGTCACTGGTAGTAAGAGTGTCTTTTACCTTCCAGGATCTGGTGGACTCTGATGTCTCGCACAAACTGCTGCACAGCATAATCCTTCAGGTAGCCATAGCCCCCATGCATCTGTAGAGCCTGGTTACAGATCTAAGAAGACAGCATTGCTGAAATGCCTTGCATGGTGTCGAGGACAAGTCAGTGACAGAAGCTCGGTAAGAACCCAGGAACTTGGGCTCATTTTTTTTTTTCTGATCACCTAATCTCATCTTTTAACAAAGTGCGGTGTGATGGCAAGGCACTCTCAATCCCCATCAGTGCTATCATGTTACCCAAGTGCTGTTTCGCATTAATGGTGCATTTATGTGAATGTGATAGCATAGAAATGCCCAGGAAACGCTTTACTTAACTAAGGCCGTTTTTGCTGCATTTCTGTGGCGCTACTGATGCAAAAAACCAAAACGCCAGATCACCATCTAGCGGTCAGTCAGGCAAGGAATCTGTTCAGGGCTCTGGTTTCTACTGAAACATGACTCCATGCATCATTAGCTGTCAACCTGGGACATAAAACGTAACAAATAGCAAAAATACAGAGTGCTGAGAAAATACGGTAGCTTCTAAATGACACTGATCTAGGAAGTGTCAAGGTGCAGATTTCCTTTTCCTCTCTTTTTCTCCCTTCTTGCTTTCTCTTTGCAGCGACATTTTGTGGTAACATTTTATTTCTCAGTGGTCTAGGAAAAAACACTTTTTACCTAGGAATGATCAGCCTGTAGCATGCATATTATCACTTGGAAATAAAAATGCTCTACTCCCTGTCCTGTCTCCCTGCTTGGTCCCCTAGAAAGCAGTGTAGAAAGCACTAGAGGCCAGGAGGCCTGAACTGTGGAGAGGCTAATACTGCAGCCTCCACAGGGTGCAGAATTCTGTCCCGTAAAAAATCCTGGACCTGAAATGAGGCTTCTGGCTCAAAGAACGTGCTTGAGTCTGGGTCCCTACAGTGTCAAACTTCTTTCTGACATCCTGGGCACCAAGAGGGGTCTCCAAGCTTGCAGTTATGATGCCAACTGAGCTTTGAGTAACGTACCGCAAAGCATTCATCAGTAGCAAAGAGCTTGGCCATGGAGCAGAGCACAGCCGCGTCCTCCCGTCCCTCCTGCAGTGCCCGCGCTGCATTGCGAACCATGAGCCGTGCTGCCACCAGGCGCGTCGCCATCTCCGCCAGCCTGAACTGCAGGTACTGCCAGCAGATGGCACGAGAGGAAAAATTAGGTCAGCATCTTTGGAGGGACCTGGGTCCTGAACCACTTCCCCACTACCTTCAGGCAGGTCTCAGGCCTGACACGCTTTCTTACTCAGGAAAAGCATGTTCCTGACTTCTCCAGGGAAGACCCTGTGAAGTGAGTGATGGGACCTCTGGCTGCTTGGTCCATCAGGATCAGAAAGAACAAAGCTCTGGGAGTGCAGATCTGGTGGAGAGGTTACCTGATTGTTTGCTAGGGGTTCTCCAAACTGTTTGCGGACAGTGAGGTGTTCCTGAGCCAGAAGAACAGAGGCATGAGCAGCTCCTAACGAACAAGAAGCTGGGGGAGAAACCAATGACACAGCATGAATATGAAGATAACGCAGACGGGAACAAGATGATCCTGCCCTCCTCCCTTGGCTCTCAGCTGTCTTCCTTACCAATGTTTATCCTGCCTCCATTCAGTCCCTTCATGGCAATGCTGAAGCCCTGCCCTTCGGCTCCCAGCCGGTTGCCAACAGGAACAACACAGTCCTCGAAGATCACAGCCCGAGTTGGCTGGGAATTCCAGCCCACCTGGGGAAAAAAACAGAACACCTTCCAGGCTGCCTAAGGAGCAGCACACCTCCAGCTCCCAGCAGAGAACTGCCCAGCCCGCTCTCAACCCCTCGGTGTCATTGCCAAGCTGCCAAAGAGTGCCTGTGGTCTACGTGGTTTGGCCTCAGTGTGCTGAGTTGGAAACTGGAATGCCTGTATTTGAGAAGAGGCACAGAGCCAACGAACCCTAATGTTCCCAAGATGAAAATCCTTCACTTACCAAATGGAGGGGTATTGTGCAAACTTCACCAAAGCTGGACTAGGCTTGGAAAAAACATGCCAGGCTGGGACTCCAGTTGACACCCAAGGAGAGATCTCTAATGCTTTGCACAGACTAGCTTGCCTCTGTCCTGCACTTCCCTCAAGCACACAGGAGGTGACAACCAAGCCTCTTACCTTCTTCTCTTTCTTGCCAAAGCTAAGCCCCGGTGTCCCCTTCTCCAGCACCAGGCAGGAGATGCCCTTGGGGCCTGGGCCTCCTGTGCGACACATGACCACGTAGACATCAGTGTCACCTCCCCCACTGATGAAGGCCTGCAGAAGGACACAGGAAGAAAGGGGCAGCTTTCGTATACTACCCCTGAGCCTGCAGCAGCAGCTGGGGTACAAAGACGGAGGGGCAAAGACCCCACAGCCAGGAAGCGTTTAGGGACGCAACTGTACTAAGGTCTGGTGAATGCTCTGCAGAGCATGTCCTACCTTGGGAGAACATACAGAGATGAGGAGACAGTAGGAAATGGAAAGGACGGTGAGACCCAGGCCCCCTTGTGCATGCAGTGCCATCCAGCAGCTTTAGGAGGAGGAAAGAGGTACCTTGGAGCCATTCAGGACGTAGGTGTCCCCTTTCCTCTGAGCTGAGGTCAGCAAGGAAGCTGCATCACTTCCACTTCCTATTCGAGAGGTAAGGAAGCAGCCAGTGAAGCAGCTGGTCCAGGCCCTACAACATCTTCCGGGGATCGTACCCAGCAACGCTCGCGCGAGCATCTTGGCAATCATCATCTGCTCCTTCCCAACTTCCTGGTGATTGCCCAAATGAATGTGAAAAGAAGCTTTTCACCTCCTGCTCCGTGCAATGCTCACGTCCAGTTAAACTATGTTAGGAGTATGGGAAGGGAGAAGATTTCTTGTTTGAGGATGCTCACCTGGCTCAGTCAGGCAGTAAGATGCAAATTTTTCCATGCTACAGAGTGATGGGCAGAACCTGCGCCTCTGTTCCTCATTGCCAAAGGTGTCAATCATCCAAACACACATGCTGGAGCAGGAGAAAAGGAGCAGCATTACAGGAATTGAACACAGCCCTGGGAGGAAGGCAGGTCATACAACAACATCCCTGCCTGCACAGAAGAACAAAGCTCCATGGCGTTCAGTCAAAAGCACAGAGGCTTGAAAGCATATCGCTCCGCCTCAAAACAGAACAAAATTAGGTGCCATGGAAGCCGGGAGGAAGATCGCCTTCCATTCACCACAGACTTGCTGCCTTGTGGAACAGCAGGTTCCTATTTAATAGCCTCAGCGTTCCCCTCAGCGCTAAGCCCTGCTGTCTCTTCAGAAAACTGCACCTGGAAGAAGGAGGCATCATCACTCCATCTTTCTGTGCAAAGCGAGCCTGTCACTGAACATGTCTGTACAAGCAGGATAGGGCCCCGGTATCTGCTGGCGCCACTGGGCTCTGTCATAGTACGACCAAAGCACAAAGGTTACTATCTATAGCCAGCTTAAGTGGAAGAGCAGGGAACAAAATCCAGAACTTAATCCCATCTTGCATGCCACAAAGCTAAAATTACTTCTTGGTGGCATCTCAGTTTTTGTAGCCTATTTGTTTACTGCCATCGAGAGATCCTTACAGTGACATGTCTACTTGGGGTCCCAACTTTAAATGATAAGCGGCACCAAGAGAGCTGTCTCCAGCTGGATTTAGAGTCCGCAGAAAAAATGTGTTTTTCAGCCAGGCCAACACCATTCACCGTTCCGCGGACACACTCACTTGTGGATGCTCATATAAGCAGTGGTGCTGGTACATCCTGTTGATAAAGCTTCAAAGATTATGGAGGTATCAAGTCGTGACAATCCAGAGCCGCCGACGTCTGGTTTCACATAGATCCCACCAAATCCTAGCTGGGCTGCCTTCCGCATTGTTTCCACAGGGAATATTTCCTATTGGGAGAGGCAGAGACATCGCAAGTGAATACTCATGATCAGTTAAATCTCAATATTCAATCCCTTCTTTCCGGTACACCTGGGCTACCAAGTCTAGTCCCAAACTCCTGCAGAGTTTATTGGGTGGGTTACAGAAGAGACAGCTACCTAGGCAGGTACATAGCACCTTCAGGAGTAAATTCGGGTTTTCAGATGACTGAATAGCCTGGCTAGGAAAGCTTCAAGGAAATTCTCATGGCTTCCCACCCCAGCTACAGCAGCAGCTTCAAAGAAGATCTCTACAGATGGCATTACAGCACCGAGGAGCTATTGCAGGAACCCCTCTGATGAGACCCGAGGATCATAACATCCTAAGGGAGGAAGAAGCGAGCAGTACAACCCTCCTGTGGCTGTCATACCTTCTCATCCCACTCTGCCATGTGAGGAGCCATCTCCTTGGCAGCAAAATCAAGAGCAACTTTTTGGAATTCCTTCTGCTCCTCAGTCAGGCCGGTGGATGCTAGAAGAGCAGGAAGAGATCAGAGTACGTGTCTGTTGCAGGAGAAGCAACCACTACCATCTATTCTGTAGCCCAAACAATTTCAAAGTGTCCCATAACTCACAGAAACAGTTCAGGGTGTCTCCTGCAGAGACTGTTTCTCTGTTCCCTGGGGCCACCATGAACTGTGCTGATAGAGAGAGGGCGGTGGGCTTTGGGAGTGGGCTTTCTTAGGACAAAACAAACCCAGGGTCCCAGCTATCTCTGTCTACTCAAGGCTAACTACGTTGCAAGACCGGGACAGAGGCAGCACAGCCCACGGCAGCTGCCACTCCATCTCACTAGGCCTGTGCTGCAGAAATACAAGGACATAGTCCTGGGACTTCAAAGAAGTGACGCTGGGAAGCAAGCAAAGAATAAAGCAGCCCTTTGGAAACAGCATCTAAAGTTTTAGTTAGATCCGCCATTTGAAACCTCCTGCTTCACTCGCACATCGATCCAACGTTGTTTTGCTAGTCTAAAAGTCACAGGGATGCTGCTGCTTCCATCCTAAAACGTTGTTACATTTAAACATGGAAGCAATTCATCTGGGCAGTGTTCGGGAGTCCCGTAGGAGGAGTCCGGCTCAGACACAGCTGTTTTCCTGGCCACCAGAGACCACGCTCAGCGACCAGGCGATGACTTTGATCGCAGGACAACCCAGACTTACAGATGGCTACGGAGAGCCTAGCCTGCCTCCCCCCCCGCCCCCCGTGAACCCTTTGCAAGCGTTTTACCCAGTCTTTTTGAAATATCGATTCACAGCCGAGCTTGAAAACCCGTCAAGATCTAGCAAAGGGGAGGGGATGGAGCTTTTGGCCGGCCGGTGGGCAGCGCCGGGACGGCCGGGCCCCCCTGCGCGGAGCCGGAGCAGGGACGTGGACATCTCCCCAGGCCACCGACCTGCTTTCGACCTTCACCCGAGACCGCCTCCCTCCCTCCGGCAGCAAACATCGCGGGGAACGGAGGGGGC
>NW_010973209.1:3171511-3188150 GCF_000737465.1 Haliaeetus leucocephalus | reverse complement strand
GCAGCAGGCGGGCCGGGACTCGGAGGGCTCCTGGCCAAGCCATGGCGGGGGCTGGCCGGCCGGGGGCCGATCGGCGGGGCGGCGGGAGCCCGGCTGCCGGTCGGCGGGGCAGGCTGGGAGCTGTAGTCCTGCCCTCGGCGCCTGCCCGCTCTCGCGGTGGCTGCGGGGAGGGAGGCAAGCCTAACAGGCCGTGCCTTTTTTTTTTTATTTTTGCATAACGGTCACCCACTTCCGACTCCAGTCGGGCGGGGGGGGCGGCGTGTTTCCTCCTCCTCTTCCTCCTGCGCCGAGGTGAGAGCATCCTTCTCCCCGGCCCGAGGCGAGGGGGGCTGCTGCGGCCAGAAGCCGGTGAGGGGGAGCCTGGGCTGGGTGAGTGGGAGGGAGGGAGGGGAGAAAGCTTGGCACTGAAGGTGGAAAAGTTGATGCCAGCCGCTCTGGCAGGAGGAGGCCAGCTCAGAGCCAAGTAACTTCTAACGGGCTTGCTGGCAGAAGGGGGCAGGGGTTGGAGCAGCCAGCTCGCTGCCTTTCCCGAAGGGACTTTGCATGCCTCATCTCTGCGAGCAACAAACTGAGCCGGACGCCCCTGGTGCGAGGCTGGACTGAGCTCTGGAGGCAAGCTGTTCTCCCTTTATCCAAAAGCACGGCTCCTCTCGCACGGCAGAGAGGGGCCAGGCTTACTCCAAGCACCTTCGGGACTTTTCTCCAACAGCTGCGCCGCTGCGGAGAGAAGCAGCCCTTCTGCTAATGTCCATCAGAGCAGTGCTGTGGAGGGCCTGCCTGCCTCCCAACATGCCAAGGGTGCGGCCCTCAACCAGTGCCAGCATTTGCACTGATAGAGGAAATGGCTGAGCCCAAGGAAGGAAATTTATTTACTCTCCACTTACTCTACAGCTTTTACAGTTCTTTGTTTCAGACATCTCTGCTTTTTTCAGCTTGGCTGAATAAGCAGTAATTCTTTCTTCTTCGTTCATTCAACAGGTGCTTCTCAGGGAAGAGAAGAGAATTCCGAGACAAGAGATGCCTTGGCCAAGCAGAAAGAGAGACAAAGGAGCAGTAGCAGGTCTGTGCTGACACCTGAACTAATTTAGCATCTCTCACTTGAGGTTCCAAGCTATAGTGAAAGTACAGACAGTCATCTTAACCGCCCGTCTTTCAAAGCCACACGTCTTACAGACAGCAGTTCCTCTCTAAAAATGGGCTGAGCATCCATGTGTGACTGAGACAAGTCTGCTAGGTATACAATAGGGACAATGATGTACTCTCAGCACACGGCGGTTAAGAAGTGTAACTCACGCACGTTCACGAAGAGCTTTCAGGTTCTACGCATTAGAGATGGGCAGTCAAAGCATACCCAGCGTAGTGGCAGGAAGCTGATGGGGTACTATGTGCAAAAAAACGAAAAGCAAAAACCTTGCACTTGAGGCAAGGTTATGTGGTGTTTAAGGTGCGAGATGAAAAAAATTACACAGTTAGCCTCATCCGTGCCACTCATCTGCTTAACTGACTCCAGCAAATAACCACCTTCTTATTAACTATTTTTTACTGTCTGGCTCCTGGATGCGCAGGGATACAGACCCCCTCTGAACAGGTAGCACAGTGGAGGCTTAATCAAAGTTTCCAGCTACTGCAATAATTGAAATAGCTTGCTTTGCTGCTGAATTTTCCTGTTATTCACCAGACTCACCTAAATCAACTTTCTTGCCTGCAGCTGATTTCTCAGGGATTAATTAAAAAAAAAATTCAACTACACTTCATGTGGACAACATGGTCTATCCTGGCTTTTTTTATGATTAAATATGACTATTAAACTACATTTGTGCACACCACACACACAACAAAATATCCTTATTTCAGGTGCCAACTAGAAACACTCAGAAACACTGGTGCGTAATGCTACTACCTTGCCCATAGGATCTGGGGTGCACCAAACTTCTGCTGCAGTCAAATACCAGTATGCGAAACCAGCTTGGACAACTAAAAATGTTTCAGCGCCAGTCCTTAGCAGAAACAAAATGTGTTTTATCTGAATGGTTTGGGTTTTGTTTTTTTTTATTGTTTCTTTTAAGATAAGAAAGAGCCTGATGCTAAAATTGCCAAAACTGAGGAGGACGCTTCAGATAAGGAGGAAGAAGAGAAGTCCACAAAACCTCCAGCTGGGAGTTCCAAGTCTGGATGGAAGAACTGGAAGAAGACAAAAGAATCTGACTCCGGTGGGGAGGAGAGCAAGATAAAGTATTGTCACTGGCTTCTGAAATCGGAACCAGAGAGCAGGCTCGAGAAGGGAGTGGATGTGAAAGTAAGCACCATACAGCCATCCTTACTCAGCAAAGTATAGAAGTAGTTTCACTACTATCTAGAGCATTAGTGCCTGAATGCTGAGTTACAGGATCAGACAATTCAGCTTGTTTGCAATATTAACACTGTTGTGTCTTTATTTCTCAAAAAACATTTGACTTCCTGGAAATAGAAAGACATAATGTTGTTCTCTTCCAGGGTGACAACCTTGGGGTTTGATACTTGTAATAAAAGAGGAAATGAGGTCCTCAGGATGCTTAGCTGTTGATAGCAGGGGCAGCATCTATTTCAGACTCTGCCTTTACACTGCTGCAGTGTTCCTCCTTTGTGAAGGCGTTTCTTTAGCCCCTGTGGGAACCAAAAAAAATTGTGTCAAGTTTGTACTATAATTGAAGGAGCTACTAGGAACAAATGTTTAGGCACAGTGTAGACAATGAGATGATAAAGAGCAGACTACCTCCTGAACTTAACCTGTGTTTTCATTCCATTTGGCAGTTCAGCATTGATGACTTGAAAGCTCAGCCCAACCAGACAACCTTTTGGGATGGAGTAAGAAACTACCAGGTAAGGAACACATGTCAAAGATGGAGTCACTGAAGTAGCACTAGAAAAAAGGTGGCTTTCCCCACAGATGACTTGTTCCCTTTGCCAGAAGGATTTCTTTTTGAGGCACTCTGTCTGTTTTTACAGGTGCATTTTGTCCAGAGTCAAAACTCCTGCTTAATTGCCTCTAGGTCAAAGGTAGATTCAGGCTGGGTAATGTTCTGTCAAATCATCCAGTTTTTCTTTAGCTAAGACCAGCCTTTATTTCCCTTGACACCTTTTAGCTAGTCTGTACTTGCCCAAACACTGTGCCTTGTCAGTGTACAGCTTTCTGTTCCAGGCCTCTCTGTGAAGGAAATCCATGTGTGTTTCCCCTACTATATATGATCTCCCCACTATATATGCTTCCCCCTCTATATATGATCTGCTCTGCTGCTTGTTTGCTGACAGCTAACTTAAGCCTTCTGCTGTCTCTGAACGAGGGTGGCCGAGCTGTTCAGTTCCCACATACTTTCTAACCAACAGGACCTTGCTCTTTAGCCTCGTTTTTACTTCATTTCATTGCAGCACAAAATGTGTACAACTGTAGGAAACCTTACCTGAGTAGCTCTGAAGCACACATACCTGTCTTCTTGTTAGTTCTTGTTCCTAGCTGCTTATAGTGAAACCCTCAGAGTTTGATACGAAGAGCTCAAAGTCTCTCATTCACACCTGACAGGCAAGGAATTTCCTGAGAGCCATGAAACTTGGGCAGCAGGCCTTCTTCTACCACAGTAATTGTAAAGAGCCTGGCATTGTTGGCATTGTCAAGGTAAGTCCCTCTTTCTCGTTCTGTGTTTCAGGGGAGGTGGGGAGGGAAGTAATAAGGGATGGCTTATCAAACAGCTCATTAGCCCTACTTCTGTCTCAGCACCAAAGGAGTGCAAAAGTTGTCCAATCAGAGCAGCAAATGAGCCTAGAGCATCTGGCTCAATGCTACATATCACAGCAGGGCTGACTCAGGCATCTTTCCCCAGAGAAATGGAACCAAACTGCTGCTTTCTTGCTGACATTTCAGAGCTTTTCCAGCTAAGTGAAGTGTTGCTCCACACTCTGATTAAAATATGATTCACTAAATTCTAGTCATCTGAGCCTGCAAGGCAGTAGTATAAAACCAAGGGCACAGAAAATCTTTTTCTTTAAGAGGAAAACTCGTCACAAAGACTATCATCATCTAACCAATTTTCCTCCGTTGCCTGTGCTCCTTCCACATTGCTCTCCAAAGAGGTGATGATGCTTCAGCCATACTATTCTGCAGTCCTTCAACCCAAGAAATGTAAAGGAAAGAAATATATCGCACCATTAGAATGGAGTTCAGGGAAAGCGAGGCTGATTTTTGCACCAGGATTATTCCTTATGTCTAGTCACAGCTTGCTCAAGGGCGTTTCATACCCTTTGCTGACAATAGTTTTGAACTGATGGGAACTTGTCTCACATTCTTCTCCCCTTCTGCTTCAGATCGTAAAGGAGGCATACCCTGATCACACACAGTTTGATCAGAAGGATCCTCATTATGATTCCTCCAGCAGAAAAGAGAACCCCAAATGGTCCATGGTAATGTAGTAAACTAAATACAGCTGTTTCAAGCTCTGTGTGCAAGCCAAGTGAAGGTAGAAGCCTCTTCGCATCATACTGCCTATCTTCTTAAGTTTCTGTCCTGGCCTAGCTACCTTTTTCTCTCAAGAGAAAATCCAGTCCTGATTGTTTTCTTTACCTTTTCCCCTCTCTCTTCCAGAAGGCTGCCAAAATGCATCTCCCTAAATTTTCAGATCTTACTTGGATGCAGAGCTGACCTCCATGCACGGCAGAATTCTGGGTTAGGAAAGAGAACAAGCATCTTTAAGAACCGCTCTCAGTCTACAGCAAACAAAGCTGTAGTTTTGAGGCACGCTAAATTATAGGGAGGGGACTGTTTGCAGGCTGACTACATCCCACATCTTAATTTTTCTATTGTCTGTGACAACATGAATGTATGTTGCTAGTGCACAGTGCTAAGATTCATGTAAACAAGTCACCTGCCAGGAGTATCTATCCGAAAGTTCTTTTAGTCTTGAGCGAGGAAAAGCCTCCATACCATTATAAGGTAGTGCACATCAGTCATTTGCTTCAGTTTAAAATCTTTATCCGCCCAAAGATCTTATGTGACATCTGGAGGCTATATCCTTCTCCAACCATGCTTCTTTGCTGCCCATCGCTCCCCAGGTGGATGTCCAGTTTGTGCGGATGACAAAACGTTTCATCCCCCTTTCTGAAATCAAGGCTCACCACCTGGCACATAAAGCAGATGGAGGCCCCCTAAAGAACATGATGCTCTTCACAAGACAACGTCTTTCCATCCAACCACTGACACAAGGTAAGAGCCGCCTTCTCTAGACTCTTGGTGCCGTTCCCTCAGAGGCAGCCCTCACTCAGACAACTTGGAAGTTCCACTCATGGCTTTTTCTTCCTTACCTTTTCAACGCAGAGGAATTTGATTTTGTCTTGAGTTTGGAAGAGGAAAAGCCACACTGAGAAACTGACAGCAGCGCAGCTTCTACCCGGCCCGCTGATGCCTCCTCCTAAACCAGCGTAATTCTCAAGTTTACTTGCTCAATCTCAGCACCAAGAACATGCCCGCACATGATTTGCAGCTACATGTCCCTTATTCTGACACACTGTTATTTTTGCTTATTTTTAAATAAAGCCTTTTAGAATCAATTGCAGCTACTCATTTTTAATAGTGGAAAAATCTCCAATTTATCTCTCGAGGGATGAAAGTTACATCCTCCTTTAGGGTGTTTACTACAGGATCTAGTGCAGTTCCATGTACTGCAGAGGCACATTCTTCTGCAGAAAGGTATCACTAAGCTGCTGTCTAGAACAAGAAAATTTAGATGTATATACATATCCAGCCTGATTGCTGCAAAGCAGATCACAGTTAGCTTCCTGCAGGTACAAAACCTCCAATGTTATTTTAGTACTGACATCAGGGGAATAGAAGAAAATAAAGCTAGCTTGCTAATTTTTAGGCTACATGGGTCCTCCACCAGCACAGCTTCTAAGCAGTGACATAGCTTAAAGAAAGACTAAGAATTTACAAAGATAACAACGGACAAATTCCTTGAGCATGTTTGGAGGGCTGCACAGTATGGCACTAAAGAAAGATGTCTCAATACTGTGAAAAAAAACCAAAACACCCCCCCCCCCAAACAAAACCAGACCGAGGCCAGGCAATATAAACCATATCAGACAAACTCATGCACAGCATTTGACAGCCAGGGCTGGCTCTTTTTAATTGGAGAGACAAAAAAACCCAAGTTTTAAAATACAGCCATTGAAAAGACAACGAATTAAGAAACATGTAAACACAGCAGAGGCTTAATTACAGGTTGCACTGCTTGGTTTAGTACTTGTACATTCCCCCCTGCCTGACTCTGCCTGGGAGAGAGGGAATGACCCAAGTACTTAACAGAACCACCCACCTCAGGGGTACATGACTTCTCAAATAGTGTCTGCCCCTTACCATGCTAATGAAATGCTCTTCTATAGTACCTTGTCTTGGAGTGACCTTATGCTGCAACTTCTCTCTAAAGATGCTCAGCCCATCAGCTCCACCCCAGACAAAGAGGGCCTAGTGGGTAACAGCTTGAATGGTCCATTTAGATTAAGTAAAAAGGGGGATCATTTCTAAATTCTGGTTCCACAAGTAGGGATGCAGGGGAGAGGGGCACAGAGTAGGAAAAAAAAAACCCCCACAACCCAACGTATAGGCTCATGCACCTTTTCTGAGTAAAGCCCCCAGAAGCGATGAACAGATGTTTAACAGAAATCTCCTTAACAGTGCATTGTCTTGTCAGACAATTATCTTACATCCAGGACTGATGCTGTTCGGCCAGTAAACAAAACACTCCTGGAATGCAGAGACATCTTCATCCACGGGGTTTCTTTAATACCGCATGGCCTACAATCAAGAGGAATAGGCAAGGAAAAAAAATTCTAGGCAGGATGGGAGTTGAGGGAAAGCTAGAGGGTGGTTAGGGTGCTGCTGTGCTCAGCTTAGCCATGGAAAGATAGTCTGCTATCCCCAGGGGCTCCCAATGGGAGCTTTGCTTGTCTCTCAAAGATTGTGTATTGCCACAGCACAGGTGGTTCCCCCTACACAGAGCAGGGAGTAGAGTGAGTGTCAAAAGTAACATCCAGATTGCTTTGCCGTGTGAGACCTGCAGCAGGTTACCACCTCTTGCCCTGGCATAACAAGGTAGTTATCTAAAGTAAGCTTTTGCTTCAGTCTTAGGAAGACACGGCTCCAGCCCATGGCACAGACTTCTCATGTAAAGAAAAGCAAGCCACGTCTTCACTATAACAGAGCAGAAACATGGTGTGACACAAGCATTCAGCAGAGATGAGATCATTAGTGTCCTCTACAACAGAGCGAGACTGTCCAGCTCTACTAAAAACCACAACCTTACACGTGGTGAGTAAAAGTTAACTTACTTTGGCAAGCAGAAACACACATTTATCACTGAAATACAGTAGCTGTCTTACTAGATAAAAAGCTCCCCTTCCAACCCAGGCCCCACTCCCTCCACCAGCACTGTTCTACTAAACAAAGCAGAAGATACTTCCATTTCCCAGCTGCAAGACAACTGTTCTACATTCAGCTGTAGGACAGAGGCAGAGGACAGTCATTCCAGAGTCAAAAGGAAGCTGGACAAAACCCTAAAGAGCCACAAACTCACAGGGAAATCCAGACAAATCCCACTTGATAGAGCTCATATCCCAGCATTTAGTGCAGGCTTGTCTCTCCATCTGGTGGGAGGTCTAACCACCTGCTTCCTTGATGAGCATCTAAACAGGAGGGATATTCTCCAGACTCAGTCAATCAAGTCTACAAAGCCACATCTAATTTTTAATGGAGGAGTGACTCCCTTCTGGGAATGTTCTCATGATTCTACTTAGCTGAAGACTAAAAGCAGCTTATCTTAGAAAAGAAAAAACCCGCATTCAGGTTCTCAGTTCATGGCATACCCTCAGACCTCACTGGTGACTTCAGCTCAGGGGCCTCGGGAATATGTCTCTGGAATCAGAAAGCTCTACCATCTTTCCAGTTGCTGCTTGGCTTTATCTAGCAGCACACACAGGCCATGAGCTTCTTAAAACAATTGCATCCACTCTTCTGTCCTTACTAATCCTCATCCTGCAGGCGCAAGGGAGCAAACAAAACAATACACACGTGTTTCTATACTGCCGTCTGTCCCTACTACAAAGCCTGCTCTGTCACAGGGACACAGACACGAGCAGGGCAGCGTGTGCAGCGTAAGCCCGCTCCCAAGACAGCCCCCATTTATTTCCCATGTTCCAAAACTATACTCTAGACCTCTCGAGGCTGGTCTGCCCCTGCTCTGCAGCAGCAGCTGGGACCTGTATGAGTGCGGCAACCAGAGACCGAATCTCAGGGGCACTCGGGCAGCTGCCGGGACAAGACTAGGAAGGCACTGCTCTTGGCCAGGAGCCTTCCCGTCCCCGCTTCTTGCCCACCCAGCAGCACCGAGACCTTCACCGCTCTGCCCAACCTGTGCCACCTCCTACTGCAATAGCATGCCTCACTCCCTCCTACTGACGCAGCGCGCAGTCAGGAGCTCCGCAGCAAGGACACAACAGCACGCCTGCTGCCCATGCTCTGCGCGGCCGTGCGGCGGTCCCAGGGCTGAGTCAACTACATTGTGTAACTGTTTGTGACAAGGAATCCAACACCAGCATGAAGAGGAAGGGGAGGCAGCGAGGGGATAACGCTAAGCCATTTCAAGTAGGCCGCACCTCAGTCTCCAACTCCCTCCTCTACCTTCCAGCTAATCACTGTGTCATTTTCCCTCATGAAGATTTCAGAAAGGCAAGAAAAATATCCATCCTACGCAGCCCCAAAGCAACCTCCACACCACTGGGAAGAAGCAGCAGATTTGGCCTTCACTTGCTCTCTCCCTGCCCGCTGCCACACTAAAAGGCTCTCGGGGCAAAGAGGAGATCAGGCAGCTCCGCAGCCTCCGGACACATGCCTCAAAGCAGCCGACCCCAGAGGAATGTAGTTGATTGGGAAGCACTGAGGTACCTTCAACTCCGCACCACCAGTGCTCCAGCTTGCCTTGCCCTCCCATCCCCTTCCCACCCTACAAGTCCTTTGAAGAAAGGAATTAAGTCAAAAACAGATATTTATTTTCCATGAAGTCTCTGAAGTGTTTTTTTCTTCCTCCTTGCTGCTGTCCCCACTGGCTCCACAGCAGCCTTCCTCTGCATGGCCTCTCACTGCCGGCCGTTGTTCTCTGCAGGCTGGCTGGGGGTCTTGGCCTCGGTGTGTGAGGATGTCCCCTCAAACCGCTGAGAGGCGATGGCTGCTTGGTGGGACATGCTCTTCCTCACTATGTCTCCTTTCCGCCAAAGCACCACCTCCTGTAGTAACACAGCCAGCAGGGCTTGTCAGGGCTTGTGAAGACCTTCTCCTGGCCCCACCCAGACCCAAAGGGCTGAAAGAAGCCGCCAGGTGAGCAGCTTGCACCCAGGGAGAACTTGGCCCGTGCTGGCATGTTCCACCCACAGGTGCGCGCATGAGGCCACTTGCAGTGGCAAGCAGAGGCCTCGCAATGCAGCCTCCCTGGAAACGTGGGTAGAGCGCTCCTCCCCAGGATCAGAGCACGCAGGGGCAACCCACTGGACATCTACAGCTCTGTCCTATTGCCGTTGGCTACCACATTGGAATCGATGAGGCGAAGCACAGAAGCTCCACACAGGGCGACAGAGCCGAAAAGAAGTCCCAGGCAGGGACCCCCTACATGCATCCCCACCACCACGCACATCCGACCTGTGTAGACCATTCCTTCTAGACCGTCTTTGCACACTCTTAATTTGTCTAGTCCTTACAAGTATTCAGTCATGTACATGATTCTCCCACATGGGAATCTCAAATTCCCACAAGGTCCTTATAACATAGCATCCCAAGCGACAGTCTACAGGTCCAGGAAGAATGAACAGCTCTGTTTCTCACCTGCTGTTTAAAGTAGCGTCTCTCTTCCTCATCGATCAGCACCAGATTGAGGTAATAACGTACTGAGAACTTCTTATTGATGTCCCTCATTGTCGGAGTCAGCTCGTAGCCAGCCAGAAAGAGTCTGATGGGAATGGACTCCCCTACAAAGTGCACAGAACCATCAGCACAGACAGAATGCACAGATATAAACAAGGAGAGCACAAGCAAAACAAAATCTTACTAGGCCAGAAACTTTGTGACCGTTTCCACAAGTGGAGTAAGAGGAGTTAAAAGACCTCAAACTCCCTTCAAGAATCAGCATGCATGGTCCATAGCCAGATCCTGCCCTTGCTGACAGCTATTCCATCTCCGCTTTAACAGCACAGGACTCGTTTGTGACCTGCATCAAAACAGCACTGCAGGAAAAAATGAGTAAGGTGACATTTTCTCTGGCAGGTGACTCTGCTGGGCAATGGAGCTGGAAAACAAGTGGCACAGGAGATTGGCACAGAGCTAGAACACCATCTTTCTGCTCCAAGTTGCAGCAATGCCAGCTGGTGGCCCATGCCAACAGTGAATTTACATCTATTCCTGGTTCTGCCACTGCTTCATCGAAAGAATTAAGTCATTGCAACTCATTATGCCTCAAGCCCCCTCATCATACCAGAGAAGGAAGGGGATCATATTTAATCACCTATATAAACTGCTGTTGAGTCCACCAGTGAAATAGGATGCATACTACTACTGAGCGCACAGATTCAGCTGAAGATACTGCAGGACTCGCATTCCCACCCCAAAAGACTTCAGAAGAGGAATTCTGAAGGGTTCATCTGCCTTCTCACCTCTCACAGGTGCCCCATCCATGATCTCATATTTAGCTATTGTGTCGTTCTCATGATATACGTTGGGTCCGGTCCCTGTTGTTTCTCTCTTGATGATATCTATCTCCATGTGTTTGATCTTGATTCGCACCAGCAGGAAGTAGATCTTCCCGACAATCACATCTTTTAAATGATACCTAGCACATGAAGGAAGAAAGCACCACAATCAACCACTGCGCAGCAGACCAGAACTCGGACTGAAGAGCGGGAACTTGCTTGTCAGGCACTTTGCTCTTATCCACAACCCCAGCTGTAAATTTCAGATAGCATATCCACAACCACCTCCACTAGGCTGTTGTAAACAGCACTTCATCTTTCATCCTCCAGTCTTTTGGAAATCGACAGGAGCATGATCAGGTAAATTAAAAACAGAGTTTCAGGCTGAATATCTGCAAGAAACCCCCACGACAGCAAAGCCTCCAAACCAAATTTTTTAGGTCAACTAAAACTAACCCAAATGTTACACCGCAGGGAGATTTGCTAGCATCAGCTGGGAAAGATGCATTAAAAGTACTTTAAAAGAGCCGTTTCCAGCTTCTGTGCCTGAATTAAGGTCCCACTTCAGCTGTATTGTCTGGGAAAAGGCAGACGTTATTCTTTGAAGACACTTGGAAATACTGGTCTTGCCAAGGATACAGGGAATGTGAAGTTACTGCAACAACCTCACGCTGTGCTCCAAGCTCAGTAAACCACAGCCATTGCTTCACACTCCTTGGTCCAGAGAGTACATCTATGGGGCAAGGAGAGAAACCCACAGATCCTCCCTCAGCCAGGATCCGAACTGTCTGCCAGCCTCGCTGGAGCGCATGAACAAAGAACCCGTTTGAGAATCACATGCAAGACACATGCCTTAGGCTTCCAAACTAAGCCATCCCCTGTAGCAGATGGTTCCCCACAGCCACTGGCTGCTCTTGAGACACTTACTTGGACTTGTTATACTCGAACTCAATGTGCAGGCAATCCTCAATCCCCACCTCCATCTTAATAGAGGAGTTGAGCTCTGGGTAGGTGCTCAGAGTGTGCACAACTATGTCCATCTCCTTCACCACATCATTCAGTCTGCGGCTGACAGTCGCTCGGAGGAAATACCTGCAAGGAGAGTCCCCCTCCTATTAGGGTTGTACAGGTAGCAACAGAGACGAAGCAGGGAGGGACGTGGGGCTGAATGGATTGCACTGGGGTATCCAAGCAGTCTTACTGGTACCCTGGCTTCTGGAGCAGCCAATACACCATGTTGGAAAAGACAGAAGGGAATTTTCAAATGGAAAAGCAGACTCTTCTAAAACTTCTCTCAGCTTTCATGCATTTGTGAGCCTAAGTTACCTCAGCACCATTTTGGGGATCTGAATAACAGCTTGCACATGTTAAAACCACTGCCCTTTTGCAAGAGATTAGATCTCACCAGTCTCCACAGACACCTCTTTCTGCAGATCTCAGAATTTTCCAACCCCCCCTTCAAAGCCCATGACTGGACTTCAAGGCAACTGGAGTGCCTAGATGTGAAATACAGTTTGCAACATATGAACAAGATACAAGCTAGGCATCTGTTTGCGTATAGAGCACAATTAAAGTTGACAAGACTGATTACAAGACAGCGAAAATGTCCCCATTAGAGACTAAACCGAACATTTTCTTTTAGTTTTTGAATTACCAAACAAATTAGAAAGTATTTGGTTGATTCAGAAGGGACTGATTTCTCTTACCACTGAAATGGGACAAAACAAGTTCAATAAAGCCTGATGCATGCTTATAAAAGTAGAGCCCTCAAAGACAGCCTTTTACAACCCAGCCCACTGAGATTCATTTGGAGTTACATTCTAAGCTTGCAAGGATGTCTGGGAAGGGATGCTGCACTCCAGTATCATCATGGTAGATATCAGCACTTGCACACTGCACAGAACCAAGAACTGGGGTCAGCAAGTGGAGGAGACTCACCGTAACTTCACGTTCTGCCCCGTGTAGGACTCATAAGGTTTTTCCACATGTGTGAATTCGAAGTCAAATGTCTGCGATTGAGTGAATTCACCAGGACGGGCCAGGTCTTTCACTAGAGATACGAACTCATGGTGGTTTCCTCGGTCATAGTAGAGTTCTAGGAAGACATAAGTCCAGGTTAAGCAGTGATGCTTAATCCCATGTGACGCAGTGAGGAAAGGCAGGAGATTTCACAGCTATGAGCAACTCTCTTGTCCAGATCACTACTTCTTTCACCACTGTTCAGATAAGCTACCAGGGGAGCCTGTGGCTGCAACATACTGCACTTGTGGACCGGTCTCCATAAGAGCTAGGTGCAGGCCAGAACTCTCAGTCCTGAAACAGGAAGGAAGAGGTCTGCACAGCTTCACCTACTACAACAAATCAGGAACTCGGCTTGCCTTAGAGTGACATGGGTCACCTATCATCAATATTAATTACGTTCAGGCTGTTTGAGAAGAGGACCCAGCAGCTCACACAATCCCTTCCAATAATTTTCTACACAATATTCCACGCCAAAGGCATTGCCACGGTAAAGAGAGGAAAAAAACACCACAGCTTCTTTGGAACAGCAAACAGTGACAGAGCAAAAACGAAGGGCTAGGAGGCTTCCAACTGTTCCTGCTTATCCTTTAACAAAGACTTTGGGTGGTCTTGATTCGCACCAGGAAATAAGTAACAGTGGAGATCCTCACCAATTCTACATAAAGCCAGTGTTCAGTGCATGACTACCAAGTGTGTGGGGAGCTAGTTGAGTCAGCTATTCCACCAGCCCCTGGATAAGACATTTACGGCCATGTGAACACTGGTGAGGGAAGAGCATTCACCTTTGGAAGCACTGTTCAAACCAGCTCAAGTAACCAACGTGGCCACATTGCTTCAGTTTTCCCCACAACCTTCTTGCATCAGCAAGAAACAACTACAGGTTTCCTCGTTTAATGAAAGCAATCCTCTCTACAGGTCCACAAAGTTTTCTCCCTTAAGTCAAAGCAACAGAAACTTAAAACTCTGCAATTTGCATTAACAGCTCTGCATTACACGTAACCATCAGTGAAATCTGCCCTTCCCAACCCTGCGTGTGAGCTCTGTGACTACAAGACACCCACACAGTCCTTCTAAAAGGTAAAGCCTTAGCCAATCTGATACAGCAAGATGAGGAAAGAAAAACCTAAGTCATCAGACAAACATATACAGACAAGTTCACTGTCAGCACTAAACTGTGCAGAGGAGGCTTCTGAGAGGTATCAGTAGCGTTCAGCAACTGCAGTGAGACTCAGTTCTCCGCTCCTTGAGATGCACGATGAGATTTCAGCTTTTAAGTAATGTCTTTTCCTTACACCTCTTTGCTCACCTTGTCTCTGTAATGGAAATATTGGCACTAGAACACCCCTCACTTAGGCAGAACAGCGAGTGCCATCAAGCCCTTTAGGCTGGGCAGGCAGGTGACATAAATAAACCAACTGTCTCTGCATTGAATACATGTCCATTGAGAGGAAAGTGCTTGTTGATGTGACAGGGAGAAGCCACACGCCACATAAAAAGAGGAATATATCATCTGCCCACACGATGCAGAAGGTAACGATCGAATTTAAAGCAAGGGGAGGCAAATGTCAGTGTACTAAGTAAGTTCTCTGCTACCTCAGAATGGCACAGATTGGCGTTCTGCAGCCTTAGGATTGATGTTTCCCACACTTCAGAAGACATTACCATGTCAAACAGGTATAAGCTGTAATTTCAGGTTTTCAGAGCTATAAGGCTTCCAGATGAAAAAAAAATAACCTGCCAACATTTTGGTGGCATGCTCAGGATACAGTAACCGCAAGCAAACCAAAATCTTAAATGGGTTCCATGCTCACCAGAGATCGTGCAGGACAGTGTTCAGAGTCTGGACTCTGGTACTCGGTCTGGAACGGCCATCTTCCCTGTGACACATCACTCCTTTTACATCTCAGTCTCCCCACCTGTTAAATTGTCTCATGTAGATACTGACCTCATGGCAGCGAGAAGTCAGAATATAAGGCAAACTGTTTTGAGACGGAAAGCATTAAGGAAGTGCCGTCAGCGGTACAAACTCCAGTGCTTTATTAAAGCGGCCTGATGGGCGAAAAGAAAGGAGTAACGTGCAGCCACAGCAGCTCCTAACACACCCTGCTTGGGCAATAATGTGAATTCAAAGCAGTTATTCCAAATATGTATGGCTCAAAAGTCTTCCAAAATGGGGAATGAGAAGCCGGCGAGGCAACACAGAGGAGACAGAGTGGAGCCGGGAGCAAAGTTCATGCTTAATTTCTACTGACGATCATGATCAAATAGCAGGAGGTCATAAGCTAGCTCCTGGCGAACAGGCTTACTTAGACTCCGTCATTTACAGGCTCCCTCTGCCTGCCCTCCCCTTTCTTTCCAAAAAGTGGTGTCATAAAACAAGCAAGGCCAGCGGAAATATTAAACGGTGGTATTGGGGCTGGGTGGGAAAACCTCTACTTCACTTTCCTACACCGCATGATTTGCAATGCAAAGTTTGCAGGCCCACGGCTCGCGCAGTGATTCCGAGGGTTAAACCCGAGTACGGAGGGCCACAGACGCGAGGCATCGCGCACGCCAAGCACGGTCGCGTCACTGGGAACATCTTGAACTTATTTTGGCTTGTGGCATTTGGGTGCATCCATGAAACACAGCCATCTCCACTCCGATCGAAGGGTGGGCGTGGCAGCTACCTTTCTTCTAAGAAAGCAGGAAATATTAAATCTAAATCAGTTGCACGCACAGATAACCACAAGTTGTGAACCACCTGAAGTCACCCAACTAACCGTCCCGGGACGCGTGGTCACTCACTCGAAGAATAAGAGAATAAAAGATGGAATCGGCTGAGCTGAGCCCATCGGCCTCACGAAAGCTGCTCTACCGGGTAAAAACGCGTGATGGGGTAGGGGCTGGGAAGGTGCAGCTGGTGATTCGAGACATATGGGCAAAACCCACCCGGTTCACCGTCCTCAGCAGAGCCACTGCTTCCCTAACTGAATCAATAGGCACGCAAGAAATGCAAACAGCTCGCAGAGCTGCAAATAAAGACAGCCTGCAGCATAGTGCCCGAGAGCTGGCACTGCTAGGGTGTCCGGGCTCAGACCCGCACCCACAGGACGGAAACCGAATTTTACCCTACCTCCGAGTGCGTGCATTTTAGAGCTGAAATCGGTGGCCAAGCAGAAGCGAGAAAATAGGCCGAGAGAACAATGACCTGGAAAAGGACCGGAGCTCCCTTCCTTCTGCCGGGGCTCGAGCCCAGAGACCAGACTGGGTCGCCCAGCTCGAAGGAAGGGTGGAATAACACCCGGCAGCTGCGGGAATTCTCCTCCCAGCCAAAGCGCTGCTCGGGAACGAGCGTAACCCGCTTCACACCAGCGAGGATTTCAGTACCGTAGGGCGCGGCGACGTTCCCGGCACTCGCTCTAGCGTGCCCGCAAACCGGCAGCGCCACGAAGGCCAGAGGAACGCGCCGGCCTCCGCGCGACGTGACGCTGACCCCGAAGGGCAGGCTGCCGGGCAGGGGATGTCGGGGGCCGGCGGGCCAACCTTCCCCCCGCGACCCCACCACAGGGGACGAGTCGCCCCGCCGCGGGCCCCCTCCCGCTCACCGATCTGCCCGATGAACTCCACTTTGATGCCCTGGTGCTCCAGCCGCTTGTTGGGGTTCTTGAGGGTGAGGACCACCCGCCCGGAGACCGTCTCCCCGTCGTAGAAGAGGAAGTATTTCTCCTTCTTGCCTTCCTCCGTCTTGTGCTCCACCCGCCGCCGGCTCTCGGCGTCGCTCAGCACCAGCTCCAGCTCCGCGCTCTGCCCGAACCCGAAGAAGCTCATGGCACCGGGAGGGGAGGGGGGGGGGCGGTGGCGGCGGCCGCGGACCCCGCCGGGG
>NW_010973209.1:3170828-3171084 GCF_000737465.1 Haliaeetus leucocephalus | reverse complement strand
GGCCGCGCATGCGCCGCCCGGCCGAAGGCCGGGCCCGCGACGCTCTTCCCCCGCCCCGCGTTCCGGTCCGACGTTCGGCGCAGGCGCGCGGAGGAGGTCGGCTCGGTTGTATCCGGGAGGCCGGCGGGTGCCGCCAGGGGATTGGCCCGCCGTTCAGCGGGAGCGCGCGATTGGCCGGTTCGAAAGGGTTCCGTTGGCGGCGGGATGGCGGCGGCGGCGGAGGAGCTGTCGCGCGCCCTGGCGGGGTGGCGGTTGC
>NW_010973209.1:3099308-3170611 GCF_000737465.1 Haliaeetus leucocephalus | reverse complement strand
TTTTTTTCTTTCTCTCAGTCTGGGTGAACGCGGTGTGGGAGCTGGATTTCACCGAGGCCGACCCTCTGGATTCCAGGGTAGCAGAGGAGATCACGGGAGATGGACTCGATGCTTTCACCGAGCTTTACCGGTCCCTGCTGCCCTTCGCTGCGGAGCACCGAGAGAACGGAGAGGTGAGGCCAACGGCTTCGCAAAGATGCGGGTCCTGGGCTTTTCCCCTTACTCCGGCCTATCCTGCCTTGAAAAATTTGCAAAGCGTGCCAAGACCGCCCCAAACGATTCTTGTCGTATGTGCCGGAATGCTTCAGAGGCAAGCTGAAGTTTAAAAAACAAAAGGCCCAAGTTTAAAAATAGGTGTTTACAATTTAATATCATATAAATTATACACAGTATTATATATCATAACATCATTATTAAAGCCTATTATAAAAACACATATCTCATACTATATATATAGGGGGTTGGTTGCGGTGGCAATTGTTAAAATGTGAATAGTTGCGACTGGCAGAGAGCTATGTCATGACGGGATTTCTCACCATGACTCGTGTATTTTGCCTCAGAATATCTGGACCTTTTTTGCGGAAAACAACTTGTCGCCCAATGCTCTTGTGGCTGTGTTGCACCACTTTGTCCAAGCGGGCCAGCGTAAAAGAGCTAACGCACAGCAGAGGGTTTACGCTCTTCATGCGGCTGGGTTGTACTTCTTGCTGCTGGAAATCCCAGGTGAGCGAAGGGTTGTGCCTCTTTATTGCTGGATAAAACATCGTTCAGGCAAAATCAGCTTTCTCTTATTTGAAAGAATTCCAGGTGGAACAAGTGACGGCTTTTGAACTGTTTGCCTGATCTCCCCGAAATCCTTGGGGATGAAGCTCAGCCGCGGTGTTGAGCGCTGAACAGCTGTTATGGTCTGATAGCAGCTTGGTCTCCTGTCATATAGCGGCTTGATGGTCTCCGTCCGGGTCTGCGTTGCCGTGCACCTTCTGAGTAGTTCTGTGACAAGGTCAACAGAGGAGTCTGCACGGTACACAGAGCTGGAACCACACATCCCCCTCTGGTTTGACAATAATACGCAGTGAAGGCAGAAGCTTATTCCTGTTCCTGCTCTGTAACTAGAGAGGATTTCACTGTGCAGTGCTTTTGGACAGGCTCATTTGTGAAAACAAAAGTGTTTGTTTAAAATAACCAGCAGTTGGAGTTTTCTAGCAGGTTGATTGGCAGCAGTATCCTTTTGTATTCAAGGCTGGCACATAGCCTAAAGTTTTGCTGGTCTTTGTTGTGCAGCACGTTACCAGCTAGAAGGGGTCAATCAGCTGGTGATCCTACTGGAGAGTGTTGTCGCTGATGACACGTCATCCTGGTGCAGTTTGGCTTTGTTCAAACAATTATTTTTTCTTCTCCTGACCTCTCTTAGGCTCCCAGGACAATGCCTTCGTCCTGGCCATCTATTTGGCTGTCAAAGCAAATGGAGAGATGGTCAGATGGTTTGATGCTCTCTCTGTATTTTGTCTGGAAGGTGCCTGATGTTGTCTTTTCTGGGCAGGCAGCATAGCTAACCAGCTCTTCCATCAAGTGATGTTTGATAAATGTCTTCACACCCTGACAAAAAGTTGGCCTCCAGAACCAGATCTGATGAGGAAAAGAAAGAAGGTGCACGCTCAAAGCTCTCAGGCTGATGCAAGAAGAAATAGAAAGAAAGGAAAACCATGCAGGAATGGCAATGTAAGATGTTTGTCTAATCTCTTCAGATATAAATCTCTATTAATAAGCCAATCATTGGCAAGCTACTTCACTTGTAGGTCAGTGTGATAATCTTCCTCTTTTTCACCCTTTTTTTAATTCTTAACCTTTTATTCAGCTGTTCAGCTGTGCTCTTGATCCTCTACCTATTATTAGGAATTTCAGAGGTCTGATGATTCAACATTAGCTGCAGTTTTCTGGCTGCTGAGTAATAGAAAAAATACAGCTTGTTTGTCTTTGGTGTATTGTTAGAAAGCTCGGTAGCGGAGGGAGAAACTAATTTGTATCAGCTTCTTCAAGAGACCTTGAAGTTAGCACGTGACCAGCTTGCAAATGGCATTTGTGTTTCCTTGCCAACTTACTGATGGGAAGTTAAGGGCTAAATGCTTTGGTTATCTGTACTCAGCTGCTCATTCTAACAGTTATATGATTTTTTTTTTTTATTTTTTTTTTTAACGGAACTGAGGATTATGCGTCAGAAATCCTGAGAGAACATTGGTGCCGCAGAGTCATGACAAGCAAGGAAAGCAGGTCATAGGCACAATGGGAATTACTTGAGATGACTCTCCAAGTGTCAGATTAGAATTCAGATAATTGTCTTCATTTCTGATGGACTTTATCCTTCAAAACGAGAATAGGCTGTGTTGGAGCTTTTTTTTTGTGTCCAGCTTTCATCTTTCTGTCTGGGTTTTTTTTTCCCCACTGTTAAGTGCACTAACTAATCTGAAAGAGAAGATTTAGAATTTTGGATGTGAAATCATGGAAGGACCTAGCCTGAGAACTCTGTGAAGCACCGAAATGTGCAAAAGAGATCAGCCAGTGCTGTGGGACAGGATGGTGCCATTTCTCTTTTCTACCGATATAGATGGACGAGATGTTGGAAGAGGAGGAGGAGGAAGAGGATTGTGAAAATGTTTACTTTACAACGGACGATCTTCTTAAAGTTCGCAACTCAATCTTTCTTCTTTTGAAAAACTTCTTAAGACTTCTACCTAAGTTCTCCCTAAAAGAAAAACCTCAGTGTGTGCAGAACTGCCTGCAGGTAATAAGATCCAACTCAAGGATCCTTATGTCCCCCAACACAAACTTTTGGTGGATGCAGAGCGCTCCATAGCCATGGGAGTGATGGCAGCCCTGCCTTTCATAAACTGGTCCCCTGATTAGACATTCGAGTGTCCTCAGTGTAAATCTTGGCGTGGGGTGCCTGCTCCTTAGCACTTGCTGGCTAGTGCCGGCTGGGCGGTTCATGTTTTGTTCTGAGATGCTTAACCCTCACTGTACCCGGGGGGAAGACACACAGTGTTGAGCCTCTGGGCTTTGGGGTCTGCATCAAGGGAGGTGCTGCGGTCGGAAATTTAGACTCGAGTTCTCTGTGGTCTGACCCCCAAGCATCCAAGCAGACCTGCACGTCTTGTTCTCGTATGAATTAGCTAAGCTTGTCTTTCTTTCCTTGCAGATCTTTGTTGAAATGACAAACTTTGAGGCAGCAGCACATGAGTTTGAGTTTTCCCCAGCAATGTGAGCAAGTAGTTCTTAATGTTTATACTGTGCTTTGAACAAGTAAAGTGCTCGATGCTTATGTTGTTATTCTGTGTATATGAAAATGAAAGCAGTGATTTCTTTCGCTAAAGATAATTGGAACATGTTCCACCTCACTAACAGTAAACAACACTTAGTGAATATTGAATGTTTTCCAGTCAATGAGCACATTTACTTGTAATAGTTGTAGTAAATGTTTCTCTGATGAGAGATGAAGACATCTCTTTGCTTTCTTTTGCTTAGGAATGTTAACGAAGCCAAGTACATTCCCGAGCTCGCCTATCACGGACTGCGATTACTGTGTTCCCCTCTGCATGGTCCAGAAGATAAGGTAAAAGTTGGACCAAATCTTTAAAATCCTTACTGCAGTATTGAAAAGGAGTAATTGTTTCTTTCCTTCTCTGCATGTCATTTTTGCTTGTACGCTTTTTACTTTTTACATTAGTTTTACTTTTTGTGTGTGTGCTGGGTCAGAGGCAAGATGCTGTTTTCCACACCAGTCCTTATTTCCTTTGACCTGTGTGATGATGCATTTTGTGTGCATTGAATTCTGTGCTCCAGTGACTTGTGGCAAATGAATCGAAAACAGAGGATAGCTACAGCGGCATTAGATTTCTGTATCTTAAAAAAAAAAAAAAAAGAATTCCAGGTCACTGCATTTGCCTGGAATTTTCCTGTTTCCTGCTAGGTGGAGCTCCAGCACTGCTTGGTAGCTGCTGTGGCATTGGGCTGTGCAGCAGCGAAGCATGATGGGGAAGTGTTATGCGCAGATGATGGTGAGCAGGGTTGATTCTTATTCAGAGAATAATCTGTCATCATGGAACATCCAGTTCTACCAGAAATGTGTCTGCAGCTTTACATTTTTTATTTTGTGAAATTGTCAAGCGCACTGTGTCAAGTCTCCCACTTACCTGTGTGCTGCTCCTGTGGATGGGGCTTTTGAGCTTTGGGTGTGACCGTGTTGCTGTGTTTGCAAGTCTGTGCAAACCCACCTGAACTAGTTCTGAGGTAGCAAGCCAGGAGTATTAGCAGCTGTCTAGCCAGGAAAGCCTGGAGCTTAGTGCACGCCAACCTGACATATATACCTGTGTGTCTGCCCAGCTTTAGCAGCCTTAGACCTGTGTGTTTCAACCTCCTTGGTTTCTCAGTGCAGCACAAGCTTTTCAGAATTGTTGACATTTGTGGTATCAGAAAGATGTAGTAGCTCCCCTTCTCAGACCTGCCTCATCTTCCCTGCCTCTCCTGTTTGACTGCTCAGTGAACGTTAGGATAATGAGGCATGCTGTGGTCCCAAAAGAGTGGCAGGGAGGAAGGAAGCTCCAAAAGTTCAAGTCCATGTGGTGGTAAAAACATGCATTTAGCTTAAGTTGTCTTCTCTCCAAAACCCAATAAATTTCCCCAAATTCCAAACGTCTCTGGCGAGTTGAAGTCCAGTGCTTTGGAGCGAATCTGTTGATGGTTTCAGGAAGCCTTTCTTAGGCCTTACTGAACTTGTATGAGAACATCACAACTAGGAAAGATGTTGTGTTTTTCAATGAATGGGTCCTCTTTGAATTATTCTGCTAGGTTTGTTTCAGAATTTTTTCATAAACCTGGTCAGAATGCTTATCCATGGGCTCCAGTTGCTACTGAAATGAACCTGAAAATAACCTTTTCTTTCCAGATTCTTCGTTGTGTCTTCCAGCGAATCCTCAATGTCATTCTGATGCTGGAAAGTGGTGCGGGTTCCAGACGTGCAGTCCTTGCAATCACATCAGCTGTGATCAGTGCCAGGAATCAGGCTATAAAATTCATCAGGTGAAGTACAGAGCTCTGGCACTACCTTTCCTGCGTATGTCTGCTCTTTCTTCTGGCATGCCTTTGCTTTACTGTTTCGTTGATAAAGGGATGAGACAAACTGGCACTGACTTTGAAGTTGTTTGTGCAGATGAGGTTTAATTAAAATGCCTGTGATGGGAATTTACTGAACTTGCTGGCAGAGGGGAAAGAAGGTGTAGTTTGACAGAAGAGTGGCAGCGAATGGAAGGGACCTATCTTCTGTATTTTGCTTTGTGTCAGTTTTTCAGGTCTTGTGGTTTACTACAAAGTGTTGCCAAGGAAATGAGAGATTAATACACAGTTCATTTCTCCTTAGTTCTTTGCATTCTCCTGCTTAAAGATATGCTTTGCCTATGTTTATTATTCCCGCTGTGTGGGGATCCATGTTGTTGGAAAGCATAGTTTGTGCAGAGATCCCCAGACAACATATAGTAAGTAGACTGAGAATAAGGAAGCCTTTCATATTGTCCTTCTACTTGTAGAAAGGTATTGGAAGAAATGTTTTCTGCCTGCAAAGCCAGGTTAATGTGAAAGTAAGCAGATCTGCTCTCTGACCATATCCTGTTGCACTAGTGCTCATGATTCCAGAATGTGCATGTTTCCTGACTTTTGAAATGCATTCCAAAAGGAACATCCTTGACTTGATTTTCGCTTTGTTATAAAACCGGCCTTATTAAAATTTGCTTCTTTTTCTTCTGTGTGCAGTTCTGTAGCAGATGAGCTGAAAGAAGTTATTTTTCCTGTTCTTCGAATATTACTGCAACATATCTGTACCAAGGTATGCTCAGCTTTGTTGCATCTTAAGCTGAAGAACTCATGTGTGGCTACATTGCAGTATAGTTAGGAAATCTGTTTTCAAAATGTTTTGTAAGGAATAGAAAGATTTTCATCACTTGCAAATTTCTTGACAGCCTGATTGGGTTTTGTGTTCTTTATTGGAGTTTTCAGACATCTTAAAAATAGTGTCACGCTCTAGGACAATACTGAGGGTGAACACTTCCCCCCTCATTCACAATTGATTGTAGCCTACTTGTGACCTTTCCAAAATTTGCAGTTGCTTTTACCACTGCTTTGGTAGAGGAAAATGAGGATTATGAGAGCTCTTTGCCTAGCTAACTATCTGAAGACTGCCATGTAGAGATAACTGCCTCTGGATTTAATCTAAGCTCCACCTTTGCCATGGGGAGTTTGCCGTGTGACTGTGGGTGAGTGCTGATGTAGTGACCAAGGAAGCTGTGATTGTTCTCCCAGTCATTGCTGAATGTGACCGTATCACCTCATTAAATAAAAAAATTACTTGCCTTAAGCCCTGAAATGTCGTTTCTGGCTTCTAGAGCAGAGCACTGAAATATCATACCATGTAATTGCCCTTGTTTTTTAGGTCCCAGATAAGGCTGATCATCGTACATATGCTGCGCAGGCCTTGGTGAATTTGCTGAATAAACTCCCTTGTACAGAGTTTGCTGACTTCATGGCTTGGCTTTATAAATACTCACGCAACACTAAAGTAAGTATACCTCCTTGATGTTTCAGGGTTCGGATACAGCAGTATTTTGAAGATGAAGGGTTCAATATCAGTACTGAATAGTATTGTTGTTATTGCTGGTACCTGAAGGCAGGCAAACTGAGTAGGCAATGCCTGTGTCTTTGCTCACGTTAACAGAGAACCTTGCGTGCTTTGTCTTCCAAACAGGTTGTCTACAGAGTGTTTGCTCTTGATGTAGCGTTAGCTTTGTTGGATGTGCCCGAGAGGAACTTGGACAGCTCCTTGTCCCTGGATCATCAGAAGTTTCTAAAGCATAAGTTTTTAGTACAGGTCATGGTGTTTGGCCGCTGTTCAGACAAAGCACCCGTAGTCCGTAGCAAAGCTTTAAGCAGCTTTGCCCACTGTCTTGAAATGAAAGCTGCTGCTACGGTGGAGAGTATACAGGACTTATTACAAAGCTGTAAGTAATAAGGATAAATTAGACAGTGAAAATATTTCTTGAACTTTCTGGGGAATAACTACTGGGAGATAGGAGAACTAGTTGTCAGGAACTTAAAAATCTGCACATACTGTCCTTGTGTATTGTGTCATAATGAGACGTAATAGGCAAGTCTTGTTACTCATGAAGCCTGGTATTTGCAAGGGATTTATCCTCGTATATCGGTTCTAAATAGATTCCTGCATGAGATGCCTTTGAAGGATATTTACAGACGACTGAAATTGCTCATTGGAAAAAAAAAAAAAAGTTCATTCTTCCCTGACAGTTGATTAAATCTTGAGTTGCCTTTTGCTTCTGCTAAGTTGTTTTGTTCGTGATTGGCATTCTGAACTCCCTCAGGTGCAGTAAAGGCCAGATGGCACAATTCAGAAGTATGCACATAGCATCCTACAGCTAGATTACTTGCCTGAAAAAAATTTGGAATGACAGAATATCCAGAATTAAAATACTTCATTTAATTTCTTTTTTTATTTCTTTTTGGCAGCCTCTGACCATACAGTCTTGGAAGCAAACACAAACACTGCGAGTTCGATAGTCAGTGCAGAAGGTATAGAGTCATTCTCTTATAGTAAGTCTCAGGTTTTTCTTGGCATGCCATTTTGTAAAAACATGCATATCTGTAAAACCAAGGGCATGCGTGAGGTGCTCTGTTTAACAGTAAACCATCTTGCTGAGTGAACATATGCCTTTTTTATTCTGAAACTTTTAACTTTTCTTTCAGCTACATCCAGCCATCCACTGAAGACCTTACCAACTTTCAAAACTATTGAGTTGACAGATAGCAGCGATACTGCTGTACTTGATGGTAAGTCAAAATTATACTAGCCTTTTCAGATAACTTTTCAAAATCTTAATTGAAATTAGACTTTCTGAAGTGTATTCGTTGTCCATTTTTCAAAGAAAGTGGAGAGAGCTTTTTGTAGAGCTGTTAAAAAACACTTATGGGTGATGAAGGGGTGGAAGTGCCAGCCATAAAGAAATACTCTTTCCACTCTAGTCTGAAAAATACATTTAATCTTGAAATACTGATGTTCGTTTGTACTAATGTGGTGGCAACACTTGTTGAAAAGCAGGTAATTTATTCTTTCCAAAAAGGATGGTAATTGATGTGGGATATAATACGTGTAACTCCATAAATTTAAGGGTAATTAAATCTCTTGCTCCAGCGCACAAAGAACTAATACATTTTTGCTACATAAAACACAGCATCTTTGACTAGCACTGTCAGGTAGGTAAGAATTCACTTCTCTGTAGCATCAGGTATTGGCTGGGGTTGAAAGGAAAGTGTGAGGTTAAATGGACTGGTGCAGAATGGCCAGCAGCTAGTTCTAATTTTTGATAGCATGAAATCAGCATGTAAGTTGGCTTTTGTGGCCACAGTGTTCCTTCTTTGAATCTCTTCCTTTCTTTTCCTCTTCTGTGTAAAAGCTTTTCTTCCTAACCTTTAGGCCTCTGCCAGTATGTTTGCTCTCAGTTCTTGCTGTTCACCTCTCTTGAACCGCTGACAATTCAATTCACTGCTTGGTTCATCTTCTGCATTTGTGTCTTTGTTACGTGTCTCATGCTGCTCTTCACATGGGATCTCTCTCCCTATCTCCGTGAGCCAGGCTCCAATCTTCTCCACTGAAAGCTTTCTTTTAAAACATTTCACTGATAAATTTTGTTAATCTGCTCTTTCAGATAGAAAAGGCCTCCAGGCCACTTAAGGTATTGTGTATTCCCTCTTTAGCTGCAGACTCCTTGTGGCAGAGGATGCCTGGTTTTGTATCTGATACCCAGCAGAGCATACACTTGGCACTTGGCAAAACAAATTAAGAAAAAAAGGACTGTCTGGAGCTCAAGAGGATAGTGGAAATACAGGGCTCTCCTAGTCAGTAGAGGTGCATTAGCAAAGCTGTCTGGCCCGTGCTCGTGTTTGGCTTACGCCTGTGCTAATTTTGCACTTCTGTGAAGACCAAACAGCTCATATTTTAGAAGCAAAATAAATCTTAGCCAAGGGTAGTCAAAACATGCTAAATGCACAAGGGCAAAGATAAGAAGGAGGGTGGGGATAATCTGCAGAGTGAGGTATGCACAGCAGAATTACTACTGCACAACAGCATACAAACATTATGTTCCCTTGATAGTTCTCAGCCATTTAGAACTCATGTTTTTTGTTTGGCTGGTGGTTTGGTTTGGGTTTTTTTTTTCCTCTTTTCTATGTCACTGTGAGTAAAATCAATGTCAGTTGGCAAAGCATGATTATTTTAGCAGATTTGGTCACCTTTACAAGAGATGGACTATTTTAATGGCAAAATCTTGCAATAAAAAGGTTCTGTGCTTTTTCTGTCAGCTGTTCTCGGGAGGAAGATGCAATTGCAGTTAGCTGCCCATTAAGAAAGCACAGGTTAAAGTCCCTTTTCTTTCTTTGGTAAAAAATTATTTTCAATAGTTCCCTCTGACTACTTCTGTTTCTTAATGGCAACAGAGTGATCTCCACATGAATCTCTCTAAGTAAGAGATCTCTGAATTTGGCATATATTTGGGAAATCTTACTTAATGCTGTAAGAAATCTAACAAACAGCAGTAAACAGAACCTTAAAAGCAACAGTAAAAGTCCATTTGAATAATTCAAAAGGTGAGAAATAAGTGATTGTGGCTCTGTGTATTCAGTTGTGTGTTATTTAATAAACTATCATCTCTATTATGTATTTTTCCTGAGAACGTGCAGAAATAAGGATGGATAGCTATGGAGAGTAAAATTTGAGGCCTAACTTGACATTCAGGGAGGGGAGATGTGTTTTGGTTTCCTTGTAGACTCTTAGGTTCTTCTTTGCAGCTGCCATTCTGCAGCCTCAAGGAATTCAGTTAGTTCATAAATGGAGTCATTTCCTCTCTAAAACACAGAAGTTCATATATTAATAATTTATACTCTGTGGAGCTCTGAGGCATAACTCACAAAAGGTTGTAAGTATTCTAAGCTCTCGGCATGCAAGTCTGTTAACCTGCCTTGGGTCTGCGTTGGTTCCATTTGTCTGTGGTCTGCCCTCAACGTGCTTTTCCCACAGATGGCAGGGTTACCTGTGCTACAGACTTTTGTTTGAACTGTGCATGATTCATCTGATGAGCTTTCAAACTGTGAAGGTAGCCTAACATCTTTTATGCAGACAAATGAATAGGTCAGAAATTACAGATTTGTTTTTTTCTTTTTGCTGTGTGTATCAAGTGATTTGGTGTCTCACTTTCTTTTGTGGTATGTCCTAAGATGTATTTTCAAATGAAAGAACTTGGAAAAATGTTTGGGGTTTTTTTCCCCTCTGGCTTATACCTCATTCTAAATTATTTTGGGTGGTTATTTGTTGTGCTTTGTTCAGTCCTCCTCTCTTGCCCTCTGAAAGTCTCGGGCAACAAATTGTTGTTCAGTTGAGTTCAGAGCTGTATTCCTCCTAGTGCTGCTAAATGGTGATGCGGGTACTTTCTTTTTGTCACGGTTTTGGATAGGAAAAGAAGTCATGGCCATGCTGAGATTGAGAGCCCAGGATGAGAAAATCAATGTGAGGAAATCTGCTCTCCAGGTATGGTGTTTTTTGCATGCTTCCCTGTTCTCAGTGATTACCCAGAACGCCGTTAAAATAAATAATTAGGCCATAGTACTGTAGTGAACTGTATGTAACTTTGCCCACCTGTAGCTTCCTGCTATTCCTGCAGAGTGCCTACAGGGTAAATAATGCAAGCATGATGATGGAAAATTTTTCTAGTACTCTTGCTGGCATTCTCTTATTCTGTCATTTAGAAAGAGAGGCTCTTTTCAAATGTCAATAGGCATTTCAATTAACGACTTCCTTATAAACTGAGCATATTATCTGCTTAGTTTTTTGACCTTGTTAACAAAGAGATTAGGTTATATCCAGCCTCTTCTTGAGGTATGCATTGCTTTGCTTTTTGCTCAATTTTTTTAATGAAGTCATTAGCTTTTAAAGAGATATGCTTCAATGAAAATTTCATCGTTTTAAAAAAAATATACGTCAGCTGTTGACTGCCTTCCTCTGTTAGTCCCCTTCACCCCAACTCTTCCCACTCAGTTCACACACTGATTTGAGCTTCCCAGTTAAGGTTTACAATTGTTTTGTTTTAATGCTTTTTGATTAAAAAAAAAATCCCCTCTTCCTTATTACCAGGTAAAAGACATGGTTCATACAAGAGACACATTATTTTCAAGGGGAAGTTGTAACACTCACTCTATCCAAATGCTGTTATAAAATCAAGATGGCTGAAAAGATTCTTTCTGTTTTATTCTACATCTCTGGTTGTGCCCAGTACTCATAAACTTAATGTGATGTTTCACTCTCATTGAGATAAATTAATCTCTAGTTACAATTGGTAGGGGGTAGGTTGTGGTTTTGATTTGCTGCTCAATGCACATGGCCTGTATTCCCAACAAAGCTATGCTGGTATTTGACTTCTAGGTTTTTATGAGCATCCTGAAGCACAAAGTCATCCCTTGTACTGCAGAAGATTTGTCCACTCTTCAAGATCGTTGCCGGGACCCAGCTGTTTCTGTGCGGAAGCAGGCCTTGCAGTCTATAACAGAGCTCCTTGTGGTGAGAAAAAAATATCATGAATTCTAATACAGAGCAGAGATGAGCTAACTGTGGGTTAAAAGAAGGAGGAAACAGACAAATCTGGTACATGTCAGCTGTTCGTTCAGTGAATTTCATTTTATGACTGTGTTTTAATTTTTTTTATTACCTTTTGACTTGGAAGTCATGACTCATTCTTATACACACTTGTGATTTATGTAGAATGCTTCCAACTGTTGGAAACGTTTATTTTCCTAGCTGTTGATTTGTGTGTCATGGAGAAAATGTTTATGTTGCTGGCCTTCTCAAGTTAAAAAAAAAAATCTGAATCACTTTACTAAGATGTAATGTGTAGATGATAGCACTGCAATATTTTTCTTTCTTTTCTATTTATTCACAAAGGGTTAGTAACTTAGGTTTGGAGCATAGGGTTTATATTAAGCAAAGCTAATTTTATTTTTGTGTGTGTGTGTATTAAATCATCTGCTGTACAGCTTTACTGCAATACTGTTATTTATAGGGTTTCAAAACAAATTATTACAGTACTTTAGCAGAAGCACCAAGTAGCTTGATCATAGATATGATCAAATACCTTGTGGTGTCAAGGAGATACAGGTTCCCTTTTCCCATATGCTGCCACACTGCAGTGCTAGTTGAGCAGTATGCTGGGATTTATTAAAATTTATTTTCAAAGTTAGTAGCTGAATCTGGAGGTTTCTAGGCCTTTGCTGATCTTACCCATGCATACAGGACCCTCTAATGATTTAAAGATGTTTCTAATACAATGTGTGTTTCTCTCAGTCTCAGCACAATAATGTTCTAGTGCAAAAGGCCTGGTTAAATGGAGTGGTGCCTGTTGTGATGGACGCTGAAAGTTCTGTCCAAGAAAAGGCCTTGGATTGCCTTGATCAGCTTTTGTTGCAACATATAAAAAATTATAATAAATTCAGGAGTGAAGATGAAAAGCAGGCTCTAGCATGGGATCTCCTTACCCTCTTGACATCAGAAAGCCAGGAGCTGAAGTAAGTGCATTTTTCCCTTCATTGTGGGCTCTGATGGCTTTTCTGTAATAGCCCTTTGTCCAATGCATTGGATGTTTTCATTGCCCTTACTATGTTAGCATTCAGGGACAAAATCCAGGAATTTTTTTTACCTTTAATCCCATTAGAATACACAACTTTTCCTTTACAGAAGGAAACTGCCTATTGACTGGAGGACTAAGATAAGAGTATGAGTTTATACCCTCAGTGCTCTCATTCACTGTGTGGCCACAGACCGTTAGGTATCACAGTTTACATATTGTTTAAATGCACATGCTGTCTATTGTGCAAGGACAAGCAACTAAATTTATTGGGTGAGGTTTTTTTAAGCTATTTGAATTCCCTGCTTGAAACAGTCAGTATAAGTGCATGTTACTGCTAGAGATAGAAACCATCATGTTGTGAGGTGCTTGTTTTGCTCTGACAGTTCTTGGGACAGAGGAGATGTCAAGCATGGACAAGCTGGCAGTTGGTGAGAAGAGTGCAGTTTTGCTTTGTGTCTTTGTATTTTTGCTTGCTGCTCTTGTTACCTGTGCTCTCTCCCTGAACTCAAGTGTTCATATACAGGAGTGTTGCATGCTGTTCTTGACGTGTTGATAGCAGCATGAATATTTAAGTCAAAAGGAGGTGTTCTGATGACAGAAGTAAGAGAGGATATATAAAGAAGGGAGAACATTGCCTTTTATTAATTCTGATGTATAATATGTTACTTGTCTTATGACAAATAGAGTTATTCTGCCTTTTGCAGAATGCTGTGGGAAGAAGCAGAAGAAATGGGATGACACAGTATGACAAGGACACAACATTGATTAAAGACAGCTGTATGTTTATTACTCAACAGGGCATAATAGCTCAGAAATAGAAAATGAGACACTGGTTGTGCTGCCTTGCCAATTTGTGAAACTGTCAATGTTCTAATTTGGGCTATTTTATAACATAGTTTGCAGATTCATGGTACCTTCTTCTTAATGACCTTAGAGTACCTTGCAGCTTGATAAATCTCAGAACTCTTTCAATGTGAAGTAGGTAACTAGGGTTGAATAGAAAAATGAGCAAGTTATGGTGCCTTAACATTACTGTATCCTGTCCCATTATGGGTATTAAATAACAACTACTAGAAAGTCTTTGTTACAGATTGCTGAAATTATATTTTCTTGCTCTGTCATGGTACCAGTTGGACCTTCTATTTTACTGACACAGAGCACTACATCCATGCTTGTATGCCAGGTCTGTAGAGCGTCAGGATTGTGAACAGAAAGACTGAAAATATTGCTAGTAAAATACGTAGTAGGAATCGCTATGTATTCTGAGTAGCAGCAATGACAAGCGATAGCAGCTTTGTTACATTGCCCACTGTATCCTGGACAGGGATGTTGTTGTTTACTGCCAGTGTCCAAGTGTTTTGTTTACTCGTCCTTTAACTTACTTTTCTTTTCTTTCTTTCTTGTAGCCATTACTTGAACAAAGCTTTTCAAATGTGGTCCAGACAGAATAAGTTCACCTCTACTTTCATTAATAATGTCATGTCTCATGTGGAAACGGAGCATGCTGTACCAGCTTGGATGTTGCTTGCCAAGGTGGCGGGTTCTTCACCCAAGCTGGATTATTCCAAGATCATTGAATCCTGGGACAATGTCAGCAGGTATGTGTGTGCTTTGAATTCCGTGCTCCATTCTGGAGGAAAGAGATGGGGATGAAGAGGAGGAACAAAGCAAGTGAGCACTTTCTGTCCTTCCACAGGCAGATTGCTGTTTAGCTTCTTGGATCACAGTTCTTTATTCAGGAAATTGGTTCTGCAGCTAGGAGGCAAGCAATGGCCTGCAGATTTGTGCAGTAACCAACTCTTAAGCTTTTTGAGCTTTCATTTGGTTTGACAGGTCTGCCTTAATAATGCATATCCCAGATGAAAGGATTTTTCTACTGTGATTTGGTGTTGTTCCTTAGCTCAGTGTTAGTTTGTCTGCTCTACTATTTTTCAGGCAGCAGAACATGAGCACTGATACTACAGGGCATATACTGTGTGTCATGGGTCATGTTGCAAAGCACCTTCCTAACAGCACCTGTGAGAGGCTGATTGGTGAGTGGCCCTGAGAAACTGCAGGGGGGAAGGCAGGGTTCATGCCTCCCATCTTAACAGTTATTTCTTCTCCATAAGCAGTTGATAAGCTTAGAAAATGCTCATTTTATGTGTGTGATCTCATTTTCAGATAATATCAAGTGCTGGCTGAGGGAGTCTCACTGTCCCTTGGAGGTGATTAGCCCAGCTGTAGAAACTCTGCAGAAGCTCTGCCATGCGTCTGCACATGTGCCAGAGGAGGCACAGGTGTGACTTAAAATATGTCTTAAAATAGCTTGTCTCACACTCAGAAGGGCTGTCTCTTGAAGGCAGCTTCTGTCTCCAGTCTGTAGGTTGATTAGCTCTCTAAACAAAGAGGATCTGACTCCAGCAACTTGAGTCTTTTCTGCCCAGCTCTCTTACTTGCTTTACTGCAGTTGTGCTGGAGAGTATCCTGTAGCTAAGGACAGGCTTGTGTAAGAAATCTTTCTTCAGAAGGATTTCCCTGCCCCCTTTCCCCCCCTTCCCAAAATACCTTGCATTTGCCTTCTGTCAAAGTTTACAGAATTCCTAAAGGAGACCTGTTGCTGTGCCTTTATGATAGCAGCTATTTCTCAGGCTTGGTCCAGTTTGAAGCTATAGGTTTATACTATAAGCTCTGATTATTCTATATCAGAGCTGCTGAAGGTACACATATTTCTAGACTTCTTTCATGGGATCAAACACGGAGTTAATAAAACATCATTTGCACATTTCTCTTTTCTGCCCCCACATGTTCTATGCCATAGCTTTGTTCCATTCCTGTAGTGAGAAGGTGGGCTATCTTTTGCTGGTAAAATAGAGATCTAAGCCTGAGCACTGTCGCAAAGGAGCGAAAACTGATGCAGGTCTCTCTTGCTAGTGATTTTTTCTTTGTGTATGTGTTACATTTCTCTTTCAATATTGATGACAGCTATTTTATAATAGGCATCCCAATAAAGTTTAGTAAAGAGTATGCAAAACTGCACAGTCTGTGCTTCAGAAGCCAGGGTGGATTAATGGCTTTTGTTTTTTCAAACGGGCAGTCAGAAAATCCTCCTTTGTAGGCATAGTCATCACAGTATGTTGGCTTACAACCAAATGCGGGTGTTCCTGTACATTGGTCACTTTAGCAGTTCTAACAGCTTAGCTGCCATACATATATGTATTTGGTTTCTTATGTTACCAGTTTTAGATGATAGAAAAAGAGAAATGATGCTTTATTTTCATCACAATCTGGTAGACAATTAGCTTTTTTGTTTCCCCTCCAACCCTTGGAATTTGCATCGTGTTTTCATTTGAATGGAACTGCATTTTCCAAACAACATTTAAAAATCCACAGACAACCTCAAGTGTATTGGATATACATGAAACAGTCGTCTAAATCCTTTTTGTTTAAAACTGTGTGATATCTATAATGAAGTAAACTTGGGCCTGTAGATCATTAAAAGCCACATTCTCCAAGGTGTTTTGACACTTGTACACATCCTTTGATGTGCAGGAAGAATTTTAAAGCTCTAAGGCACTGTCTGATTTATTTCAGTAGGACTTAAGATTATTAAAAGCGTATAAGGACTTTCAGATTAGGGATTCATGTGTGGACAGATATTACAGCTACATTTTGTTTAATTAATAAAGTGCCAAATTATTTTTTTTCAATTACGGAACAGGAGCTGCTCAACCAGGTGTATGGAGATTTAGTATCCACCTGTGAAAGCTATATTTCGAATATAGTCCTCAAAGAGGATGGAGCAGAGCAGCTGCAAGAAGATCTCTTGGTAAGTTTGGTTCCCCTTCACAGATTGGTCCAAGTATGTAGGGGTACTTGAAATTGGTGTTCCTTAAAGTTCACGCCAATAACTGTGTTACGTAGGAAAATACTGATGTGCACACCTTGTGTGTGAGCTCATCGTGAAATCTGGTATTTATGGGCCTGGGAGCATACAACAGTTTTATACATCAGCAATTGCTTTAAGGATATGATACCCCATGTATTTTTAATAAAATGACACATCTTTTCCTTTGCTCTTCCACTCATACTTCTTAGATGAGCTGTTTGGGAAATAAGTCTGTAAAACGTGTGGAATGCTTTGAGGAGTATTTCAATATTATTAGTAGATGTGAGGGGGTTATAGCATATTAAACACACCCACACACCATTTCTGTTTCAAAGCTTCACCTTCTGTTCTCTAGCCACTCTCTTGAAAGGACTAAGGGAATTTTAAGTTGTTTTTGGAGAAGTACCATACCGACTCCTGCTGATTTAATTTGCAGCTCAGCCATTGCCTTTTGACTGCAGTGTTGCTTTTTCTCTGTAGGTGAGACACCTCTTCATCTTGGGTGAGGCTGCACAGCTGTGTCCAGCCAAAGTGGAGAAACGCATCTTTCTTTTGATTCAGTCCATTCTGGCTGCTTCTGTCAACGAGGACCAATGTGAGGGTCTCTCCATACTGCCTTTAATTTTGCATTTACAGACAACACTGTTTACCAGAAAAGTATGTTTTCATTCCCGACCTGTTCTTTCTTAGTGTCTAGTTCTCCAGATGGTGAAGCAATTCCAGCTTCTCAGCCACTGTCCCAATTCAGAGGATCAGCCATGCCTCCAGTGGTCAGAGCTCATGCATTCATTACTCTAGGTAAGTACCATCCTGCAGTAGAAGCGTGACCTCGTGTATCCAGTTCTCAGCCTTTCTGATTAAAGTTCGGCTCAAAAGCTGTGTCAGTTGTAACAGATAGCCACAGTGCTCAACGCTTGCATTGCCTCAGTTCACAGCTTTTAGCAGTGCAAATATCCATGGTAACAAGTTGCATAAACCATAAAAATTCTGCCATCTATGTGACTGCTTCTCAAGGTGGTTAATGCATTAATAGTGATCAATAATTAGCAACATCCTTCAGAATTGTACTGTCCTTTTACTCGGAGTTGGTTGCTGTCTGGCTGAAGGATCATCTTACATGTAGTAAGGTGGTCAACAGAGGGTGAAGAAAACTTGATGCTTTTGATGCAGTTTGGAGCAGAATGCCTGCACATAGTGACTTGTTCTCAGCATGAATGAAGAGGTGCTTTGAGAGAAGCCTGGTCAATCTGCATCTCCACTGTTTTGGAGAGTACTAAGTGAAAGTTCTGGTTTTGAAGTACCGCTGTGGTTAGGAACAAGTCTCTTCTCTTGAAGATAGATAGTATTATTTTTTCCTTAACTGCTTTGGGAAGCTTAATACTTTTGTACAGAGCTTAGAAACAGTTAGGGAGAAGTAATGTTAGAATGCAGGCTATTTTATATTAAGTTGGTTTAGTGATGCTCTTAGAGGTGGGTGTCTCCCTGCTATGCCTATGACAGCTGGGGCTGTTCTTTTTAGCTGCTTTGAATAATACCCTGTACACAGAAATAGTTCTCTCTGAAGGAGGGAGTTTGGCATAGAGACCCACACTATAGGTCTAAGAGGAGTTTGGAAGAACTCCTTGAAGTATCATTTCTTTGAGAGATCGTGCAGATTGCTCATCAAGTTTCAGCATGTGTTTCTTGTTTATTCCCTTGTTTACTTCCTGATTCCTTTCTTGGCTCATATTGGACTCAAAGGAGGCAGTGAGCTGGGCTGTGGTGGTTAGGAGCAAGAATATATTCACAGCACTGACAGTCTCATCTCTGTTTCACAGGTAAATTGTGTTTACAGCATGAGGATCTGGCAAAGAAATGCATTGCAGCTCTAGCTCGAGAACTAGAGGTGTCACATGATGTGGCTGTTCGCAATAACGTTGTCATCGTTATGTGTGATTTATGTATCCGCTATACATCCATGGTGGACAGATACATTCCCAACATTTCATTGTGTCTGAAGGATCCAAATCCCTTCATCCGTAAGCAGACGCTGATCCTGCTTACCAACCTTCTGCAGGTAAATAGGGGTTCTAAGCATGTATCTGAGAACCTGATTCAAGTACCTCTGTTGTGCTGAATACTGGCAACCTGAGCAGTGGGTGTACTGCTTGTACCTTGATTAATCTACAGTTAATCAAAAAGACTTTAAACTATGTGTTTTGTTACTGCTGGTTTGATTTTTTTTTTTGCTAGCTAGGCAGAAATCATATAGAGGACACTTAACACAGTTGGATAATGAGATTATTTTTAGTCAATGGTTACCTCTTTTCTTGTCTTCTCTTTGTTTCTTTGAATTCCTTTCAATTTCACTCCTATATGAATGAATATAACAAGCATCACAGCACCTTTTTCTCCTACTGTCTCTGCTTATTGTTCTAAAGATGTAAATGTTGAGAGGCTCAAGGTGTTTACTCTCCCAATGTTCATATGAAGCCAACCAAGACAGATTTGGAGCGCATTTGGCTCCGAGAACAGTGTTGAAGAGCATGTGTGCCTTGGGATGGGAGAACAGATTTTTCATGTTTCTACTTTTTTATTGATACCTGTGGTAAACCTAGATGCTTGCCGCTGTGGCATTTATGCTCTTTAAAGCATCCTCCAAAACATTGTCTCCTTGGGGTTTATTTTGTGTGCCTCCAGCTGAAGTTGTACGGCTTGCTCATTTGCCTGATATACATTCTGCTAGGCTCCATGAGATACTGTCCTGACTACAGTCTGAAGGTTCATACTAGGTTTTTCCTGATTGAGGTTGAGAATTTATTGTCTGCCGATTTCTTACAGGAGGAATTTGTGAAATGGAAAGACTGTCTTTTCTTCCATTTTGTCAGCGTCTTGGTGGATCCAAATCCAGATATTGCCAGGTAAAATACTCATCTGTAAAATAATGAAGGAGTTGAAGATCAGAGATGTACTCAAAACCAGTCCCAGTCTTGCACGTGCAGCGTGCAAAGAAAAATTTCAGTGAGAGAGCAGATGGTTCTCCCATTAACCTCTTCACTCACACAGTTGTTCATGCTTTAGGGTCTGCAATGGTAGCAAAGGAGTGGTGAACCCCTTTCCAAGTCGTTTGAAGGTCCCAAGGTAGCAAGCTGTGTGTTCTTGGCTGTCTTCGAAACATGCAGCTCTGCTCTATTTTTGACTCTATTATCCAGAAAAAAAGGAATTTTGAAACAAGCCTTTATGAAATCTTCCTCATGATTTTCAGATAGGCTCTGTCTTGAGTACTGGTTTTGTTTTAGGAATAGGATTAAATAGTCTCTTTTTTCTTACATGGTATGCCTTGTCTTTGTAAACCTTCTACCACATTTTGTAATACTTTGACATGTACGCGGAATTATGCATGCTGGCTTTAAGTGCATGTTTATGAAGTTTTTGTAGGTTTCAAAGGCTCAAGCTGCTCTGTTACGTGAGAAATGAGAGTGTGGCACATTTCTCTAAGGATGGTAGATTGTGCGGGGTGCTGGATGCAGAGGAGGCTTGGACACCTTGCTACTTGTTTCTACCTGGAACAATCAGTCTGAAGATTGGTGTTTGCAGGGTCATCAACCTATCATTGCTTACTAGTGCATATTTACACATTCTTTTCTCTTCAGTGAGTTTTTGCTATGTAAAAATGTCTTTCCAGTAGATGGTGACATTGCAACATCATGTTCCTAGAGCTTTAGCTAAGGAACACGGTGCTATTTCTTTGGGAGCGTTTTTCTTTGCATCTGCATTCAGTGACTGCATCCAGACAAAAACGCATTCTTCGAGTCTGGGATTGACTTGCACCTCTTACAGGACTTCTGGTGATTAACTTTTTGCAAAGTACTCTAAGTCTCTCAGACACAATGGAACTTAAGTTATTTAAATAATGAAAGTGTTGTGCCTGGATTCAAGTTAAAATTTCTGTCTCTGTTTATTTTAATGGCAAAAAAATGTAGTAGTATTGTGGATGCTGAAAACGCCTGTCTCTCTCTGGATGAAAAAAGGCTTAAAGTCAATGAGCTGATATCCTTGCTCAAGTCCAAATGGAGCTGGGCAAGAATTAAATGTGGTATGGAGGGAGACTTGGCAGAGGAAAACCATCTTCCTGCTTTACGGCTTGTGAACCCTACACTGTGTTTCAGGAGTGGCTTCTAGAAGCTACCTGCTGATAAGTTCTTTCTTTTCCTCCTTTCCAGGTTTGGAGAGTTCTGCCTGGTGCATCTCTTACTGAAAAGGAATCCAGTAATGTTCTCCCAACACTTCATTGAGTGCATCTTCCATTTCAATAGCTATGAGAAACATGAGAAGTACAACAGGTTCCCCCAGAGCGTGCGGTCAGTTGAGCACATTTGTATCTCCTTGTTGCTAAATGATGGGCTGTCTGGCCATACAGCAAAGTGCTCATGGCGCTTATAATTATGTATGCAGTACGGGGGAAACAGCTAGGGGAAACAGCGTTAAATTAAGAGTGTCCTGCCTTCCCCGTGACGCTTTTGGGAGGACTTGTACATGTAATTTGTGGGAGTGTGTGGTTATCCTAACAGGTTTATGGGTCTTGAAAGTGACATTCACATATTCCTTGCTGATTTAAAGTCTTGTTATTTCTGTGAGTTCGCATAATGTGACTTGGCCCTTGTAAAATGTCTTTCTCTGCCACAGAGCGAAGAATCTCTTCTCTCTGAAGGGAAAAGGTAACAAAGAAAAAAGAATGCGTATCTACAAGTTCCTGCTAGACCACTTTACAGATGAGCAGAGGTTCAGCATCACAACAAAGATCAGCCAGAGCATCCTAGGTCAGGATCTGTCTTTAAAAATCTGGCAAACAAAGAGCTGGTGTCTATATAAAACCATTAGGCTCCCACTCCAGCTGTGTTATCTTCCTGTCTTTACTGGCACTGCTGTTTCCAGTAAAATGCTTCTTATTTCTTCCCTGTGTGTTCCAGCATGCTTTGTGGATAACGTCCTTCCTTTGGACCTTGAGGCCAGTGAGCTGCTCTCGGATACGTTTGCAGTCCTTAGCTGCAAAGAAATCAAGCTATCAACTATGAGATCAAAACCCGATGAAGACGTTCAGGCTGATGAAGATGAAATGGCAATGGCCAATGCTGTCATGGAGGCAGCACAAAAAAAGCTCATCTCGCAGGTGAATGGCACTTGACCTGGTGTGGGGAGAGGGCTGGCCCCCATGCTGGGAGGAATTTTACCTTTCTGAGACGGAGAAACTTGTGCAAAAATTATCCAAGTAATATAGTGATGCCAATGACATACTGTGTCCATAGGCTGTTATTCAGGTTCTGTCTGTAGGTCCACTCTGATCAGAGGGCACCTGTGGAAGTGCTGTGTGTTGTAAATTAGAACATTATGGCTGGATTTGTGAAGGATACTTGTACTAGAGGGGTTAGTTGGAGTGATCAGAAATGCATTTCCTCTGAAGTCAGTGAAGCTATGCTAGGCTAAATTTGTTCTACAGATTTCTTATTGGTGAAGCATTTGAGCATAACAATAGGTTTTGGTGCACCTTTTGGCAATTTGCCTTCAATGTGAGAACTGACTGACTTAGTGATGTATTTTGAAAGACTCCACTTAGGTTAAAAGCCTATGTACATGCGTGCAGTGTAAGAGCAGTCTTAATTGTGGTAATTCCATTGCTATGGAGCAGTAACTCCTCTCACTTAGACCATTCATCTAACCACAGAATGGCTTCTCCTTTATTGCATTGTGTAACTGTTCATGCCTTGTTCAAACAAAGGTTCAAAAGAAAAACTTTGTAGAAAACATCATCCCAGTGATCACATCACTGAAGTCTCTGATGGAGCAGAAGAGGATCCCAGCTCTTGGGGACCTTATGAAATACCTACGGGTAAGGGGAAGTGTTTTCTTGTTGGGTTTTTTTTTCCTTTCTTGAGTTAATGTGTTGGATGTGCAACCAGTAATGGAACGAACAGTCTTCTTAGAAGGAAATTTAGAAGGCATATGATGTTGTAACACTGCCACTGTGTTAAATAATGTAGGAGGTGGAGGGATTTTAGATAAGGATCTCACAGTGTGTTACGTGTGAGCCTCCTCACTGGAACGTGGGCAGAAAGCTTGAATGCTGGAAAGCTTTTTCATGTTCTGAAGTACAAATTGGAATCAAAACTCTTTAGTCTGTTAAAAACACCTCTGCTCTACCAACTGGTATTTCCTTTTGCACTTAAGCAGCTGTGATCTGAATGAAGACATGAATCAGTAGTCAGAAGAGATTTCTGAAAGAGTTTAAACATTCCTTATTGCTCCAGGAAATGATGCAAGATTACCGAAATGAAATCAAAGACTTCTTTGCTGTGGACAAGCAGCTGGCAGCCGAGCTGGAGTACGATATGAAGAAATATGAAGAGCAGCTGGCCAAGGAGAAGGAGGCAGACCAAGAGCAGGTCTCGGCAGCACAGGCAGAGGTTGTTGGTGCCATTAACTCTGTACACATACCGTCTCCTCTGCTAAAGTTTCTGTACACATAACACCCAGATTCTGTATGTCTGTTGATCTTGTTACAGCACTTTTAACAGAATGGTTATGTCATGTTCTCATACCTCTTCGCATTTGCTGACAGAAGCTTTGGTTTCAGTTATTTAATACGTCTAGAATGACAACAAACAACACACGTTAGGCAAAGAGGAGCAGCAAACAATTAATGTAAAAAGAATTCAATTTAAAGGGAAAACTAAGTCTAATTTGCCACTGGCTGTGCTTACGTGTTGTATTGCTCTCTATTCCCAGAGTGATAAAGATGATAAACAGGTCAAAAAGAAAAGGGTTCATTTTGTCTGACTTTAGGTGTATACAGAGTGGAAACTTTTATCTGTCCTAGTCATGCCGATCCTCTCTTAAAGTCAGTGTAAAGAAATAAGTATGTGCTTGGGTCAATTGTCCTGAACTATTTTAGATACCTACCTTAGGATGAGATGACTTCTACCCTGGAGGTACCGTTCTCTCTCTGCTGACTTTAAAAGAGCACCTATATATAGACCTCTAGACTAGGACATATGTATCCAATCAAAACTTCCTATTTGCGTCTTGTTAAAATTTTGGCCATTAAAATCTTTCTCTGTAGCGCCCTTTTACATCCATCACACAAAGGGCAGTTCTTAATCACGCAGCAGGTAGTTCTAAGCGTCTTGTATCTAGGGTTTTCTACACTTGTATCCATTGTTAGACATATGATCTTTTCTCCTGTTTTCTATAGCAACCTCCATCTTTGGAGAGAGCTGTACTTTCTGGTGGCTGGAGTAATAATGCTCAGTCTCCTGTAAGTAGGAGACAGTCCTTGCCACCTGGATCAAGTCCTTCCTCTGTGCCTTCTGAGTGTACTACATCTATTACTGATGTTCTGAAACAGCCGTTACTCAGTCACAGGTATGGGTTTCTGTTTGTGTTACCAGCTATGATATTCTGCCAGGCTATTGCTTTGCTTATCCACTCCTTACTTAGTGGTATGAAAGTCACCAGTGTTGCAGCATAATCTTCTCCATTACATCTTGCATTTAAATCATAAGGGATTGGGAGGGGACAGGTCGCTCTCCTTATTACACGCATCTCATCTGGGCTTGCAGAAGGAAATCACTTCACTGTTTCTGTCATGGTTTTTGCCCTGTAGGCCGGCATCCTTGAGCACACTTGCCATCCTGAACTCTGCCAGGAAAGCAATGGAAGCCAAAAGCAAGCAACGCAGCAGGAGTGTTGGAGGAAGTTTATCAGCTGTATCACTTCCATCAAGCACAGCTGGCAGCAAGCGAGGTAGGAAGCTGAGCTGGCATTGGACTAGAGCTAGTTGACACAACCTGATTGTTAGACTCGAGGTCTCTGAGTGAATACATTTCTATTCTTAATTATTTCCTTGTTATTTCTAGTATTCTTTCAAAGCCTGAATCAACAGTCTACCAGAGAAAATGTTTCTGTGGTGGGCCGCGCAATCAGCACACCAGAGCGTAAGTATAACCCAAAGGAACCCTTTCCAAATTGGGCTGAGCTCTCATTCTCTGAGACAGGTAGCAATGCATGGCTCCCCTAAAGAGCAGAAAAAATTAGTCATTGATAGCGGTAGATATTTATTTATCTAAATGGTTGTAGTAAATATGAACCGTTCTGAAATAGAAGGTCTCAGATGAATGATGTACACAGGAAAAGTCAGTCCAATATGGTCTCCATTTACATGTCACAGGGTATTATAGCATTGAGTCAGTGCAGGAGAGCATTTATTTTGGGCTGCTGAAGTAACAGAACTACTGCCCTTTCTTCCTTTATCAACTCTGGGATGCCGAGGAGGCATGTTGTCATGGTTCCTTAATAGTATACATTGCCCAAAGTGTGCAACGTTCTGTTGCATTGAGACACTTCCTCTCCTGAACTCTGGAAGCATAGCTTAGCATTTTTAGACTGAAATACAGAACCTTGCTGTGGAGGGAAATACTCACGGTCTGGTCCTTTTCAGCTCTAAGATAGGGGGTTCCTGTTGTCCAAACAAAGGATCTCAGGTGAGTTATGACCTGCTTCTAGAGCAAGCAGTGAGCTGTGACAGTTGCAAGAGAACACAGAGATCTGCTCAAGTGGGATTAATAACATTGCACAGTCACTTCTGAGTGTGTGTGTCTGTTCTATCCTAAGAAAGAACTGAACTGAGCACTGGAGAAGGAATGATTTGGTTTTTTTACTCTGCTGTGGAAATTAAAAATACAGAGGAATCTCTAATACACAAATTGTGAGAGTCTGCTGCGCTTATGTCCATTGCAGCTGAATTGCCATGTCACAAAACCTGACCTTCAAAAGTTAGGTTTTATTGGAATGCTTTCTGACAGCCCCGCAGCATTTTGCAGTGTCACCTTCTGCAAGCGCAAGAGGCGGTTATAGTAAAACACCAACGGAGCTGAGCTCCAGCCGTAGATTCCCTTCCTTTATGTCAATTCACTGCTGAACTCCTTTAGGGCATCTCTGTTGTAGTGCGAATTTTCAGTGCGATGAACACCCTCATGCGCTCTGGAGAGAGCTCCAATTAAGTTGGGGAATATAGGTAAGTGTCTGACAGGTCAGCTCTCATTAGGCAGTTGTGAATTGTTGCGGGGAGGGGTCGATGTTCCCGAAGCATAGCTATCTGACTGCACTCTTTGCCTGTATCTGTGCAAATACCTGAGCTGCACGCACGCACACAGGAGAGCAAACGACATACAGCCAATAAGGCAGTCGGCTGTGCGGCAGTCTGCAAATACCTGACATCCGCGAGCAGGCAGGAGCAAACCAGCAGCAGTGATGTGCATCCACTGGAAAATCTGACCCTTCTCTTCCCTGTATGCTCCACTGTTTGGCTAGATTTGTCTGCCTCAGTGTTTCTCTTTGCTGTCTGAGCAACAAGCAATGATCTTTGTGCAAAGAAATTGGGGGCATGTTTTTAGAGAGCAGAAATCTTTAAGCGCCATATCTCTCTCTGGAAGCTTGCACGGCTGTTTCTCTTAAGCACCATATGGTGGAAAAGGAGGAAGAATGTTAATCTGCAGTGGTACTAGGGCTGAATTCCTAGTTTGCTTCAAGGCAGCACATGTCCTTCAGTGGGGACACAAACTGTACAGAGCAGTATCATCACTTCAGTTAGCGTGTGTTGAGCCATCTGCATGGTGGCGCTGGGTCTTGCAGGCTGGTTGACAATCAAAACATTTTTATTTCTCTGGTATATCATTCTAAAACTATTGAAGATGCAGTTCTTTGTAAACCATTTTGTACTTGAGAAGTTAAGAACAGCTGTCTCTTTACCTTATTTAACTGTTCTGGCTGTCACTCTCTCCCCTGCCATCTTTGGGTCTCCTCAACTCCTGCTCGTTACTTTGAGAATGGCTAAGTGGGTCTGGGCAAGTGGAGATTGCTTCACTGTGGTACATAAACACAGATTGTGAAGATACCACCTTTGATGGGATGGGAAACCCTACTCGATGACAATTCTCTACCATTTCCTTTTGTCCCTTCCTTCCTTTCATGTAAACTTCTCATTAACCAAGATAACATGTTAAGGCACACACTGCACAAAGTCAGGACGCTTGCAGGTCAGTCTTGAGAGAGGCAGAGGCCAACTAAGGCAGATAGATCAAGTTGGATTTCCACTATAAGCTTCAGTGATTCCCTTCCAGAACAGGGAAGCAGTTGAAGAGCAAACCCAGTCAGTCTGTAGAGAGAAGTCCTTTTAGCAGAGTTTCCAACTCTTGCTGTATAAAGCACTTTCTACCTTAATTCCTTGTGAAAGATTCTGGGAAACATGAGCATAAACCAGAGCATTGAGTAAAGTAAAATCTGAATACTGTGACATCTCTTCTGAGATAAATCACAGGAAAGCGACAGCTGACAACTATGGCCTATTCAGGCAAGCTAAATTCTACCTAGCTTCCTTGTCAAGTGATTCCTTTTGTCTGGCTGCAGGCAGTTCCTCACAGAAGGGCTCTTCAGGTCCTTTGTCAGTCTTCAGGGGCTCCGTATTCTGCCTTGACTAGGCAAAGCAACTCGTCTGAATCTAAAGTGTTGTGAAAGATGGCAAAGCTTTAATGGAAGGTGTGGCTCTCCCACCTAGGTAGCATAAGGAGGTGCATGACTGAGGTCCCATATTTAAATTAATTTCCTCCACATACGAGGAAGGCTGTAAGTCTGGAGTATGAAGCTGATGTCCACAGATGGCCCAAAAAATTCAGCACATAGTTTTGAGGCTGGACGGCAGACACTGACATCTGCTGGGCTGGAAAAGAGACGTATGTGGGCTTGTAATTAACTGGATATACTTACTCTGCGACACTTAAGTGTTCTACTACAGCATGCCTTGCCCTCTGGCTGTGTCACAAGCTGACTGCTAATATGTGCTTTTTCTTTCAGAGCCCATTAATAACTTGACTTTTGGTGCTGAGGTCAGTTACATCAGTTTGACGCAGACACCCAGTTCAGCTCCAGGCAAGTTATCTTTGTGATTCTAACTTGAGGGAGGGAAGAAACCCCAAATGATCAAATCTGTGGCATTTTTTAAAATATGAAAATATATGCATTATTTGCAGGGAAGGGAAAGGGTGAGGACAAGCCAAGAGATATTATCTGTTTGACATCACTAGAGAAACTGTAAGTTCAATGCAGCTCTGAAACAGCAATCGCAGTGAGAAAGACTGGTAAAGTGCTTTAAAATAAATGGTCATTCTGCTTCCTTCTTCTAGCCCATCCCTGCCACAGGAATGGAAACTAGAATCCCCAGCAAGGAAAAAAAGCAGCCAGCGTGTCCCTCTGAGACGGTCCCAGCGGAGAACTCCACTGAAACCAGACAACTGATCCCTTCATTGAACTTTTGTACAGAACCATCATGTTGCTTGAAATTTGTCCTTTTTCTCTGTAATTATAAATCATCAAGGGCACATGTCCTGCCTTCCTTATCTATTGTTATTTGGTTTTTATATGAAACTGTCTAGAATATGGGCATACAAAGCCTGCATTAACACATGTATGTATTATAAGCTGCTGCTGTTGACAAAGCTCGCTGGAGTGCTAGAAAGCTGCAGTATAAGGAGAGGCTTGCTCTTCACTCACAGGATGTATAATTTGTCCATTTGGAAAAGTAAGGGCATAATGTTGCTACAAGCTTAGCAATAAATGCATTTATCACAGCTTGCAGGGAAGTGAATGGCTCAGCTTATTCACTCAGTCCCTCATTGTCCCTCTTGGTTATATACTAGAGTTGCTTTAATTTGAACAAAGGTAAAACAGCTTGTCACTGCCACACCCCTAAATCTGGTAATTGCACGCTACATCACCTCTTATTTGTTGTGCAAACTCCTGTGTGTATGAACAGCCTTAATGTTCTTTTATATGGAATATTTCCATTCTTGAACTATGTTATTTCCAACTATTAACATTTTATGAAAATAAATGGTTACAGAATTAATTCCACCCACAGCTTCTCCCCTTTTCTTGATCTGACAGAGAAATTATTTTTTTCTGTAGATTTCTACAGCCTCTAAGTCTCTTCTACTACATTGCTGGTATCTTAGGCACTCAGTTCAATTAATGTTGGACCCAGCAGCTTTTAAATGTAGACTGTAATTTGAGTGCAAGCAGGATATGAGTAACTCACTAAAATCAAGGTTGCTAAGTCATATGCATAGCTCTGTGCTCCACACAGATAATTTATCATAAATATGCTGTGCAAATGGTGGAAACTTGACCATTCCTGAGTCTCTCTGATGCCATGTGAACCTAACTGAAGTTTTTCTGTGGTTAACTTCTATTACAGAGCTCTCGCCCTAGATTTCACTGAAACTTGAAAATGGAATCTGTTTTATTCATGCTGGTTTGTCTTACTTGGGCGTGAACAACAGGAACGGAGTAGGCTTTTCCACACAAGTAGAAACAAAGAGGCTGAGCGTGCTTTGGCCGCAGCCCTTCCACAGGCACTTACCTCCTGCACTGGAATCCCGTAATTTGCTCTCATTTTCCCTGTGCTGTTTCGAAGATCAGAGAAACCTTCAAGTGAGCTTAAACTTTAGTCTCAAAATCAAAGTCAGAACCTGGGAACAGGAGATGCATAGAAAGGCTTTGGCTTAAGCGATGGTCAATTATGGCCACATCCATTTATTTTGAACCGTCTCTCCTGCCTTAAAATATTGTTTAACCACTTTGAATGGTAAATTGGAATAGTTTATTTCCTAATCTGTGCTTTTCTAGTTTTTGTTCTGTGCTCGAGCAGCATTGAGATAAGCCCTGTGAGCGTTAATCTGTCTTCTCTAGAGAAGAACCAGGGATAGACAAAAGTCCAAGAATAAACTCATAAACAGCAACGTACCTTGGACTTTCTGTAACCTTCAGTCCAACGTAAGTAAATGAGTGCTCTGACAGAAGAGACTCCCTTATTTCACTGAACTGAAAACAAAAGCCTCCAATAATATGGCTGTTTAAAAAAACAAAAACCCCTACAAGAATGCTTTATAGCTTGGTATTTATGTAAAACATTCTTGGCAAAGTTAAACGTAATACATTAGTACAAACCTGAATATTATTCACAATGATACAATGAATTCCATCAATCAGATCTCATGAGCTGTATCAGGGGGATCATCTCCCCTTTTCTCGTTAGAGATGCCACTGTCACATTTCAGAACTGAAAAATAAGTCTTGATTCTTAGCTTGCTGGCTTTTCACATGAAGGCTGCCTTTGGCTCATGGTGAGACTGTAGATTGTGCTCCCATAGCGCCCAGAGCTACCCTGATTCAAACCTTTTCTTTCTGTTATTGTAGGTATCCTAAAAGCAGCATAGAAAAGGAGTAGTGGATATACAGAAGGTGCAAAGGAATGTTATGCTCACTACTGTCATAATGATTAGAGGCAGCGTGCAGCCAGTGAACAGTACTGTGTGGCTTGGTTGAAGGGCATGTCTTAAGACAGTAACCAAAACGGAGTTGCAAGATAGCAGTGGTAATGTCCAAGTTACACAGAGAACATACGGTTATTGCTGCCCCATCCTTATTTTTACTTTCATTAGCAAAAGGAGAAGTGGTAACACTTTGTTTAGGCAAAACAAATGCAGCAATGGCATGTCCAGCGAGGCCCCTAGGAAACAAAGCAGATTAATGCAGAACACTAAAAAAATAACACTGACAGTCCAAATCGTCAAGTATCCAAAATACTGTATACAGGAAAAGTTAAGACAACTCAATTCATACTGGAAATACAAGAACACTAAATTATGCTACATTAAAAAAAATTCTTAAACCACAGCACAGTTCTAGTGTTGCATCCACATCTTGCAGTCTTATATTACCCAATGCTGTTCAACACTATCAACATGTGTATTTCTGGGAAACACATGTTTCCAATTATTCTCTCTAAAGCCAAGAGAGCTAGATTTGTTTGGTTTTTTTTTTCTTTTCTTTTTTCTTTTACCATCTAGAGAAAAGTTGCAATTGACACTACAAAAGTGCTTTTGTATTGAGCTTTTGCTTTCCCAACTTGAGAGACAGTTGCCTTGGCTATGCAGTTTAAACCTGTAAAGTTGCCATAGCTGTGACACTGTGTTAGTGCTTTAGGGAACTTGCAGAGGGGTAGCAAACATTGAAGTCACTCTGTCACCTTGTTGGAACTGAATCCAAAAGCCATCCCTCGATATTTCTTGCAACAACAAAAACAAAGTGTTGGTCACTGGCAAGAAAACTAAGTTTTATATATAAAAAGTTGATAGCTCCTGCCATAAATTTACAAAAACTATCCCTGAGTGACTCTGTTCTGTGTCTGGTAAGACCTCTTGTGACAAGGAAATTGCTGAAGCTATCTTAAGAGGAAAGAGATGCCGTTCCACCTGCAGTTTTTTATTATACTTCGCAATAATACTGATATGCTCTGACAGTGCCATACTATAGCAACGTTTGAGCTCCCCTCTGTAGCTTAAAAAGTAAAAAAATAGCTACCTTACTTAAACACTGCTGGCATCACGTATTTACACTTTAAATAGAAATGTTACCTTTTCTGAAGTAATCAAAATATATCTTTGCAAAAAATTTAGAATGTGGGATTTTACAAAATAAATGGAGAAGGTAAAAAAGCTTGAAGATATCTCAGTACCTTTTATGGCAATCTTAGCCCATGAAAGTATTTGGCTTTAATTTTCCTGAAAGGGATGTCTTAGCACTAGGTTCTCTGCCTCCGCTATAAGCCTCTTTAAAACACCAAAAGACGCAAGAGGCAAGCCTGCTTTGTGCAGATTAGAATGAGAGGTTACCTGCGTGCAATGAGTTTTCTATAAAGCAGTGAACAGGAGCAATCCTTCTGGCCTGATGCTGCCTGTGTTTCATGTTAAATGGAGTAACAAGAATTCAGTAAGTTTACAAAAGGGCTGAGAACATTAGTTGCTTTTACTGTATTGGTATCTGTCACTGTAGGCTATTCAGATACCCCGTTCTGCACCTGAGCAGTCAGAGTCAAAAGCGCAAGACAATCACAAATGTGTAAAAGTCACCAGCCAGGCCTAGGCAACAAGCTGCTGAGGGGAAGACTCCCCCTTGCACGGATAAATCTTATTCTTTGAAGTCCATCTATTGCCGTATCAGCACCTTTTTTTGTCTACTAGTAGTATGTACTAGTAATGTCTACTACACGTTTACCTAACGCTGTTCCCCTGGTTGGTTTGCACATTGTGGCTGTGTCCCTGCAGCACAAATAGAAGGCAATTCCACAAGCTTCCACAGCCCAGTCTCTTGGGAAGTATTAAAACGCTTCCTTAGTCCAAGGACAGGTTTAGGTGATCCTGTTGGTATCTCCGGAGGCAGGGGAGACGCAAGTTGGGCAGTGAGGAGTTACTTTAAACTTTGGCAAAGGAAAAAAAAGATATACAGATAGCTAGCTATCAAGTTCTTGTGTGTTCCAAACTCTTCCAAGCGCACTTAATTCATCTTTTGCTCTCGCTTTGAGTTCCTGGAGGAGGTATTTTCACACTTGCTGTCGCTGGTTTGCAATATTCTTTTGGCGTCTTATATGACAAATGAAGACTTGTGTCTGAAGTCACCCTGCAACAAAACAGTTCTGGATGTAGGAAGGATCTAGCGGCCTTCCAGGCAACTCTTTGTTGCTGCTGCCCCCAATTGCAACACGCCCGTGAAAGGTAGATCCAATCTGTATAACCTCAAGCATTCTGGCTAGGTAGCATCCCCTTCCAGCTGGTGAGGAGAGGGAGACACCAGTCATACCGGCCGGGTGCTCCTTCTACTGTCCTCCTCACTTACCAAGGCATGGCAGGGGACTTTCTCGTTCCCTCTTCAGTATCTCTGCTACTAGGGAGAGGCTTTTTCTGATCTTAAGCTTAGTGATCTATTCAAATCCCAAAATGCAAATTCTCTTGTAAAAGCATCATGGCCTGCCCACTTAATCCAATGAAACTCATCCTAAGGGGGTCAAGCCATAAGATAACTGAGACAGAGCAGAGCTGCATTTGATCGCTCTTGGCATCAGTCACTTAAGGCAACTTAAACTGTTCATCATTTCGAAGGAAATGACTCAGCCTTCACCCTTCTGTTTTCTCTCTGTTCTACATCCTTGCTTCTGAGTGGTGCCCACTCTAAGAAAGTCTGTAGGCCCTAAAAAAGCTAGTAGTCCTCTGCCCACCCTCTTCCTCTCCTAAACAGAGAGATGTTAAATGCAAATCATTTGTTACCTCATCATCTGTCCGGATATAGTTAACGCCATCAGGTTTTGCTGGAGTCTTGTAGCTGAAATAAAGGAAAAGATCTCATTTCTGGGACAAGAAGACTGCAGGCTTTGGGAGGGGAGGTGCTGAGAAAGAGGAAAATGAGGAAGAACAGCCGAATGAAAAGAAAGCAGGGAGAAACGCAACTCATTGCTCAAACGATAGCTCTGCTTATTCCATCATGCATCGCGACTACGATTTTTTCTAAATTCCCCTTTAGTACAGGGTAAAAAAATTGCTGTATGTTTCCACAAGACTAACTCTGCAAAGAGATTAACTGATTCTTTTCTGGGCTCTCCTGCTCTGGTCCCTGTGCACTACCTTTCTGTGCGCCTCCTGCATTGTTTCCTGTGGCAATTATAAAGCTCATTTTAAACCTTCACTGCCAGATGCCTTCAGCATTTTCCTTAGTTATAAGGAAGTGCCACTTGTTTGCAATCCCATATGAATTTGGAATTTATATACGACTGTCAAGTCCAGTGTATGCCAACCCTCAGCTGCATTTAAATAGGATATTTGGAGCTTTTTCTGAAAAACAAACCAAACCAAACAAAAAAAAAGACAGGACTTCTGCTGAAAAGCAACATTTAACATGGCACAGATCTATCCGGTGAGAATCTTGGGTTTACATATATTATCTCTTCTACAGATTCTGTAAGGACATCAAAGCTTGTGCCTGATGCTAATGCTGTTAACGTTTTAATGTGCATTCTAAAATGGTTGTTTTTAATCCCAAATTTAGGTTCTCACTAGTGAGATTTCCTGTAGAGAGCCTACTCTTCTGCATATATTTTCTATGCACGTCCTGATGCTTTAAACTAATTGCGCAGTGAGCTCTGTTCATTAAATTGTAGACCTCATTATACCAACAGCACATAACCTATTGGACAAATACCTGTAGGCATTTAATTGTGCTGGTTCCCCCTTCCCGTGCAAAGTACGAGGACATTAGAGCACAGCTATCACTCCTCTGTCTGGTCTTGGTAGCAAGCACAAGAGGAGCCATACCAAAATTCTCCCTTAGGCAAATAAACCTTCACCATGGTGCAGGGCTTACAGCAGGGGATTGGATACTTCCAAGAACTGGGTTGGCCTGTAGTCTTTGGTAAGGAACTAGGAAGAAATACGTCCAACTCAGGCACTGAAACGCGTTTCAGCCACCAATTTCTGGTGTCCTTCACACTACTTCATGCTAGCTGTGGGCGCAGGGACTTGTATAGGAACACTTTGGATCCCAGCTTACCTTTCCCCACTCTCTTTGCTGTTTGCAAAGTAACCCCTTCTGTAGGCGCAGCAGATACCAAGAGTGATGAGCACCAGAACTGCTATGACCACCAGGACTCCACCGATTATCCCACCAATATTGAGGTCATCTGGCAAAGAGAGAAGCTCTCATTCAGTATTTCTTTAAGGCAGTAGCAATAGTCTAGCTTTACATACACTGGAATGACATATCCTGAATATTTTAAGCAAACCCCAATAATTCATAGGGAACTAGTGAGTCCCTGACTCCAAGAATAAAACTGTGCAGGAACCTGAACAGTGTTTTAATGGTTCCCTGAATTTATAGATTTTTTGTCTTCCTGTGTTGGGGGCTCTGAGAAAGCAGGAAAGACTTAATGCTCTAGGATGTCCCCCTTCTTTCCCTATGGTGATGACAATTTATTTATGCTGATATATTAATAAACATTGGTGAAAAGTACGTGGAGCCACTCACAGACTTCCATCTCCTGCTCCTCACACTTGGCAAAGCCAGCATCGTTTGTTGCTATGCAGGAGTAACGGCCTGTGTCGCCTTTGTGCACGGCATGGAAAACCTGGTGAGGGGAAAAGGCAGGGGAGCAGGACGTGAGAGACAGAAGGCACCGTCAGGGAGGGCATAAGGATGTACAAGGAACCCTCCATCGCCCAGGCTTCACAGTGGGCTGTGAGACACCTTCCTTCCCTCTTTCTAAAAAGGCATGTGGTATCGGCAGTGATCAAAACCATCTTCTTCCATCATTAATCTTCCCTTTCTCACGTCATTCAGATCCTAGAACACCTAACCTTCTTCAAATTATACCTTCCTGGAAAGCCATGCAATGACTTTTTTCTTTTACAAGTGACCTTAAAAATAACCTGTGCAGCAAAATACATCTCCGATATGTCTGTAAGGGCATTACCAGAGTGCCTGTGGTGGGGTTCAAGGTGTAGGAGGAATTCTGGAATTTGGCATTTGATTTCGTGTCTGGTGATAAAGGTTCACTGTTGCGGTACCAGCTGTAAGTGGACTTTGGGTAACCTTCGTTCTCATGGCAGTGAAGAGAGGCTGTCTTCCCAACAGGTACAGCTTTAGGCACAGTGCATCTAGGAGTCATAGGTTTCACTGTGGGAAAGACACAAACCACGTGAACGGCACTGCTCAGTAGAACTAAATAATTTCTGACATACTTTCTAAGATGGCTGTGCTACAAAGGCATCGAAACTTTCCGCTGTTTCCAGCTGGTTTTAAACAACAAATTCCAGAGTCTGTTGAGTGCCACTGTTTCAACTCTGGGAAGACTCACAGGCTCTTCTGTTAGCTAGCAGTGCTTGCAGAGGTATCTGGATTTAAAGTAATACCTTGGACTGTAAGCTGGATATTAATCTCATCTATGGTTTTAGTATCAGAAGGTGCTGCCACTTCGCAGCGGTATGTGGCAGTGTCCATCCGGGTGGTGTTTTTAATCACCAGCGATGTCCGGCTCAGAATTTCTGCACGAGTTGCAAAGTCTCCTGAATCGGAGGAAAAAGAGAGAAAAATTTCAGGGTAGTCACACAGACTAACTTTAGGTATCTGAATTAAGTGGTTGATCTTGGACTCTTTCTGGGGTCAAGAGACCCACCTAAAAGGAACTTGACGCTTGAAAGGTAAAAGCCTTCCTTTCGCTAGTGACCACAAAGGAAACCCATGCTGCTAACCATCTAAGAGGACGAAATGGAAAGCACCACCCCAAATCTCAAAAACTGGCAAAAAATGGACTTCCAAGATAGCCTCAGGTCTTGTCTCCTTTGAAAGATTCATTTGGATGTGGCTGTTGATCTCATCGAAAGCGTTGGAGTAATTTCAGATGGAGTTAAGCACTACTGGCAGTCCTGTGTTTCAGATTCACTGTCAAGCCAGAGTCTGCTTCTAATCACAGGCTCCCAGGATGCTGCAAAGCACTGTGCTACCTCAGCAGTAAGAGCTGACAGCTCAGCTCAAGACACAGATCCTTTCTGAAGTGCAGGTGGAGCCCTCAGGTGTCATATGGAAAGACAGGAGGGGTCAGTGTCTGGTCCTGAGAGCTCAGACACCCAGTGACCATGCAAGGACCAAGAGGTTCTGGAGAAGGGAAGCTGTAGCATTTGCTTTCCTGCCCAAGAAGTATCTCCTACCTAGGATCTCACTCCAGCTCTTTGTGGCTCCCTACTGCGAACTGTCAATAATGAGGGCAGAGAGCAAAGAACATCCTGCTCTCTCTCCATCTTGTACTTCAACTGCTGAACTCTAGTTCCAGAAGAAAGCAGCAAGACAGCCAGAAGTCCTGCCTTTTACAGACGTGTTTGTTCTCAGCTGTATTGTTTCTGAGGCTGTTTTGGAAGTTTAAGAACAATGAATCTTCATACCCTGCATTTTATTGTCAAAAAATACATAAGAGGTTTCGCCATCTCGGATTTTCTTCCACTCGATTCTGGGATCTGGTGTTATGGTGGATTTAATGATGCAGGACAGCTCAACACCTAGCAGGAGAAATAAAGGAAATACAGATTAATAGGAAGCAGCTGTATTTTTGCTCTGCTTTAAGCAGTCTTGTGCAGTGTTTTATTAGGAGATGCTGCCCGCAAAGCAAAGCCTTCTCTTTCATCTGCCTCACAAACAGAAACACTGCTGGATTCCAGAAGCTATTGGGGAAGATGGATTTTGGCCAGCAAAAATAACAGTCGAACAGATATCAGCTATGGAGAGAAATGAACACACTGTTCTCTACAGGCTCTAACTTATGCCAAACAAGACCTTATGACAGGGTGAGTCCCCAGCACTGTCTTGCTGCTAATCAGAGCCCACAATGTGAGTCAGGGATGCAGAATCTCCCTGGGTGGTGTCTGGTAATGTACTGAGGACCACGATGCCCGAGGATAAATTCAGCAAATCCACTCCCCTTTGAAGTAGGCATCGTCATCTCCATCTCCTCTACAGAAGAGGGCATTGCAGCAGGGTTGAGAAGTGGCTTACCCGGTATCGCACTGCACGTCTGTAGAGGGCCAAGATAAAACAGAAATCTCCCGACCCCCTTTTCAGTATCTTAATTGCAAGGTGACCGCCCTTCCTCCTTTTGGGATCCAGTTCAAAAAAGCACTTAGGCAGACACTTTGCAATGCCAATGGCTTGCAGGGGACTTCAATAAACCATTTCAGTCAAGTGCTTTGCTAAACAGGGAGCAATACAGACACATTCTTAAGCACTTTTCCGAATCTCAGGCTCTCGGTAGTCCTGCCTCCCCCAAGAAACCAGATACCATGAGTAACAAACAAAATTTTTCTCAATTGTTTGGACTGATGCAAATCCCCAGGCAGAGGGCAGTGCAGCCGTCATGTCAACCAGCCAGCGGTCCCCCGCAGCACTCACTCTGGAATTCCTGCACCACGGGCTTGGTGTTGCTGGATGTCAGTTCCACAGCCAAGAGTCTGCAGCCTGGAAAAACAAACAGAAGGTAATAAGAAATAGCACAGCTCATAAGTCACCCAGCTAGAAACACACTGCCTGCTGAGAAATCTTCTCGGCCAGCTACAAGGACTAACTTCCCTAGATAAAACCTATTCCTAGCTACTAACGCCAGTGCAGGAGGCCTAAGTTTATTTAGGAGTTGTGGTGTAAACACAGGAAAATGTAATTGTTAGAAGTAGCAATTAAAGAGGAGGATTAACATAATGGCACAAAAATAGTGCCAGCACAAGCCATTTCCTTGTGCCTTATGCTTATTTAGATGGTAAAGGAACTCTTACTCTGATAATGCAAGAGTGAAAGCATTACTTTGCAAATTAATTTGATGAACAGGAAGGGGCAGGAAGCAGACCAACCTCAAGAGTTCCGGTCAGTTCCTAGAAGATGAAATGTGCCAGGCCTCTAACATATGCCAATTACACCTTCAAGTATTTTAAGACTCAGCGTGGTAACGTAAAATGTGAGGTAGTAAATCATGAAAGGACTACGATTCAGGAGAAAACAGAGGAGTTCAGCCCTTTGGGCAGAGTCCCAGCCAGGCTGACCCTGGGACAAAAATTCAATCACACAACGCTGCCAGGTATCCTTATACCACAAGCTACTTCCCTTTACATCCTTGCTCTGAGGACCAAAATATTTCCAATTAATACAGCCATTTTCCCTCTTTCGCCTATTATTTTATTTTGAAAAATCTGCCTCCCCTGTCTTTTCTGCTGTGCCTCTCATCGGAACAGGTACCAACAACATGCATACGCTACTGGATACCCCCACTCGCCAACAACTCTCTTGAGGGAGAAGGAAACAAGCTGGCAGTTTCCAGCATGGCGCAGTAGGAAGAAAGCAAACCAGACAGCAGAGGCAAGCCGTGCCTTCATCATAGAGGATATTTTGGAACTGGGTATTTTGGTTGTTGCAAAGCCCATCACCTCTCAGTCAGACTATGGTATTCACAAAACACAGGCTGCTCCAAAGCCCTGTCTTACAGGAGGAGGATACATACTATAATCGGTGCCAAATAATCAGCTACAGGGATACACCATGGCCCCGTATGCAACTTTGCTGTTACAAATCCAATCAGAAGTTTGTTGACATCTAAGGGAGGATGCCCGCTGACTTCACTGGGCATTCAATCAAACAGCAAGTTAAAGATGATGGAAACCAGTGCCTCAGTGACATGAGAAGAGATGTATCTAAAGGTTAAGACTGTCATACTCAGAGCAAAAAAGTCGTAACAAACCTGAAGAGAAAGCAGAAAAGGCAGCTGAAGGGAGATGTGGAGAAAGAAAGGATGTTCAGCATCATGACAGACAGTTGGGAATTCCTGTGTGCTGGCCTTCAGGGTGGAAAACTTTTGGACGGACAGAATCTGACAATGCAGGGGCAAAATTCCTCTGGTGGTGTGGATCAGACAGCGTTAACAGAGCAAGGCAGCAGTCTGAGAAATACCCAAGAGCTGCGAAGTCACTCCCACTGAAAGCTCAAGGGTCTGGAACACCTAAAATCCTTTCAGCATTTTTTAAATGTTCCCTGCTGATTCTTGTCCCTCATTGTTAAATGCTGACACTTTCCTTGGTGCCTTGGCTCTCAGTGCTTATACCCCAAAGACCACAGGGGAGAGGTGGAGTTTGGCACGGTTCAGAAGCTGCCTTTGTACACAAAAATAACTGTTATTCACATAAAAGCCACCGGCTAATGCGAACTAATAGTTGGCCCAGCCAAAACTGCTCTTAGCAGGACCTATCCACCCTTCCCCCACCTGCACTTCAGACATTCACGCAGCATTTGGGAGAAATCCAATATTGAACTAAGATGACAGTGCTCTGGACTATAACGTAGCTATTTGGGAGAAGACTTCTGTATCAGAGCTGAAAGGAGTCACAGGGCTGTGCAGTGAGCACTTTGCTTTCAGTCCGCTTGTGCTTTACTTCGGAGAGCCAGGAGAATGCCATTCCCAGAGCTGGCTCCCAGCAGGCTGAAGCAGGTGCTCTGGTCTGGGTTGGTTTCAGTCAGGATGTGGTCTAAGCAACCACGAGTGATTTGTTCAAGTCTGCAATGAAAGAGAGTCCGTTTTCATCAGGCCTGGTGCTTCCAGACTTACTCCTTGAAGAAAAGCAATTGCGCCACAAGACGCTGACATGTTCGTTTCCCTCTGTTCATCCTTTGATCCTCTCAGGTGTTCTGTCTGGGGTTGTGATCCTTGCTTTGCTCCCTCATGAGCATAAACAGATTTCACTCATCCCAGCAAAACCCCAGAGCATTAGAAGCAGCTAGTCACCACAAGACAACAAAACAATCTTGGGAAAATCCTTTTGAAATCTTTGGACGGGTTTTCAACAATAGCGTAGGGCACTTCTTACCAATGAGGCATTTGATTGCTTCTGCTGTGCGATTCCTGCTTCTGGAACCAAGAGAGCTTTTCTTGAGGACCCAGGCTTGAGCACTCAGCTTAACTGTGGAGATCCCGGCTGGCCTTCTGCTTGGGACAGGTGGCTCCGTAATGTGTGCTTGGCTCAGGTTTCAAAAAGGGGGAAATTGGAGGTTCTGCCTTCTTCACAGACAGCACCCTCCTTCATCAGGGAACTGCATTACACTTCTACAAATGATAGCTTTCTTCCAAGACCTGAAGTAGCAGATGACTACAGAGAGTTGCACTGCACCTGAAGAGCTGCAGAAGGCAGCTTGCACAGCGTCTATCTGGTCTGTACTATCCTAAAAATCTCCATTTTGAAAAACTAGAGAAAGATGAGGAGGGAAAGGGTTCCTCGTTCCTTAAAGGAAACTTGATGTACCAGTTTGGTCTTTGTTATACGTTCTTGCTTACACAGGATCTTTTCTCGGAAAAATTGTGTCCCATCAAGCAGATAGCGTGGTGACAGTCCTACTGAAGTACATCTACTGTAGCTACAATTCAAGTTCTGTTGAAGCTGGAGATAGTAATACCACACTGTCGTGTTACTCTGAAGGAGTTATGACTCTAGAAGTACTCACTCTAAGACAGTGGGACTCCATCAGACTCCGGCCCCATCTCATTTCTCGGAAATTGTTCACAGCAGGCTTCTTCCCACCCACTAAACACGAGAGATTTAGGCCTATCCCTCAGGCACAAAGCAGGATGTCAACAAATTTTAGACAGAAGCTGGGTCCTTGGAGACTGTGTGAGAGGTTCTGACATTATTACATGGATTGACCGTGGGCAGAGATCAATGTGGCTGCTTAAATCACTGCTAAGACAGATTTATTCTTCTGTGTGTGGCAGAAGAATACTGCAAGCAGCATGTTCTAAGTTACAAGAAAGCTACAACTATGCAGGGAGCAAACCAACCCAAAAACCTCAAGTGACCATACAGACTGTAGAGCAGGAACAGAACACCTTTCCAGCTCTCCTTAGCGTTACTTTGGGGTGTCCTTTGTTCTCCAGACTCCCTGGGGCTGGAGGAATCTGCACCAAGCCAGTGCTTCCCAGCTGTTAGCACTCTCCTGTTCAAGGAGCTGGGGCATCTGTGCCATGTCACATTTCCCTGCTGTTGGCAAGTGTTGTCTCTTTGGTGACCACACGCTTACGGGTCGCTTTGTTTTGCGTGTTAAATCATCGTTAGTGGCAACTGCCACCTTTTAAAAAGAGTATTCCAAAGATGTTCCTTTAGGCTTCTTCCAGCCCAGTGCAAATAAGCAGGAAAGGGTTTGCGTTATGTAAATCTCCCTTTAAAGGCCTCAGCACCCAGGATTTGGAGAACAGCCGGGCATAGACATGCATTCCTCTCCAGAGCAGTATGCATGCCACAACAGACGCACCTACCAGATCTGTATGTGCTACATCTCCGAATACCTACCAGATCTGTATGTGCTACAGACTCAGCCAGACATATGGTTGAATCCCAAATGCCATCAGTTCTCCAAAATAGAATCCAGGACAAGGCAGTGAAGCCTATAGCATATTCTTATGGCACCTCTTTCAGCTAAAGAGATCCAGCCCATGCTTGTTACTGTGACTCATGTTATCTGAATCATTTTAAAATGCTACACTGAAACTATAGTTTCAAAAAACCCCTAGCAGCTTTATAGACAACTATACTGCATTAAATCTCCTCTCTCTGTACCAGGTTTAAAGCAAAATGTGACCTTCCATCTCCTTCCGCCCCAGTCTCTTCTCTGTTTAAAAACTCTAGGCAGAAATGTGAAGAGGAGGTGAAATATTGCTGAGGTATTACAGGCAAGGTAAAAAGGATGACCAGGAAACAGTTCAAGTAAGTTGCTGCCAACAGTCTATGCTGCAGTATTGCTCCATGCTGCTTTGCCGATATTGCAGCTATCTGATACGGTAATTTTAGTTAATGCACTGTCAGGCACAAGCAGTACGAAAACATGCAGCTGTATTTAAACACCTGCCCACTAAAGCAACAAAAATATGCCTTGCTTGAGGTGTCTATCATCACTAAGCCATTGCTTGATTTGCAATTCAAAGTGCATCTAAGCCATGTGGGAATGCTGCTATAAACCACACGCCTTGTTAAGCATCTTTGCTTGCTGGATGGTTACTCTGTGTAGCAGGAGTGCTGCTGAGTGAGAGTGAGTGATATATTGTTAGGTGTTAGAAACATGTTAGCTGAACCCTCTGCATGTCAGCATGTTTATGACTGCTAGTTTGGAGATGCCCCCAGAGCATCCATCCTCAATACTGTGAGCTGCAGTGAAAGAAAGGGTGACAAGGACAGTACAGCACAGATGATCAAAGCAGCAGGCAGGAGACGAGCATTGCTGTTAAGGGCAGCCCAGCTGACCCCAGGACTGTCCCTGCCTGCCTTAGAAGTGGTGTGTGTATGCAGGAGAGAGGAAGCTAACTGTTAAACGTGTGCGAAACCTCCAGAGGAAGAGCAGAGGAAGCCACGCAGTGCTGGACTGGATAAGACAAGGAAGAGGGAAGCCAGGTTTCTGCCCTCAGCTTATTTTGAGGAAATCACCATAAACGCTAGCTTTCAGAAACGTCTGACCATCCACACCTCAAAACATCCATCCTTTTGTCTCTCGGTGCTTCAAGCTCTTTATCCTCCCTCGTCTCTATCCCCTGTGCATCTCGTTGTGATTCCACAACCCAACTCGTGCCAGCGTAGATAAGGTGGTATGGGATAGGCAACACGGTATGGCATAGGAACGAGACACCAAAAAATGCATAACCCGCTCTGTTAGGTTTTGGGGGGGGGTTGCCCAACTGTCCTTTGGCTGGGGTTTTGGGAATAGCTTCGGGGACTTAAATGTACTTGTGATATATAGAGACTGGATTTATAAATGGTGCATCAGAGTTTTGTCATACCTGGTCTTCACTTTCAAACCTTGCCTCCAGTCCAAGGAGCTGGCTGTATGTTTGCTCTGGCATCCGAGCTGCAGGTTAAAAGCCCCTTTGAGCTAATACAAGGGAGGAGGCAGGTGGACCATGCTGGTCAAGTGACCAGAGCAAGCTGTGTGCCTTTCTTTTATTCCAGTTTTCCATGGCACGTCCCCGACATCAGCAAGCCAAAGCAAGCCAAGCCTGGTGGGCTGCCCTGCTAGAGAACAATGTAGATGTGCAGCGAGAGATTAGCGAACAAAAGCTTAGGAGTGTCTCCATTCAAATTAAGTAACAGATGGACCTGGTCTGTGTGGGAGCTGATAACGGTTATAAAAAGGCCATCACCAGACTGTGGCCAGCCCACCCTGGAAAAAACCCACTCACTCGTAAATCCTCTGTGCTGTTATAGCTGCTTGAGCTAGTAAGGCTTTATTTTTACCAGCTATCATGAAACAGCATGACTTATTTTAGATGCATGGCTTGTACTGCTCAGTGAAAAGGGTGCCAACTCTCCAAAGAGGCACCTACAAACAGAGGAGATGTGCCCGCCTGGGCAGGGAACGTGAAGCATAATTAACCTAGAGAAGGCAAATGCAACATTACAGAGCAGAGTTTGGCATTCCACGTGGTTCTGACTTTTGCTTTTCTCCTCTCTTAGGTAGCTAGCTGATGGCACTCGTTTCTTCTGAAATGCTGATAAGGGAGTCTCTGGTGGTCTCAGCGGGAGCAGGACCCCACAGGACAAAGTTGTGTGGAAGACCATTGAGTATTTGCGTTCACCTGAAGATGTAAGAATTCCAGATTTTGCTCTTAATTCACTCTCTTCCTGCTCACCACTAGACAAGGCAAGGAGACGCACGTCTGTGAACAAAGTACGTACAGTTCTGGAACAAAATCTTAACCTGTTTAAATCTCCTGATTTAAAATAGCACCTTAAAGACCCGACTGTACTTGCTGCAGAGAAGGCCCATTAGCATCCAGACCATGCACGCAGTCTTTTTTCCTCCTTTCCCCCCCTGCCCCGTTTTGGGCAGGAGGATTTACTGTTCTACCTTCTAATGAGACTGCAAAGCCATGGGTATACACACAGCCTACACACCCACACTCAGCAGCGAAACAGGTTGCTATCAAGGAAATAGGGAGCCCTCTTAAGACAAAAGCTTCTCTGTAAAGCAGCCTCCTTCCGCAGACAAACATTCCTCCTCTCTCCCATGCAGGGAGGGCAGCGTAGGTGTTGCCTGCTGAAGACCGCACACTGCTTTCTGGTGGTTTCCCAAAGTTTGGTTTCGTCACGTTGGGATGCAGCTGCAGACACGCTGCCTCAAATATCCATCTGACAAGGGCTTCTGGAGGTAAGAATTTCGCAATCTTTGGTTGCCGCTTTGCTCATGGCATTGCAGCATGTTTAGAGATGAGATATTAAGGGCCTGCATATCTGCACCTTCAGAAATGTGAGACAGCCTATTCTCAGATCAGATTTGCACGCCACCCACTTTGCAAATCCTTAGGTCTTTGCGAGGAGAAGGCATCATGAGCCATGCTCCAGAGCTGCCTGAACAGGAAGAGTTCAAGCTTACTCACAGTCTTAGCGTAAGTCTGAGCTCTTGGCTGGACATGTTTGAGCTTGGACCTCGTCCACTAGCAGGTTCTCATGCTCTGCTCTCCCTAAGGGAGCACAGATGGTTTAGGAGAGAGCCAGAGCTGAGCCAACGGCTGGCAACCTGGGGAGAAAGCTCCCAGGTTGAAGGGCCTAGCACGCTTACCCCATTTTACTGAAATAGCTTTTCACCCATCAGAACAGACACGGCTCGAGAGACCAAGAGCCGGCTCCACAAAGGTATCTAAATGCCGTTGACCTCAAGGGGAAGATGGGCATTTAATGCTTTGCAGATGTGGCTGGACGTGCCTTGCCCAACACCTTAATCTGCGCACGATCTGGTCCTAGCTCTCCTGTTTTCCCAAGCTCACACCCCGGTTTCTGGCTCTTCTCCTGGAAAGCACTGGATGTACGTGCAAGACGGGAAGGAAGCAATGCTTTGGGTGGATGACTAATACCTAATACTTAAAAGAGTTTAAGATGGAAGCAGCAAGGGCTAGAGAGTTCCCAGCATGTCAGATTGCCTCTCTTTCTGTAATATATTTCGGACCACCTTCAGCTCAAAGAAAAGATGGAAAGAGTTAGAATTTGCCCCTCAAAATCTGGGATGAAGGGTAATGGAGAGGGAACAGAAAGGTAACATGAATAGGAAAGCTGTGCATAGAAGGGGCTATTACCAGACCTTGCATTCCTGAATTGCTTCTCCCTTCCCAAGAAAGGAACATGAGGCTGAACTGAAAGCCTCATTTTCCTTGGGTAAGCAACGGGGAATAGGGTAAGAAACAGGGAACAAGCTTCTGCGTTGCATTAGATACCACTAACCAGGGAACTGAAGTCCTGCCCAGATCGTTTATTTTGCCTTGCTACTGTCCTCTGAGGTCAAGCCCCTTCCACAGATGCTTTGGGCTTGCAACGTTACGCTGACGCTCCAGGAGGAAAAAACTGGGGCAGGTGGCCTTTCTGTGTGGCTCTGAGGGAAGGCCATTAGGCAGGAGAGCTTCTAATTACGTCTGCACCAAGTCCTTGGCAAAAGCCAGAAGAGAAATAAGGCAACAAGGAAACAATTACAGATCACTTGGCTAGGAATATATCAAAACAGTCACATTGTACAGAGCGCTGTTCTCGCCATTTTCATTAACAAATGGACAGCATAATTACATCTCCAAACTGGTCTGGCTCACAGCCAATACGGACCATGAAAATCAGTGCATTCACAGAAAATGGGACACGAGAGGATCTCAGGAGGTCAGCTCATCCCCACCTCTGCTTTTGGGCATGAAAACCCAAAGAATACAACTGGCTGGACCTCTGGGTGTCTGCTGAGGTTCTCACATGCAGTGTTTCCCCATGATCGTTTTCATCTGTTAAAATGCTGCACATTTATCAGTTAAGCCTCATCCCTTCAAATTCAATGTCTCCTGCGATTCAGTAAGGATGTACAGTTCCAGTTCACTGGAGGAAAAAACTGAGGAATGGGAAGTCACAGGAAGAGTAAGGAACACACCACCTCAGCCAGCAGTGGATATACCATTCTGTGATCTGTTTACTGGATGAGAGTGCCTTAGAAAAAGCAAAAGCAAAGGCCAGGAACAAAAATGGTGAGCACTGAAGAGATGGGGGAATATTTGCACACGGCAGATTTGAAACCAACCCTTCCTGCCTATTCCCACTTGCCTTCCATTGTTTCCCTAGCCAGCCCCAGGAATTGCCACACAGGCACATCCTACGTTACTTCTCACTTCAGCAAGTCCCTTTCCTCCCAAAAGTGGCAGATGCTGATACCAAATTAGTGCAAAGTGGGAGGTAACCAGCAGATAACTGTGATAAGAGCCAGGGGCGATGGTCTTCCTCCTGTCCTCTCCCTTCCTCCCAGCAGGGCTCTCATCACAGCAGATGGATGCTAAGGGAAGTCTCCAGGGCAGAGTCAAGTCAGTGAGACATGGCAGGGATCTAGGGCCAGGATCAGGGAGACAGAATGAACTGTAACGGGAAAAGGGGCGAGTTCCTTTATTTTTGTCTTGTGTGGGAATTTGACTCAAGGATTGCTGAGAATCCCACGAGCCAAAGTGACATTTTCCAGGCTGAGCGCCAGCCAAGGCACAGACTTGATCTCAGCAGGTATTTGACTTCGACGGGAGCTAGGATGCTCGGTACCTGCCTGACCCTGGCTTTTGATGAGGACATATATATCAAAAGCTGCCTGAAATGCAAAGACAGGAAATAAGCGGATATGCTATCAGCACCAGGCTTTGCAATACTCTTTAGCGTCTGGCTGTGTCCCAACCATCAATACAGAGACTCGCAGGGTTTTAGCCTATAATCCTCTATTCCTCTGTCTGTGACTCTAATCTCTTGATCCTCCGTTCTCCTCCAGCCTATAGCTTGACCAACAAAACACAGATCTGAGGTTCTGCTTATCAGAGACCAACCATGTCATCTTCCTGTGGAAAATGGGAGTTGGGAAGACAGTAGTAGTCATCAGAGCCAAGAGCTGAGAGTAGGCTAGAGAAGGGAACAGGAGAGGGCGTGAGCAAGCACACAGAGAAATCATTTATGACAAGGCTGAAAACAGCTCTCTTTTTAAGAACATTTTTTCCGATTTTACAGTATCATTTTTGTCTTTGTTGTGTGCATAATTCTAGCCTCGGGTATAAAACACAATTGTCTAGCTAATGCGTTGCACAAAACATGTACAAATGAACGCTGCAAGAGACTGACTGCAGGCGCCAAGGGAACATTCACATCTGCCTATGAGCGTGCGACCAAGAGCCTGTGAAACTACTGCCGTCATTCCACGCTGGAGAGGTGGGGCCGTCTTCTGTAAGGCGGCTTTGAAGCTTCACAGTGAATCTGTCAGAACAAAGGATGCTGATCTACAATCAGTAGAAAGCTGCTCCAGCCATGTGCAGGCCTGAAGACATGTGAGTTGAGGGAATATCATTCGTAGGGGCAGCCCCGAACCATGCGAACAGATCTGAAAAGACTTACCTTGTTAACATCAGCCTCAGCATAGGCTGCAAACCTGCAGAGGGAGTTGCGCTGCAGGGTTCAACAGAGATTATTTTCTTAGGAAATGCATCGGGAATTAGAGGGAGCCCAGATGAAGTCACGCGCAGATAAAGATGGAAAGCTTGACACACAGCACTATTAGGAAGATGCTAGCACAAATGAGCAGGGGAGGAGTGAGGAAAGTAATGCTGTATCAGAGCAAAGAGTGAGGACAAAAGCCATTCTGGCTTGTCCCAACCTGGACTCCTGACGAAGGCAAGCTTGTTTAGCAGAGCAGAAACGAGCCTTGGCACGGAGGGGTTAAAAGATTACTTGTCCCGGGGGAGCTGAATTAGCCACATATCTGGGAACTAACTTCTCCAGACCCTGACTTGTTTTGCTCCTTAAACATCTCCTGCTGCTATTTTTAGCAGAGAATTTTCTCAGCTGAATGCTCCCAGTTGAGTCCTGGTCAGAGGCCCTTCTCCCAGAGAGACAGAGGCCCAGCAGCGTGTGCTGGTCCCCAGTTCAGCTCAGCTCTGTTCCACTGTCCTGCCGGCTTTGGGGTTTACGTGTCGCACTGCCAGGTCCCTCCCGAGGCACGGGGGACGATCCCCCCGCCAGCCTGGTGCAGGCACATTAAATGCTCTGACAGACCCTAAAAGCCAGGGGAGGCTGCAATCTGGTCTGCAATTTCAGAAGCAAGAGGGTGGACTGGACTCGATAACCGCCCGCAGGCTTTTTAGGAGTCTGGATGGCAAAAAAGGTGGGAAGGAGATAGAAATGATTAGGCTGACATTAATAACAGGATCTGCTTCTCAGCACTAAAATCTATCTGGATTCATTCCAGTTCCTCCAAGGGAAACCGTGGAAGCCTTTATTGTTCATAAAAGTCACAACTAAAATCGGACTGGATAAAGCTTAAGGAAATAACCTCTCAGAAGACAACCCTGCCTTGGCTGCTGGAAACCAATGAGGTAACTCCCTTCCTCTTCTCTGGTTTTCTTGGGGCCCTGATTCCTCCTTAGCCAAAATGCTAACCTGTCCATCCGTCCATCGCTCCCTTCCCCTGGCTCCTCGCTGCTCAGCCTCCAGCCCAGAGCAAACTACCTGCCTGCTGTCTGCCTATGTGCAATTAGCAACGTGCCAGCGAACGTCTGGGGCGGTTCACAGGGAAGCAATGCTCGTAACTTCTTTTATCTACGGGTTGATTTAATACCTGCCTGCCAGAGATGAGCCTGTAAATCAAAAGGCCGGATCAGGGCACGTGGATGGATAAATTGAGTCAAACGGGAACGAACCCCTGGCTTGTCTGTGCTAAGCTGGGGGACCGGGGAGGATCAAGTGCTCTGGATGCTGTGAACGAAGCACGGGTGAGGCTGCAGTCCAGCGCCGGAGAGCAGCAGCGGTCGGTTGGTTACAGCAGAGCCTCAGTCAAGAAGGTCCCTCTAACAATGGCCCCTTCTTGGTCAGTGTATCTGTTGCCTGTGTGTCTTGGAGTCACGTCAGTGAAGCAAACAGATTGGGAACATATTTGTACTCCCCACAGCAGTACAGAAGCCAACCCAGACGCAGAAGAGCAAGCTGGGCTCTTTTCTGCTCCTTGCCTCAGTGCCAAGTTTCCAGCTCTGCTTGAAACCTGTGGCCGAGCCCTGCTTTGGCAGGGGTGAAGGGAGAGGACAGGCAGGGTCAGGCAATACTCTACTTTCAGTGCATGCTTGCAGAAGTTGGCAGCTGGCTACAGGAGAACGGAGCCAGGCTGAACTCAGCTGCACACCTCTGAAGGCCCCCACGAGAGACCAAATCTGGCACTGTGTGGCTTTGCCCTTCTTCCCAGCTACGCTGAGACAAATGGGGCCGAGAACAGCAGTCACCTGGACAATCCACAGATGCTGCACAAGGACGAGAGCTACCTTCAGAAAGCTTCCCCAAGCCCAGCAGGAATCCCAGGAACCCAGGATTTCCCTCTTGACCTTCACGTATGCATTCCAACACATGGGCACTTAACCTTTGAGGCTCCTTTGAAAGTCCCAGCAACGGCGTTTTACGGATGAGTATGTTTCCCCTAACATCTGCCCCCTGTATCGGATGCTGCCAGAGCCGCTCTCTCTTCTGGCTCTGCTCCCAGCTGAAGGACAGACAATAGGCATTTGAATGCAGTCGCCACTTCCCCTCCCAAACAGCCTGGGGGAGATGGCATATCAGAGCCAAGACAGCATTGACAGCACAGCTTGCCAGCCAGCGACAAGTCTCTCTAGACCATGGCCTGCCTTTTCTTTCCCTCCCAGTGTAGCTGAACCACTGGCTACAGTTGTTACTGGGCATGCAGGCCAGCTCTGCTGGGCAAGTCCTGGCAGCGTCCAGCTAGCCAAACTGAGGAAGACTTTTCTCAGCACGCTGCCGCTGGAGCCAGCCCGTTCCCTCTCCGAATGCTGCCAAAATGGACCGATGTCCTCGATTCCTAACCCTGCTGACCAGAGCCCCGGCTGATGGACCTCTCCTGTATCTCTCTGCCATGCCAGCTCACCTGGAAACACACCGGCCACCTCTTGGACTGCCCCTTGCTCACTCTTAATAGCATCTAGCTGCAACTAACTGATCCAGGCAGCGCATGGGGCAACAGAGAGGAGCAGTTCCACCTGCAGGAGGTTTGACAAGGGTTCAGCGAGAGCCGGCTTGGATTCTCCTGAAGAACTATTGTTCCGTCTTTCTAGAAATAGCTCTGCTTCTCGCATCCTGGAGCCGTTCAGCCTGTTTGGCACTGTTTCTGCTGCTTCAGAGACAACAACAGAGAGTGAGAAAAACCTGTCTAGACACCATTTACCTTCCATGGACTCCCATTGCCACATCAAAGCACCACTTCAAAGAAACCTGCAAACTGGCCAAGTAATAATCCCCAGCTCTCCCGTACCTGCTCCAGCTAGAGGCAGTCAGACCCATCCCATCGTGCTTCGGAGTTCACCTTTAATCCGGGCCCTTCTGGCAACAGCAAGAGAGGTAGGATGAAAATTCTCATTACAGGAACATCAACAGAAGTTACCTGGCCTCAGGCCACTCAAGCGGGGGCTACGTCCTCTCTGCTCGGCATCCAGGAACAAGCAGAAATCTCACCTGCCTCCTATCAGCGATCTACAAACCTCCAGCTCCTTTCAAAAGCAGCCACACAAAGCTCTCCTCCCAGCAGTCCCGCTTGTCCCACCTGCTCAGGTGATCGATCCCTTGCCTTGCCAAAGCCACGCACGTGAATGCTGAGCAAGCTCTGCTACAACCCAGAGATCAAAGAATATCTTCCAGTGGCACCCAAGGCAACGGAGGTCACCGACAGCTACAAGCAGCCTGTCCACCGTGAGGCAGCAAGTCACTATCAGAGCAGGACAAAGTCACGGGAGCTCAGGTAAATGCTCAAGATACGCTGAAACCAAGGGAGCTGGCGAGGTTTTTAGGTCACTTGAGCGCAAGTTACTTGAAGTCACTGCTTTGGGGAAGCACCTGGCACTAACATCAAGCACTGACCCTATGCAGCCACCACAAGAGCAACATCTAGCTCATTATTTTAATAAGGGTCCTTTGAAATACCTTCTGTGTAAGAGACAGCTAAGAAAATCCAGTCTGGCTTTATTCTGTCTCCGGCAGAAACAGCCTTTATTTAGCAAACTGCTGCTAACAGCTCTGTCTCATTAGTCAGTGTTTAGGGAACCAGGCAGCAATTGTTCTGAAGTCTGGCATTGCAGAAAGAGCCTTGATAATGAGGTCTACAGAAGACAGATTCCTCCTGACAGGCCCACAATGACCTAGAAATCCTACTTAATTCCCTGTCAGCGAGAAGTGCTGAGTAACAGCGAGGTGCAGAGGCACCGGGGGCCGATTTGAGAGGGAGGCTGCAGCCTCTGTTCACACTTTGGGGTGGGATGCAAGAGCTCTAGGGTGGAAAAAGCCAGCACCGCTCAGCACCTCCCCAGATAAAGCAGAGGGGAGGCTCGCCAGGCAGATAGATGGGGGTTTGCTAGGGGAAGGTGTGTAGCCTCGTCTGTAAAAGGCTTGCCACCACATAGAGCATGCAGAGCGCTGAGAGCAGAAATCTCTGTTTAACGCAACAGTAGAGGCAGAAGGCGGCACTTGGAAACAGCCTGGCGCTAGCTAGGGCTCCTTCGAAGCAGCACCTGGATGCGGTCTTCTCACAGGCATCGTCTCCTCTGGATGATGCTTGCTTGCAAACTGTGCCAACACCCTGCCAAAGGCTCAGCGAGCCTCAAATAGCTCAACTTTTTACCTATGTTCCTAGGCCTAGAGCGCCTCGCCAACTTCACCTGTGCAGCTACCGCTGCTGCCAACAGAGACTGCGGTACGTACTACGGCGGAGGCAGCCTCTCTAGTCCACCACGGACGGAGTTGTGCAGGTCCTGCCTCCTCTCACGGGGATGTGGGATGAGCTTTCCGCTGCACCAGGCAGCGTGCGTGCCTCCGAGGTGTTGTTGAGCTTTTGACACATTCTGCCCCAACCGCTTTTCCCCGTTTCCTTGGAGGAAGAATGCAGCAGGCTGGCGCAGACGCGGTACTTTCAAGTGGTTTGTTTTCGACGAGCAGCGTGTGTACCATGGTTAGGAACCTCTGGGCTGGATGGCTCAGAGCCAGCCAGGCCAGAAGATGAGGTACTCAGCTGGAATGTGGGCTGGATACGGCTGACCTTGAAGACCACCCCCAGTAAAGACCCTTACAGCCATGTGCTTGCCACCTGTTTCAGCCAGCAGACGAGGGACTAAACCAGGAATTCTGGAACTGAATGCACAGTCTGTTCCAGAGTGGTCTGAAGACTCCCACCCACGTGAAGCTGTCGCCGATGTGTGCTCTCTTACAGACCCTCGCAGAGGAATGCATCTTTGCCCATCACGTGCAAGACTGCTGCTCCCATACTGCAAACGCAGCCCTGTTTAAAGTACAGCTCAAGCCCGCAAAGGACCGCTGTAAAAAAAGAAACGCGGAAATGAAATCACCAGCCGAAACAGTGTCTAGAGGCAGCTCAAGCCAAGTCCCTCGAATGTCAGCACCAGAAGGAGGGTTCTGAAATGGAGAACCTAGCTCACTCTGCACCGGCTCTGCTGGCACAGACAGAGGATCTGCCTCGGAGACATGAGGAAAAGACATATGCTGAGAAAGGAAGGACCAGCTTTATTTTACCAGCCTGTGTTCCCACCAGAGATGTGCTTTAAAGACTGCCTTGCAAAGTAGGAATTAAATCCAAAGGTGCCTATGCATCTTCCTTGCTGTCATCCCCTTATCAGTTATCTCCAGCCTGCTCTGAGCCAGAAGATGAAAGGATCGTAACACCACTTATCTTCCCACTTAAGAACATGCTTAACAGCTTGCTGTTAAAGAGGAGGACACTCAAGCCTCGGGAAGCAGCTGTAAATTCTGCAAATGGGTTCCCTCGCATTTCTTTAAAGGAGCTACTGCTTCTCAATGAGGGACACGGATAGGAAAAGGAAACCAGGGAGGGAGGAAAAGAGGGAAGGGAAGGAAGCCTTTGTAGCAAAGAAAGACTTTGCCTCGCATCCATGAAGCTGAGTGACAGATGTGAGACGTACGGCATGTGTGTCTCAGAAGTGACCGAGGATAAGCCAGGAATTGAAGAGCTCTGGGGAAATCTTTAAGCAGCCAGAATTATGACATGTTTGTCAGTAGACCACAAGAAGCTCCAAAAACACGCTCGCCTCGAGACTGTGCAGTGTTACAGCCCAGAAGGTTAGGGATCCCCTTACATGCTGCAGGCAGAACTGCTGCATGCGACCCAGCTCCGGCTCTAACAGTTGAGGCCGGGTCACTGCACGTCCTCTGGGTCTCTCCCACAGAGCCTGCTGCCTCATCTCGGAATTTGACCCTCGTCTCCCCTCTTTGTAGAGCTACTTCTTATCATGGTGAACCTGGGTCCAGCTTGCCTTTGTCATTTACCAGCCGAGTCAAACCGTCGGAACAGCCAAACAGGATCTGTTCCAAATATTTGCAGAAAGAGGAGGATCAAGGAGCCTCCAGCAGAACACCAGGAGCAAAGAGAACAATCACTATTGTTGACCAACAGCGGGCTGCCGGCGGGCGACGAGCACGCCTCGGCGCGATGTCGGGAAAAAGCCCCCGAGTCCTCCCATGCTCACAGAGCGCCGCGAGTGAACTGGGATCTCTGGCAAAGCCCCAGCGATCCAGCACTGCAGACTTATCAGCCCTGCTCGCAGCTCAGCTGTTGACTTGGAGAACTCAAGGCGCAGTTGGCAACTGGGAGGTGGGGGGGGAGGGACTGGAGTGCCTTAGAAGCTGCTGCCAGCCCAAACGCAGGCATCAAAGGGCTTATCCTGCCCTGTTGTGTGGGAGAGCATGTAGTGCCTGTGGATGAGGACAGCTGTGTGTCGGCCAGGCCCACCAGAGGATTTCTGATGGAAGAAGAGAGAAGTTAGTACCTGGTTTAACCTCCCCTCCAGCACGCACAAGGCAGCTTTGGCAAGCAGAGCTCCACGCTGCCCTGTTATTTATGGGATGTTGAAAACTGGCCAAAACGAAGGGAAAACACCAGATACGCGAGGACGCTTACCAACTCAAATAGCCAGTTCGCCTTGACCCATGAGACAGACTCAGGAGGCGATTACAAGGCACTCTGCCTTTCATCTCCAGATTGCCAGTTCAAAGGCAACTCCATCAGCACTAACCAAGCTGTAGCCATTATTAGCTATTTGTTCATGCACAAGAAACGAGATAAGCCGTTGCCTCCTTGCTCCCTGAGAAATCAGATTGGCCCCATCGATGTACACTACACGCAATCTCAGCGGAGTAGCAAAGACCAAAGTGGGAAACAAACCAGCACCGCCTCTGCTGTAGCAGCTCCTAGATCAACAAGGAGATCCATGGTGGTTGAAGCTAACTTGTTTCATGGCACGTGTATCCAGTCCTGTCAGCAAAGCACAGATTGTTCACGCTAATAGGGAGCTGCGTATTACTCCTTCTACCTTGGTTGTTGGTATCTAAACACCTCAACAAAACCAACCCGCTCTTCCAAGGACGGGAGGGTCCCACTGGCCGGGGAAGTCAGGGCTAGTCCAGAGGTACAAGTCACTGTTGCTCAGAGAGCTGGGACTTCCCTTTCTAAGGCATGTAACTGATGCACAGGACCTCGCTACTACAGAAGGGATGTTTTCCAGGCTCTAAAAAGAACTAACCCCAAACAACATGGTGGGTATAAAGAAATATTTATCTTTGGGCTTTTGCAGAGATCGATGCAGAAGAAAAAGATTAAAGCAAAGATTTAAGTGGGTATTAAAAATAGCGGTTGATAAGATCCTTTGAGGGGATAAAAGCTATTTGACAGAAGCAGCAAGAACGGCAGGACTTCGCAACACCTTCCCTGCCGTTAAGTGTGTAAGCTCTCGGAAATCATTCAAGAGAGTGTTAGCAGCCAGCACGCCTCAGGAGGAAGTCCATTAGCAGGCAGCAATCTCCTTAATGGACCCTCGGGGTATGCGGTAGATGCTGCCTTGCCTTTGGACACTCGGTTCTTTCCACTGCTGTGACTCAAGGGCTGCTCACGCAGCCATTATCATCCAATACTCTAAGGAATGCTCCTCATCTATATGGCAGCCTAGTAGCCCGATGAATTAGTCTTTTGGGTAGCTTTCATTGAGTGAGGACACAAATTGGGATACTGAGTTTTTTCTTTCTTTCTGAGAGCACCTAGCAAAGACAGACGCTGATCCGTGAACAGAAGCCATACATGCTACTGTAACGCAGGTAAAAGCAGTAACATCTATCAAGGCCTTTGTTTTCCAAGGATAACATCCTAGCAAAAAAAAAAACCCACCACCTCCATGGCTGACCTCGCCCTAAAAGATCAAGCAGAGCCTTGTACATTGACGTGCAGACAAAATCATGAAGTCCTCAGCTGTGTAACTGACTCCACTCAAGCAGGTCCAAGAGAGCACGCAGCCACCCCGGAGAGATGCGAAGTGGCAGGAACGTTTCTACTGGGAATGAAAAGCAGGAATGCTAGGCAGAGCACTCACTACTGGCTCTGTTAAAAGGTAAACTTGGTTTCTCAGAACAGCTCTCTTCCATAACATTGTTTGCCAGTCTTTTTCCTTATTGCTAATGAAGCAAAAATTCTAACTTACTTTGGATATGTAGAATATTATGGGCTCCTTCAGTAACCACTGAAGGACTTCGTGGTTATACATCTTGAGACATACCGGACAAGACTGTCAAAAATGGCAAGTGAATTAGGTATCTTAGGTGGGGGAGTGAGCAGGGAAGTCAGACACTTTCAATGGACCTGAATTTTAGAAGTATTACACTTCCACCCTCCAAAACGGAGTCTAAAACAGAGTGCCCCAATTTACAACCTACCTGTAAAATGCTGGCCACTTATATAAGGAATGCCCCAGAGTTTATTAAGGCAGGGATTTTCAGAAGAGGCCATGGGCGTTCGAAACGCAGCCTTGTAATGGGAACAAATCCCCTTAGATTTCAGTGGATTTCTCCAGCTCAGCAGAAAATCTTACCTAGGCCACCAAAATACATTTTTAATAGCGTGATTAAAAAATCTTTAAATACTGCTGAACATTGTCCGCTGCTACCTTTTAGCCGCATGCCAAAGATATACTAACTCCCTGGCACATCGCAGTTTTAAAGTTCAGTGTCTTCAAATAAGGCAGCTGGGCCCAAATGAATTAAGAGGACTCTTAAAAACCCACTGATCTTACATTTGTGTTGTAATAATCAGGTACGTTGATGGGAATAGGTTAGAGTGTGTTCTGCCTTTAACTCTGAAATCCCTGGGATTTGTGATTAAAAAAAAAAAAAAAAAGAAAACCTCAAGCATTAACTGAACACAATTTAATTTCATCTACTTCATCTATTGCTGCGCTGAAACCTTCATTTCCCCTTGTAACTGATGCGGTGTTAAGCCCTGTGCTCCATCCCACAAGGGGCACTACATAACCCAATACATTATATTATTTATACTGACAAGTGATTCTTGCATGACAGAACAATTCCCATTAATTTTTCGAGCTTATCTCAAGTACCTGTGGGCTGTCAGGTTACAGCATGTATGTGGCTGGTTTTCCTTTTAATTAGTCAATGCCAGCCCAGTGTTGACTGGACTCCCATTTGACAACTCTCAGCAGTTTGCAGGTGAGTTCATGGGAATCCTACCCAACTGTGCTCTCAGGAGCAGAGGAAATTGCAGAGTTTTGGGGTTGGGTTTTGGGGTTTTGGTTTTGGGGTTGGTTTTTTTTTTTTGCCAACTCCCATTTATAAATTTTGCTTCTGCATCAACTGCTCTTTTCTCTGCCAGTTGTCTGGTTTGGAACATGCACCCAAAGCGATTTCCTTCAATACTCAATGCAGCAGAGAAAAAGCTTTGACAAGACACTTAAGAACTGCAGAGGAACACCCTCTCTAGACCTTGCTTCTTGCATATTAGTGATTTTCCTAAGAAATTGGAAGGCCTGGGCTTAGGATGCTGCTCTAATAAGAACTGGGCACCAGCTCAATTATGCAGCTGTCTTGGTTTTGCACTTCCAAGCTGTGTGTTAGACAGCTGAACTTCTGCACAGGAGTCACACAAAGCTTTCTTACAGTATGAAATGCAGCAAGGCAATCAAAGTTAGCGACTGCTGAGGAAGAAGTGGTAACAGAACCTCAGCTGGCCATTCTTGTGCAGGAAACATCTTTAATATACACCTCCCTCAACATTTATCCCCTTATGAAGCCTCCTTGACCTCTGCTTATCTAAAATGAGGAGAAGTTTCTGAGGAGTTGGTTGTCCTTAAGACCAAAGTCGACAGAGTGCCTTGCTGTCCTGTTCCCCACAGATGTACTCTTTTGCTGGTAAGTCTCTAGAAAAAGAATTAAACTCTCCAAACAATACCTCTAAGCTCAAGTCAATACTGAGGGTGTTAGCACTCTGAAGGGTCATAAGCAAACAGAGACCTGAGCTTTCCAGCCAGAAAAAAAAAGTCCTGTTTTTATATTACTGTTTATTTTTCCGAAACTGAAAACTCTCCTTTCCAGCATGGGAGTTTTGAGAACTGCAACCCAGCAGGTATTTCCTCTGCCCCAAGCACAGCTATTGACAGAACTGCACCCAAACGCCAATCCAGCCCCTTTGGGTGAAAATTAAGACCGTGTCCAGAACGTTCATTAGTGCAATTAAAGCTATTAAGTGGTTCTTAGGCCATGTCCTGACTCAGCAAAGGAATGGGGTTTGTTGCATGGCACACACCCTTACCCTGCCACTACATGGAACTGATGTTTAGTGGTTGAATTTGGTTTTGATCCCGTGTCTCATAAAAACATGATACTCCCTAGGGGTTCAGAGGGAAGGCAAACAGCCCTTATCAATTGGAAGAAGATGGTGCAGTCCATATTCCAGTTGATAGAGAAGCCAGATTGAGAATGTAATTATCCTAATTAATTTTCTATCTTGAATTCATCTCTTTTGATATAAACAGCAGTTTCAAAGCAGGCCACCAGCTTTTACGCATAGAGCGGTTGTTTAATCTTGTTGAGGGGCACGTTAGCAATACACACTTCTTGTTTTGCAGAAAAGGACTCTTGAGGACTCAGGATCCCGTTGGTCTGTGGAAATCTTTCCCCTTGCTAACTCCCTCCCACCACTTCAGGCCTGCTCTGTAAGGAGTTCACGAACCTTCTCCGGATCATCAGGGCTTGATGCAATCAACTGTGAAGCATTAGCTCTAAATATACAACTGGGAGGCCAGTTCCGCTTCAACACACAAAGGCTCATCCCAAAGGATGATAAAGCAGGGAGCGCAATTTGCAAGAGAAACTTAAATAATAATCCAAGTCAGCTGCAAGGAAAGCAGGAGCAAGTGGGGGCTAACCAATGTTTTACCCTTTGGAGATGGCTGAAATTAGGGGCAAACTGGCAGGAGCCTCAGAAAGCAGGCCCACCCACAGCCGTTATGTGGAGCAGCTTTTGTCCTTATTTGTGAAGCTAAATGCAGAAGCTCATTCCGCTTTATTTACTTGTTTAGGTGATTTTTGGCAGCTCACCCTCTGCTCCTGGTGCAAATCCTCAGTGCGTGGACAGATAATTGAAAAACAGCTGCAGCGGGCCAAGAGACCCAGAATTCAACTTGTACAAGGAAAACAAACAGGTCAGTATAAGAACCTAAGTTCATGATCAGAGCAACCTCTCAGTCCACAGCTCTTTCTCCTCACTAAAGAAAACACATTTTACTCTCTGAATCTACTTGTGCTTCAGTAACCAAGTAATTCTCAGAAGTATTCAGAGCAAGAGGGAATGTGCTGGTGTGTCACGTTCTTTGTCAACAGCTGTAAAGTAGATGTGCATCCAACTACTCTTTGGTGGTGATGCCAGATACTGCTTACCCAAATAGGAACACCAAGCCCTTCCTAAGAATTTTTTTGAAGATGTTATTAAGCGTCTGATTTTGGCATGGCTCTCAAAGCTGTTTGTCCCGATTTTTTACTGCCTGTTGAAAAGAAAGCAATACTGCAAATACTTCCCATCAGAAAATACCAACAAACAACTTATCATAACTCCAACAGAGCTAACAACATTTCCACCGAGTGATTTTTGGCACCGACAGCTGACTCGGAACAGTTGTTGGTGGCTGGGACAGATGGACTTCATACATGAAAAAAAAAAAAAAAGGAAATGAGAACTTCTACTCCGTAGATTTTGGAAAGCCTTTTGCAAAATCCAACCTATTACCAAAACCCCAGAATTAAATCAAAGGGAAATTTGAATATATTGAGCTTTAAAACTGAAATGTGCCAGGGACTTGCTGTATCTCCCCATCAAGGACTAAAAGGTATCAACATGTTTTATTTTTAACAGGAAACACTTGAGAGTTTTGGGAAGGTCTCCCACAGCTCTGCCCTCAGTCCAGCATGTGAAATCCTCAAAATCCAAATGCCCATTTCCACGGGGAAGCTTGCAACAGAGACCTCAAGGTAGGACGTAACATTGATGTCAACTGTAAAGCTCCACTTTCCAACACTGATGCCAGTAACTTCCGCTAGTATAATTATGACCATGGCATTTCTCTGATGTGCAGAATCTTTAGATGCTTTTAGTGCCTAGAGCTGGGTATGCACTGAATACTCCATGCTTCACTGGCTCCTGTTTCGTGGCAATGTTTTAAGGCCACGATCAAGAGCAGGGTCCGTTCTGGCACTAACACTGCAGGAGGAGGCAATCCCTGCTCCGCAGTGCTTATAGTCTAAGCAGCACCTTATAGTCTAAAGCGTACAGGTCAGAGTTTTGCAGCTCGGGATCTCAGTATCATGTTACCTTTGTCAGCTTCCTTTTGTGCCTTTTTTTTTTCCCCCAAGTAGTCAGTTGGCATCAACTGCATCCTTCTGGTCTCACTCCTATCTCCCTATCCAGCACCAACTCTGCACGGTTCAGCACATGTTTAATTTTATGTACTGCTGACAGCATAACCTTAACTTAGTGGGATGCCCCCCAGTACGTAAAGTCAAGCATAGCGGAACAAACTTTTTTATTCTCAACCTACCTCACTCCTGCCTGCTCTCTGGGGCTTATGACCTCAAATTTGAAAAGAGCTGGAAATCAGTACAGGATGAGGCACTTCGATTTGGCCATAAACCATTGTATTTAAATGGAGAGCAAACCCTGTTACCACTTGGTTTACTCACCAGATAAATGTTCTCAGGCAGAGGTGTGAAACTAGTGCTGTTTGGCTGTTTTTAGCAACATTTGTCTGTCTAAAGAAACGCGGAATTATCTGTAGTTTGCTTCGAGTCTTGCTATCTTTTAGGCCAGATTCAACGGGACACTTAGGCACTGCTCCCGTAACAGAGGAAGGAAACGGGGTACCTCTCTGCCTTCCAGCCCAACTGTAAGGAAAAGTTGTGTTAAGTAAGTCCGTCATTTTTCTCATTCAAAGGGAGCATCCGAATCCAGGGTTAGCCCCTGGGAGACTCTGCGATGCTCCAGGATCAGGCCCTCCCAATTTCTCCCGCTGAAACTGTTTCTGCTACAAACCACAGTAAAGCAAGCGAACAACAGACCCTGGAGTGCGTGCCAACCATCTCCTCATTGCGGATGAGCATCAGAGCCGTCTTCTCACCCCTCCGCTCACTTTTTTGGTAAACAGTGCCCAAATCTCACTTTACTGGAGGCCCGAGAGGCTCTGCGAGTTATTTGGAGTCATTGGAGATTTGTTTTGTCCTTGGGTAAACTGTCTGAAATATTTCAATACACTTCAGTCTTGAGTTGACCCAAACCAGTTATTTGTGTCCGCAGGCGCGTACGCAGCCCCGTGTATTTTAGTAATCGGTTGCTGGTCGTCACCCTAACCCCGCTCCATCCCATTTTCTCCTTCTGCCGTCTGGGCTAAACGGAGAGGGGGAGGAGGGCGATGCGAGCCCACCGGCTGCTGTTCCCCCCCCCAACTATTAATAGCCAGACAACAAATGAGCCCAAATTCATTCCTGAGCGGAATTAGCAAATGTTTTTGCAATTAAAACTGCAAACATTCATGCGGGGCCCCCCGGGAACAATAGGCAACTGTGCCGGGTCTTGAATAGGCACTAGTGTCCGCCCTGCCCGCCTGCCGAGGCTGCACATTCCTGGCACCCTCATCCCTTGCTGAGCTGGGGTTTTAGGCTGTTTCTTCACCATCACCCCGCCCCCCCAAAATTCAGTACCCTACTCCCAGCGGGGAAGTCCTTGCTGCGGGGCTGGCACCGTCCCGTCCCCGCATCCCCCTGCCCGGGGGGTCGGGGCAGCGCATCCCTCCCCACCCCGGGACCAAGGGTGAAGGCAGCGCATCCTTCCCCTCGCTCCTCCCGCTTACCGAGCCCCGGGGCAAGCGCATCCCTTCCCCGGCATCTCCATCGGGGCACCGCATCCATCCTTCCCCCCCTCCCCCGCATCCCCCTTTTTTTCCCACTCCCCTATACGCGGCCGCGGAGGGTCCCAGCGACGGGGGACCCGGGGGTCTGGGCGGGCCGGGCCGGGCTAGAGTCGGCCTTCGTGGGGGGGAGAGGGCTCCGGTAACCGGGACTCACCGAAGAGGGGCAGGAGCAGGAGGACCGCCGGCCGCCTCAGCGCCATGATGGGGTGTGCGGAGCCGAGCCCGCCGCGCCGAGCCTGCGCACTGCCCGGGAGGCGGGAGGAGGACGAGGAGGAGGAGGAGGAGGAGGAGGAGGAAAGGAGGAGGAGGAAGAGTGGGGGTGCCGCCGTCCCGTTGCCGAGGAAACCGGGTGGGGAGGCGCGGATCCCGGCGCCTGGCACCGCCGGGGGGGGCGGCGGAGGTCGGGAGTTTGGGGACGGGACACGGGACAAAAGTGGAAATGAGCTCGAAGGCAACGCTTTGGTTGTCCGAACCCACCCAAGTGTTGCTCGAGGGTGGGGGTTCTCCCCCTGTATTTAATAAGAACCCCTAAAGAGAGCGATTCCTTGGCGAGAATCTTCCCCCCAAAGTTCTGATTCCCCCAAAAATCCCACCCTGACCTGCGCATTTAACGATAAACTTCCCACCGACTTAGAGGAAGCGAGAAACGCGAACGAGCGCGCTTCTCTCGAGGAGCTTCCCCGAGTCCTCATGCTGTACCAAGCATTTTCTGATGTGGCCACGGGCTTAATGTAGCGATCCTGCCCCAAAACGTGGCTTTGCACAGGGAGCACCCCGAGCATGCTTGTGTGGTCCTCAAAAGCGTCCCAGGACGTTTTTCGTTGATTAACAGAAAGAAACAAAAATTATTGGCACCGGACACTCGCCTGCAATTCAGCGAGTCAGCCTGGGTTAATGCTGGTTCATGCGTCACTAACTGTCAGTAGCGTGTGATGGGGATGTAATTAAGATCCTGTTGAAGATCAAGCAGCCGGAATGAAAGCCGAGCTCTCCTCTGTTCTGTAAACCAGCTCGGCAGAGCTGGTAGAAATTAAGGGATGTAAAAATGTATTTAACTTGATAATGTAGCAAATCTAACTCAAGATGCTAATGAGTAGATTTAAGGGGCTGATCTGAGCCTGGTGAAATTAATACAGAGATTCTCATCAATTCTAATGGCCAGATGGGATGTTTCCCTGAGGATGAAGGGGAAGGAATCACCTAATAAGACTATATGGCTTAAAACCCGACTCCAGCAGTCTTTGGGTTGGGTCCCCGTTGAGTAAGGAGTCATTTTAACACAGTCCCTTTGGACTGAAATGACAGGAGATGTAAAATATGATGACATAGAGTATAATCAGCCATAAAGCGTAATCACTGAGGTGTCGCGTTCCTCTTTAACTTCCAGCAGCGGCTTGGTCAGGGAAGAGTGGAGCCGAGAAAGAGGAAACAAGAACGGATGGGAGGGTTTCTAGCTCCTGCGCTCCTTCTGGCCGCCTAAATTGTGTTTACATGGCCAGGTAAAACGTGGACCTGCCAATGGTCTGCAGCACCCTGCACTGGGGGATTTCCATCTACCGCTGGCCATGGACCCCCCCTGGAAACCAGGCTAAGCCTGGCCACGCTCGACTGGGGAAGAGCCGTACTGGGAGAGCAGCGGGTGGACGGTGCTGCGGTTCTCTGGCTTCCCCCGGCCATCTGGGCCACTCGAGGGGGAGCTGGATCTGTGCTAAGGAGCTCTTCTAAGCCTCGATTTCCCTCTCCAGGCTGCTGGAGCTTAGCCTAGGCATGCATTGAGAGTACGTTCGTGACTAATCGATGCAGACAGAGGCTGGGGTTGAAGTCAACTGGCAAAGCAGATATGACCTTAGCGGATACCACCAAGGCATGAAACCTTGAACATCATCTTGTACCCACATCCTCGCACGGGGCATACGTGCCAATCGCCAATCTCAGGCAGATACGGCTAGCGCCAGCTCTTCTCTTTACACTGCTTCCATGGTTTTATTACAGCAAAGTTCTGCCTTTTAATCTGCCTTCGCCACTGAGGAGCCATTTGAGATGTGAAACTCAACAAGCAAAAGGAGTCACAATAAATATTATACAAGAACCGTAGCGCCTATCAAACCAAGACGGCAAAGCGCTGCAGTGTAAAACATTGATTTTCACACACAAATAGAGCTCCCATTTCATTATTCAATGTTGAAACAAGTAACTAGAATAAAATATGCGCTAAGAGCAGCCCCGTGTAGCGCGGGGACGTATTCAGGCATGATGAGGGGCAGCATAAACCTGCCTTTTCCTATGATTTCTTTGTTCTCTGAAGGGCTTCCCCTCCGTGCACAAAACAAGAAGAGGAATCTGCAGGATGAGAGGGAGGGAGCACGTGTCCTGCCAAGGAGCCCTCCCGAGCTCCAGCGAAGGCCTGCGGTGGGGAGTGATGGAGAAGAAAGAGCTGCGTGACCCGGCCCAAGCGCAAGAGGCGGTCGTGGCAGCGGAGAGGTGCAGGATGAGGCACTGGGACCTCGCTCCTGGCACGCTGGAGAACGGAGGGAACGTGACCGAGGACTAAACTGGGAAAAAAACCACCTTAGGGATTTCTAATGGTTGTATGGAGCATGTTGTATACCAAGTGTTTGAGATCTGAAGGCAGCCGAAGGCAGCTCAGAGAAAATGGATATCCTTTTGATGCTTGTAGTGCCTGGAGGCCCAAGCTGAGGTTCAAGCCCTGCTGGGAAGAAGCTGCTCAAACCTGTAATAACAGGCTGTGCCTGTCACGATGAGTTTTCAGTGGCAATACACATGGCAGACAGGAATGTTATTATCTGAGGCACCGGGGCTCCAAGGACGCTGCCAATGAGCTGAGACGTACCTTGCGTGCGGAGGAGCAGCCTGTCTGAGTCCGCGGGGCTGTCCATCTGGACCTCTCCCAGCCGTTAGGTTCGCTCCAGACCTCTTTAACTTGGAAGCTGTAATTGTGGCAGGCTGGTCTGCCGTCCTGTGAAGAAGGAGGTCCTGGCAGCCACCTCCGCCACTGCAAGAGTTTGGCCGCTCTCGGGTGCGGGAGCTGATTGTGCTGCACCGGCGGGAGGACAGCAGCTTTGGTCAGCGTTAAAGAAAAAGTTCTTTACACCTAAGAGGAGGGCTGTGGGCCACTGTGTTTGCTCAGGGGGCAAATGCCAGCAGACAGGGTTTTGTCAGACGACCTGAAGCGTCTCTTTGCATGCGGCAGAGCTAAGGTCATAGGTGACGTCGGTAATAGGTGACAGAATCGGCTGTCGGAGAGGGAAAGTCTCCCCAGAGCTGCGCTCGGGTGAGCGGGATGCCACCGTGTTCAAGTGGAGCCGTATCCCACCCCTGGCTGAACGAGGCTGTCTCCCTTTTGTAGGGGCTGGGCAGGACCTCTCGGTCTGACTGGGTAGGACGTTTGGAAGCAAAGTCCTGCCTTGTCTTGGAGAGTTTCTAGAGTGACTTTAGGCTCTGCAGATGAAAAGGCACTCTTATTTATACATATCGCTTTTGATCGGAGGATCGCAAAGCTCTTTGCAGGTAGGCCATTTACCCAAGATCGTTGTCAGCAGCTCTGGGAATAGATGCGGGTATCTGGCCTGCGTCCCTCCCTCTTCTGCGCTGCTTCTGCTGCTAGGGCAGCTTCCTATGGATGCGCTCGTGCTGCAGTGCCTCTCGCTCCTAGCTTAAGACAGCATCTCTTTTTTTGTCTGCTGTAGTCTAGACAAGTTGTTGATTCCCTGGTGTCACAGGCCATGACCCCACTCCTACACCAGTCCCATCATTTTTCCCTAGTTCATTGCTCAGGCATATGCTTGTCTATTTTGAATCATTTGTATGTGTGAGGCTGAGTCGCTCCTAATCTCGTCTCCCTCCCGGGGCGTCAGTCACACTGGCATGCGCCTTTTCCCTGTCTGCCTGCCTCTGTTTATGGACTATGGGTATTTTTAACGCCACCCTCTAATTAGAGGTAGTTTTCTCTGGATATTTTGCGCACAAGGGCTCTCACGTCTGTGGTCAGCAGGGCAGGCAGTAAGCGCTGGGATCTGGCCGTGCATGGAAACCTTCCTGCTAAATAAATACGCTGCCCTTCACCTCCCAGCAGCCCATTTGCAGAGAGACCGGGGATGGGGGGGGAAGGCTTGCATTCCTCGGGGGTCTGTCTGCAGCAGGGCAGTGGGATAAGAGCTATATAGAGGAGCCAGCTAACCCCCCCGAGAGATGGACACAGCTGCCTTCTCGCCCTGCAGCCCGCTGCCTATGGCTGCTCAGAGCTGCCTGCAGCTGCCTCCAAGCTGTACCGTTATGCTGGAGGAGCCTCCGTCCCTGGGGATCCCCGAGTCGAGCTCACTTACCCTGTGCTGGTCCAGGGATGGAGAAGAGAGCGATACTAATTAGAGATGGCCTTGAACTAGGTTTCCCAACAAGGGAACCCGGTCTCCCTGGCTTCCCAGCACCACGCTGCCCAAAGCATCGCTGCCTACCTGGCTCTCAGCATCCTCCTAAACCGCAGCCGGGGAGGAAGCTGTGATCCCACCGGCAGCCCAGAGGCGCGAGGGAGCCGTCGCACGCGTTTGGTGCGTGCAGCCCTTTTCTCCCCTTGACGAACAAACAGCATCTGGCTGACCCATTAGGCAGCGAGCACCCCTCGGGCTGCCTGCATCGTGCTGCAGATTTCCTTTCAGCTCCGTTCACAGCCAAGTCCTCTCTCTCCTGCCCCATCCCCCAGCAAACTGGAGCTACAGATTACAAGGCCAGCTGGTCATTATCACGTTACACTGCTCTCTTCCCTTGCCAAGGCGAGCCCGGGAGATGGCACCGACTCGCAGAGCGGCAGGTTGGGCGCTCGGGCTGGTGACCCGGCGTCCCTGGTAATAGCAAAGTGTCGCTTCCCCCAGGCCAGGGCTGAGTGGAGGAGATGGATGCTACTCTCTTTTCTTCTGCCTGGGGTGTGGAAGCAAGGTTTGACTGTCAGTGGGAAGGGGATGCTTCCTCTCCCTCCCGATCCCACCTAGACGCTGGTTCGCAAACACGCTAGTAACTGCTAGAGCTAACGCTCTATTGAATTTATCTCTATTTTTGAAAGAAGGCCAGGGATAAAGAGGGAAAAATATTTGCTTAAGCAGAGTGAGGATGTCCTGCAAAGCTTGGGGCTCCTGCAGCCCTGATCTTACACTCGGGCTGCTGATACCCTGGGGCTGGAGGAGCTGCTCTGGTTCCTCAGCATCACGGCAAGAGGGCAGCCAGGTCTTCAGACCCTTACTGTGCAGGTACGAACAGCCTGCTTTTGCAGCGCCTCTCACTGCCTCCCAGCAGACCTATCCCCCTGTAATCACCTTTGCTCATTCTCTTCCTGATTCACTGTTTATTCTGGCTCTGAGGGCTCATGCTGATGTGGTGGAGCAGTCTTGTCTGCGAGCTGAATTTTCCAAACTCTCCGAGATTGTTTTGACATGCTTGACTAGCAGTCGACATGTCAGCCAAGGGTCTCCCACCACCCAAGCAGCATCTTGCTCGTCAAACAACACATGCCCTGGGGCGAGCGGTTAGCCATGCAAACACCCCCACCACGCACACGCCTATTGCACGGCTCCAGTGTTTAATCACGAGCCTTGGGTTTCGCCATTCCGGCTCTCCTCTGCGTGTCTCCAGCAGACAACGCTAGGTTCCCCAGCTAAAGCCGGTTTTAATGGCTCTTGATGACAGCCATGGAAATCAGTACTACGTCGGGCTCTGGATTGGCAACTGTGCTCAAGTACAGTAGGCTGCTTGGAAGGAAGTCAAGAATTTGGTTCTTCTTGATCTCTCAGGCACCTGGTAATGCTATTTACTTATCCCCATCTACCTGACAAGTTAACTGGGTGACGGGCATCCCATGCCTTGAGTTCTGAAGCAGCCAGAGAGAAGGGCTTGTCTCATGATGTGAGCTGCCCAAGCTCCCTTGCCAGCTAGTAGGAACAGGGATTTCTTGGTCCGAAGCTTGGCTGCGTTAGGGCTTTGGATTTCTGGAGGCCTGTGAGGACAGGGCAGACTTGCTTTGTGTAGCTGGGTGCCATCCTTCGTACCCTCCCTCCCCGCTGTCCTTGAGCAGCGGGTAAAAGCACTGTCCTCCTGCCTTGCAGTGAATAGCAGTGCTTGGTTTGGAGGAGGAGCAGGGCCTTAATCTCTGCCAGTTGAGTTGCGCTTGTAAAGACGATTAGACATATGCCAGCTAATTCATAGTAAACAGGATGGAGGGAGAATTTGCCACTTATAAATGGCAGACGAGCAAGCCCATCATTCCTGTCACTCTCGGGTAATACATGCTGACATAAGCCCAGTTTAGCTGCGAGTTTATCGTTGCTAATCCTGCCGGTCCATGCCTCTGTTCTCCATCCTCCTGGCATCTTTCTTCCCCTTTCTCTGCTTTGCCTTTCTCTCCCTCGCTCCTGGTACTAGCATCTCTGGCCTTGCGTGGCAGACAAATTCCCCAGCATCCCCCCCCTTCTCCCAATACATTAGCATTAGTTTGTCTTCCAAGGAATGTTTTTCCTTCTCCTGAAAGTGTCCCTGTGCAGATTAAAGCCATCATCCCAGGGTTTTGGATAGACAACTTCCCGACCCCGTTGTAGCTCTCGTTACCTCTATTTGCCTGTCTGCCCCCCTTGGTGCTACTGCTCCATGTGATGAAGCATTGCCCGTGTCCCTTCCAGGCGTGCTCGGTGCCCTGTCACCGATGTGTCGGTGATGTTCCTGCCTGGACCCCAGATGCAGGCGTGGGGAGCTCAGACAGCAGCCCACGAGTGGGGGGACCCCGCAGGTGCCGAGCTGCTGGCCCAGGTTGTGGTCGGCTGCGCTCAGCGCTGGAACCTGCCCAGCCTGGAGTTTATTCGATACTTTTACCTAAACAGACACTCCCGTGGGCTTCTTGCTAACAGCACCACAGGGAGCTTTAGCCTGGAACTGCCCTGTTGTTTGGAGAGCCACGTAGCCAACCTAAATACCGTGCTCTTCTGCCGGGGGGGGGGGGGTTGGAGCCTTCGGGGAGGTGGAGGGGAAGACGCACGTCCATGCCCAAAGCTTGACCTGGCTTCCAAGAGCTGTTGGGGATATAAAGCTGAATGGCAGGACTGGGGACCAGTACTCAGCTCTGGTGGCTTTTATCTCTGCCCCACCAAAGGACCCCGGGTTCCCTCCTGGGTGCTGCAAGTCCTGTCGGGATGCAAAGCCTGCTCCTGATAACGCCTCTGTGCGTGCTACAGGGTGGCAACCGGAGCCAGGCCAGCTACGCTTTCCCTGGAAATCCTGTTGACTTTCCTTCACCGTGATGATACGAGTGTCCCAGCTGTCCTCGCCTGACTGATTCGCCCACGCAGAATATGTGGCTTTTTCTTGTGGTACTCTCGGATGCCTAGGAAACCTTGCCCTGCTACGCTCCCTCGTTGGACTCAGCGCTCCCCTGCATCCCGAGCGCGAGTCGCGTGTCCTGCCTGACCCTCATCACTCGGATCAGATCAGCTGGGGAAAGGAGGTCAGCGGCAGGAATCCCACAAACCAACAACGGGGTCAGGGCCACGTATCCGTGGGACTGCATCTCCCCTGGGGCAGGGTGACGGGAGGTGCTTGCAGGTGTTTTTTTGGGGCAAGAGAAGGGGTCCAAGGCCCCTTGCTAGCGAGCTGAGCGAGGGGAGGGCATCCTTGCCCAGCCAAAAAAAAAAAAAAAAAAAAAAACCCCTTTTTGGCTACAGGGGCTGTGGGTGCAAAGCAGTGAAGCAGCTTTGGGACGAATTTCTCCAGCCCAGGGGTTCCCTCTTGTGGCAACCTGCTCCTGGCTCGGCTGCCCTGCTCGCAGCCGGGCGCGGAGCCGGTCCCTAAGCCCCACCGAGCAGGGTGGGGGGGACCTCGGGGTGGGCTGAGCACCCCCGAAGCCCCCTTTCCACCCCCCCCAGGGCGCTGGGGAGGGTCCGCAGCGGCCGCACGCCGGTGCTCGTACATGCTGCCAGCTAAAGAGCAGCACCCTTGGGTGTTGGGGCGGGGGGGCAAGGGGGTCCAGGGTGCCTTCAGCACTCATGGAGCGGGTATGGGTGTGCAGTGAGCTACCAGGCTGCAGAGCTGCACCTGCCTGGGGGTTTGTTGTTCGTGGGGCCACAGGGATGCTTTGGCTCGGCTCCGCATCGCTCAGGGCTCTGCACCCCCCCCCCCCACCCCAGCTTCCCTCCCGCTTCGCAGCGGGTGATGAACCCGTTTCGGATGCCCGTCAGCGGGTACCTCTGCCCCCCATCCCTTACGGGGGGCGCTCCGTCTCGACACCCCGCGTCCTCCGTCGCCCGCGTTCGTGTCAGCGCAGGGATGCTGCGGCACGTGCCCTGGCAGCACGGCCGAGCGATGGGGAGCCGGTTTATGGCAGGTAACCCCGACATTCCCAGCTGTGAGGGGGGGGCTGCGTGGCACAGCCAGGGCCCGAGAGCAGGGGCTCCTGGCTCCTCCATACCCACCTGTGGGCAGACAAACCGGGGGGGACAGACTGGTCTTCCCTCTTCCTTAGGAAACCAGACGCTTTTTGCAGCTTTTGCAGCTGCCTGATGATGTTTGTGGCGGCTGCAGCAGCCTGGCATAAAAAAAAAGGAGGCCTCCGCGGGCTCCCCTGTGCCAGGCTGGAGGTCTGCGTAGCCCCCTCCGAGCCCCGTCCCTGCTCGGCTGCTGGGGGGGACGAGAGGCTGGAGCTGAGGGGAGCTGGTTCCCCATGAGCCGTGATGAGTCAGCACCTCGCTGCAATGCTGAGCGGGGCTCAGCACGGAGCGGAGGCGAGCAGCGAACCCGGGCGGCATCGATGTTTATTAATGACTGTATTGGGGATGCTGTTTAGTCACCGCTCCCACAGAGCTTGAGAAGCAGCCTCCCCTCCTGCCACGGGGTGGGAGGCTCCTCTGCTGTCCTCAGGAGACATCCGAGGCACCCGGGCACCCGCACCACTTAGCACGCTTATAACCAGGTCCCACAAGAGGCCTCGGCGATGCCACCGCCGCTTCCGAACCCCCCCGCCCCTCGCCAGATGCTGCCACGCTGCCTGGCACGTCGCTCGCCGCCTCCCCTCGCAGCAGAGCAACAGGGGGATCTCTGCTGGAGAGATGGGGGAAACTGAGGCACGGCACGTGGTGAGGGGTGACAGCAGGACACGGCCCGGCCATGCTGATCTCCTAATGGCTCCTGTGCTGGCAGCCCGCATCTGGCACGTTGGAGGGGGGGATTTATTAATGCGAGAGTGCTGCAGATTTAACTGGGAAGAACGTGAGCAAAGCCATTAGAGGATGGGAACGGGCGGGGGGGTGGCCTTTAAAGTGCTGGGCAGTGTGGGGGGGTGCTCTGGGTGGGCAACGGGGCTACGGGCTGGTTGGCAGAGCCCTCCCCGGTGAGGAACCCATTTAAGGGCCGAATGCTGTTATTAAACATTCCGACAGGCGTTTTCCCGCTCCGCCATCTGCAGTGCCATGAAACTTGCATGAGATTTGAAATGAAAAGTCTATTTCTTTGAATGAAGTTTTAATAAGATCAAATTGGAAAAAGAAAATAGTAACTCTTCTCCCCTCCCCTCCCGGTTCCTATCAGATTTAGTCTTCTGGCGGCAAAAATCCTTGCAAACTGGCCGTGCCCCCCTCCCAGCAGGCCAGTGCTGAGCGGGGGCCTGGGCTGGGTGCTGGGTACGTCCCGGGGGGGTCTCTGCAGGGGGGGGGCAACAAAAGCTGTGCTGTCCGCAGCATTGCAGCAGTCGCCGTGTTGCAACGGAGGGGGCTGTCCTCATCCGGGGGGTGACGGGGGCTTCACAGCCCAAAGCAGGGGTGCAGCAAATTGGGGGGAGGGGGGCCCCAGCTTGGAGCATCGGGTCCCTTAGGATACTGGGAAGCACCCAGGTGCAAAAGCCTTAATTAAGGCCCCTTTTTGATGATTTGAATGAGCTTAAACTGAGTCTCTGCTGGCTGGA